>NC_087260.1:8774700-9374700 GCF_037042905.1 Lytechinus pictus
GAAGATCATCGTGATGAAGAAGAAGTAGCCCCGCCACGATGGGAAACTGTCAGTCACTTTATACATGATAAAGACCCAGCCTTCCAGAGAGGCACTCTCATACACTGTGAAGATACTTACACCTTCAAGAATAAACCAAAAAAAATATATTGAATCAGGCAAAAAAATATATTTTCACCACCTACAGTAGTATATACAGTAGTGCCTTATACTGCAACATATTGGATGGTTACGTGACATTGGCTCTGGTGACAATTGCTCTAATGGAAAATCTGCAAGTTAAGCCAAACATAAAATGTAACCTCCAAAACTACCGGTAAATAAAACCTAATCCTTACCTTTACATGATTCTGAACCAAAAAACTCTACTACATTGCAAACTCTAACCCTATGCCCTCTGAGATATTAAGACCGGAGCAAATTTTACAGAACCAGGGCATTTGTGAGCATTTAGGGGGTGAAATCGCCCCCAAGCACCCATGGGTTTTTTCTGTGTATTGAATAATTAATTGATTGAAGATCAGGATACTGGAACTATGAATGCAGCCTGTAAAACAGGGTGCTAAGATATACATGTATATTTGTATCATAGCTGACCATTTTCAAGGTATAGCATGAATCATGAAATCTAAGCTGGAAAGCAATCATACTGAAGATCACCAACACAGATATGCATATGTGGGACACTGTATCCCTATCACTTGAAACACAACTGGCTGGAATCCCATGCTTATTTTGCCTATTTTTCAGCAATTACAACTTTTCTTCCAGAATTATAATTTTAATAATAATAATAATATGCAACATTTAAACTGTTTAAACTGATTTTCATATTGTTACAACTGGCATTAATGTTAAGAATATAGGATATTTAGGATATAGGATAATTAATGTGGAAACCTGGCTCATGCTGACCTATATGTCTGAAGCTATTGTATCCCTGTACTGCTGGAGTCAGTATGATGTTCCTGCATACCATCCCCATTGGACACTGAGAACCAATCTCTTTCTCTAAATTACAATGAGTGTCTGGAATAGCTAGGTAGTTGACATTCGTACTCCTGCAAGCAACAAAATTGTTGTAGACACGGAATAGAAATGATTAGTAGTTAACAACAAATCAATATTCATGCACTTGATGGCGCTTACATGAACTACAGGCTAAGTCTACCAAGAGAAAGACATGCATTGGGTGAATATCATATTTGACCAGCCACACCAAAACCAACAATAAGTCACCAGGGAAGGTTCTCTGTACATAGACAAAATAGTAAATTGGTCTTCAAAAAGCCAAAATAAGAAAATATAGAAAATCATGAAAACTATTTTCTAAAATTCAGTTTTCAGATTACCTTGAATTTATATAGTGTGGTCTTACCGATGAGCAGTAATTACAAAACATTTGTATAAGTCTCCCGAGAGTTAGCACATTTCCAGGTGCTAATAGTAATAGAATTATTTTCAGGCCAGACTACCCCTGTAACAGAATTCTTACTCAGGACTGTAACTGGTTTGGTTGTCCATTCCCTTTGATCGGTTGTCCATTTCCTTAATTTGGTGGTCCATTTCCTTGGTAGTTTGGTTATACATTTCCATGTTGACACAATGTGTCGACAGATCACCAAACATCTGAACTCCTAGCATTCCATACAACACCAAGAAAAACACCAAGAATATGGTGACACTCCATACCTGCTGACCAGATCGCCTGTAGGGAAAAGAATCATGTACATATGGATAAGGCACAGACCCTGATTGGCGAGCAGTCATACATTGATTAGTCTGTAGAAACAGACCCTGATTAGCATATAGTCATACATGTAGATAAGTCTGCACACACAGACCCTCATTGGCATTCTCATCAACTAGCTGACCTTGAAAGAAGTCCAGCAAAAGTCCTATATTGCTGTGTTGCTTTGTGGTCTTCTCATTAAATCACTTTTTCCTTTTGGGCATTAATAAAAAAATATATATTAAAGCAAAAAGTTTGCGGGGAAAAGGAAATAAAGTTGAGTATTTCGTGTATTGGAGCAAATTCCTTACCCTACAACGCAATGCCATCATTTACACAGCCAATGTGAAACAGCCATGTGTACGTTGTAATTACTATTTTGTAAAGCTTTATAAAATTCATTACTTTGTTTTAGTCCAATCTTTGAACAAAAATTCACAAAGGAGCTCTGGATGATTTTGCCCCCGAAATGCTCAAAAGAGCCCCGGGGAAAAAAAGTGCCCCGGTGAAAAAAAGAGCCCTGGAAAAAAAAAAGAGCCCCTGGAAATTCCAATGCACTGCAATGTTAAAGCTTGGTGGTCACCACAAATATATGTTTGCCTGCCTTTTAGACAACATAAAAAAGGTGAAAAGAGGACTGAAATTTGTTTTCACTTACTTGAAGATTGATTTGACTCTAGCTTTGGGAAGTTTGAACTTGAGATAAACTCTGAAGGATCTGATCATGATGAATGGTCTGGGGGCTCGGAGGATGGTTAATGGTGTGTACTTCTCCACCTTTCCGGCAATTTGGCAGATCTAAGATATTTTTTTATAAATCGAGAAAATAATTTTAAAATGAGGAAGAGAAAATGAAGAAACAGAAGTTTTTACGCAATGTGGAAAGGACTTTTAATAAGTGCAGGTCAACGTTTCGATATGATCAAAATTATGCGATACTGACAAAATATTGAATATAATAGTCTCATCATGACATGTATGTTGATGTATATTGCAGTAACACAATATGAAAAAATAATATTGTTGATTATGAAACAAAAGAAAAATAAAGTGGCTGTAAACATCATCTTAATTTCATCCCATACACTAACATGGGGATTCCCAACTCAATGAGACCTCCTTCACCAAGTCACATGAAATATTATCATGAATTACTCCCAATACAATCAACATACTACATTTACACATCGAAATCATTGCAAGAACATGGACAGATATATGGGCTACTCTCATTCACATTGCCAGTTTGCCACACAAAGGTCACGTACACAGCCGTCAAAATATGACGAGACTCGACAAGCAGCTGTAGGTACATCATGCATTATTGAGTCTCCCGTACCCGGCCAAATCCCTTTAATATCGGGATATTGCACCGGTCTTAACATGTCCTGCACAAGAGGGTGAACTGTAAATATCATACAATACCTGTAACAGAATCGAGACCCACAATGAGAGGACCATAGAAGTGTCAAATCGTCCCCAGTTATCTCGAAGGTAGGCATTATCCCCCTGAAAGAAAGGATAAGAAAATAAATGAATAGGCACATATACTTATTGTCTGTGTTTGATACACTAAGAAAATAACAAACTCATTTATTGTTTGGTCCCGTCTTGGGTTGAGTCGGCATACATGTATATCATCATGATGCAGCCTTGTTGTACTCCGGCTAAGTTTGTTGACAAATGTGGGGGTCACCGAGCAAGCAGGTTACTTACTTGGCTTTTGGGAGATTTTTGTTATGAAGGAGTCCAGTGAGTCTATATTTATTTGTTTATATTTAATGCGTTCCAATCCTTCCACGATTCAAGGGAAGAAACTGTATTAATGAGTATCTCTTTTGACTAGTTGGTGTCAAAGTTTGCGGCTATAAACATTTAAGATTATTCTTTTTAAATCATCATACCAATCATAATTGAATTCCCACATCTTGGGAATAATTGAAGCTTTTAATAAAAAGGGATCAAGCAATATTCAGCTACATGTATGGCATGCATGAGGCAAACAAAAATACTTAGTTGAACAATGAATTAATTTTTTCTAAATAAGATCGATCAGTCTGGATCTGGATGTATACGATGCAGGGCCCTCCTGGGCATAAACGCATTGGGTACTTGACCTGAATTTTGCCGGGACCGGCAGGTGCAATACACCAGGTGAAATACTCTTTGACGAATAGTGTATTGGTTTTAACGTGCATAGGTTGTTCATCTCCTATACATTTGCATCCTTTCCGATGGATGGTGTGTTTTTCCAACTGCATTCACACCTGCACTGAATACAGTGGTGAGGCACGCTAACACACAACCCTAGAGCATCAGACTTTTTTGTCAGACGCGTTTCGGCATCGATCTTATCCGTAACATGCGCTCTAACCGACTGAGCTACACTGCCTCCCTGGATTTTCGGGATTTTCTTTTATACACATATAACCAAAAAAAATCATTAAATATTGGAGGCCAAGTGTTTTGGTTGTGGATTTTGAAAAAAAAAAAAAATGGGTCAGCCTCATCATATCGGGTGGGTCTAATGAGTACAATAAATTTCTATATTTTTGCCAATGCATGTTTAACTTTAAATTTTCGAGATATTTTGGTTGTATGAAAATGGTTGAATTTTCAGACATTTCCATTACAGTGTGGACATACATGTACATTCTAATGTAAAGCAAAATTCTTTTGATAATTTGGGGGGGAAATATATTCCCTCCCCCCACCATGTTATTAAAAATAAAAGTACTTACAAAGATTACTCCTCTGGTGGTCATCTTGGCAATCATTTCAGCGAAGAAGAGGAGGGTGACGACCGAGTCGACAACCAGCGTCATGTACTCCATGAACCTCATCACCTCAAACGTCTTTGGGGTGTTGAAGCAGAGCGAGATGAAACTGACCATGGCAGCCCCTCTGAGCAGCTTCCGAACCCATGGCTGATTCACCCATTGGATCTTGGCATTGTCGGTGATGTTTTCGTCCGCACCATAGTCGGCGATGGCTATGTCATCGCCAAGTCGCGTCGTACTCTGTTTTCTTTTCTTCAGCACCATGGTGAGAGTCTAAAAAATTTTCTCCTCGACGCAAATTCTGTACAACTACAGACTACTGCGGAAGACGTAGGCACTCTTCTGGTGTTAATGTACAGCCGCTTTTATTGTGTCTATTACATGATCATCCTGCAACATAAGAGAAAATTTTCAGATTTTTCAACATTTTGTATTATCATTCCCAACAGAACAAAATAAAATGTTATTCATTACTCGTCTAGTCATTACCATGACATTTGCATACATCATAAATCCAGATATAGGCCTATGTATAAATTCATTTTGGCCATCAGTAAACAAAAGAAAATATAAAAGCAAATAAGGTTTATCGCTAATCAGAACCAAAATGCGTTATGGGATCGAAAAGGGGGCAAACAAGCTAGCTCCGCGCACTGTGGACTGTCCACAGTGCGCGGAGCTAGCTTGTTTGCCCCCTTTTCGATCCCATAACGCATTTTGGTTCTGATTAGCGATAAACCTTATTATCTGTGGAAATCATCATCATCCGTCAAAGTACAGTCCACCAGGTTGGTAAAATGGAGGGAAGGATCCACTAAAAAGCAAATGCTTTATAGTTTGTGGACCCCTCAAGTATTTGACTACAAAGACTGGGAAAACACACAACACAGAACACAAGAACAAAATGAATTAAACAAAAACAAAAGCAAAGGAAAAAGAAAACAAACATGAAGCGACAAAGATACTGCAATTGAAGCAGTGTGACCAATATGTGATCTGCCACCCATTCACCAACAATTAAAGACACAGAGAAAAGGTATCCTCTAAATAGCCAAAATACATGTAGTAATGTGGTCTTCAAAATGCCAAAATTTGAAAATTAGGTCATCTGAAAGAGTAATAATAGGTCAATTCATGTCACATCAACCAGTGGTTGTCATCCAACCCCTTTCAATTCTATTTGCACCCAGTGTTTCCACGGTGCCCGGTGGAATTAGTTTTTTTAGATCAGTGCAAATGGTTTGCTAATTAAGATACAGTCTCCCTATGCAACCAAATCTGAAGCTGGTCGGATGACAAAATGTCAAAAAATGGGTTGATTAGACGTTTTTTTACCCTTATTTTTCTTCATACTGCTGTAAAAATTAAGAAGTTGTAAAGTTGCATAAAATACATGATGAAAGAATTTCTTTGTAACCACTTTTTCCACATTGCTTGGAATTTTCCCAGAGAGGGGGGCAGTCAAATATATTGCTGTACACATGCGTGACCACACATGTGTACACGCATGTGTGCAGCAATATATTTGACTGCCCCCCCCCCCCCCCCCCACCGGGAAGTTCTTTGATTCTCTCACTAAAATGTCCATATTTATTAATCAAGTTCCGGTACGCATGGGTGGGTTGGAATTTAATCAATTTTTACATGCATTTCAAACCTATAACTGTGCTTTTTTTCAGCTCCATAAAATCGGGATTCATTTGGGCAACTTATAAAGACTGCAGAGCTGTGGCAGTCCACACGCAACACACAGTCTAGACAGCTGGCAGCCGTCTGTTTCGAGGAGTTTTTCAACATTTTTTGATTTTTTTAATTTCTCCTCATACACATATGTATTTGGTGAGTGGAGCCAACGTAGTTCAGCGTAACAACCAACATAACAGAGACCGAAGCTTTTGGTCTACACACAGTCATACTCTGGTCGAAACCTCACTCGTCAGAAGGAATGCAAATCCCTGCAACCCCATACTGAGCTATGCACTGCAAATAGCTCACCACACACGATAGCAATGAAGTGGAATTCGAGTTATGCTCACAAATACACACACCACTGATCCGCGCTCACACAGTTCACCGACACACACAGCGGCAACTCCTATACAGCGTAGCGCTAGCGCAGCCGCTACGTTTTCTCCTCATCCAACAAAAATAATGAAATGCTTCTAAATATGTAATCCTATTTTCGGTCATATGCACACATGTTTTCATTTACAAATATCACGAAATGGTGTACAAGCTATTAGTAATCGAAAAAATGCAACATATTTACCTGTTTTGTGAGAAATACTGCAGAATCTCTCCGAAGAGAGGAATCTCTCAAAGTCAGTCATCAAGATGTCGCCATTTTCAGCTGCGTGAATCGTTCATTTACTGAAATAGGGATGTAATTTTTATTAGTAATTTTTATATCTTTATACCTAAAACATAACATTTAAAAAGTATGCTAGAAGAGCAGCAAAAATATAATTACTTATATCTTAGAGGAATTTATTTTAAGAAAATATTGCCGAGTGTATGCAATTTGATTAAAATTTTCTTTTTCAACACGACTATACCCTTATAAAATATGGACTAGTCCATTAATACCATACGATCCGCCTGCATTTATTTGAGTGATTATTCTACATCTACTGTAGATGAAAAAAGCTCTTAAAAGTATTAACATAATTTGCTCTAAGCCAATCAGTTGAAAGAATTTCAGTAGCGTATAACACATACTAGTAATCAATAAAATCACAGACAAATTGTTTTGTGAAATGCTTCTCGTTCCTTGCCTACTTACAAAAATACATGTATATATTTCTCAGATCCGTCTCTACCAAAGTGTCTCTTTGGTTAAATGATGGAACCGTCTCTTTACTAATAAGCCTAATATTCTACAAAGCTATTGACCCGCAAATTCTTTCAACATATAAAAGATTATACAAATGCATTTTAAAGAGAATTTCTTGTGAATGTGAATAAAAATTATATCACTTTTTGCGAGAGTGATCACGAATTTCCTAATTGACCATAGTAGATTGCGAGACAAATGAATACCCTCTAGCGACTATTTCAGTCCGCAATAATGAACCTATTTAGTAAAAATTATATCGTATCTTAAAAATGAAAAAGGCGAAATAATGACAGCAAGTTTCGCAGCAGCTTACAACAACAATGGTCTTTTCTCTTCATTTCTTTTCCCTATTAATCTTAGCAATTCATTTCCGATTTTTCTTGATTTTTTGTCTTTCCCTTAAATACTTTCCCTCATTGTACAGGCCTATAGTTTTAATTCTAATGTATTTTCTATTTAGTTTAGGCTCTGATTATGGTTGCTTTGTTTCCTTTGATCCAGTGGGGCAACAAATGATCCGCAGTCCGAGCAGGGGGGGGGTGGTGATATCACTTGAGGATCCAAGGGGCACAGCCGGCCCATGCCCCCCGCCCCCCCCCCCCCCTTGAGAGGCACAATTAAAACTTGTAATGTAAAAATATCGTTAAAACAGAAGTGTGCCCGCCCCCCCCCCCCTTCGAAAGTGAAGACCTTTTTTCTTTTTCTTTTTTTTTTTGCTTGTCAAATTTTTCCTCGGAAAAATGTCCCCCCCCCCCCCTTCGACAAATCCTGGATCCGCCCCTGGGTGATATAGCAATGAATATACATGTCATTTACATCGCTATCATCGCCCAATTCAAAGTTGAGGCACCCCACACCAAAGGTTATAAATATACGGATTCTATTGGTGATTGCAGTTAATCACGCCTTTATTTTCCCGATTTTTTCAATGGTTTTTATTTTAATTGTGATATAAATAACAGTTTAGCTGACGATGCTTGCCAGTTTGCGAGCGAGCGAAACGTCGAGCAAGCAAATTTCCAGTGAATACTGTATGGTGTCCATACTCTGTTTTTTTTTAGTTAAAACGAGTATGAACTCGAAATTTATCCAATGAAAGCCTTTTTACTAATTTGTTAGATGTGACATAATCAGGAATAAGGGCGCCTTATGAAATGAATTATTATATAGGCCACTCACAGATCACAATATAACTTCCCATAATGTTGGAATCTTGGTGTAAATGAAAATAAGGTATTCCTACCATGAAACATTTTGAATGATATTTAACATTATATTAAGAGATGATGCAACATTCAGAATTCAAAGTTCATTCACATTTCAAACATATAGGGTATTGAGCCAAAAAATGAAGGAGCCTGGCAGACATGGCATATGGAGCAATTTTTTCATTAAAAAAAACTGAGCAAAGCAAGCGAACGAAAAAATATATAGATTTTGACATAATATTTTGAAAATAGTATTTTTCACCCTTTCTTCTCATTACACTTTCTCCTCATGTTACCTATCAGAGAAATATACACCATCTTAATGCTTCAAATTTCATTCGAATCATGGGGTAGGCCTATATTTAAAATACAAACTATCCCCCTCTTCCCCCAATGGTTCAAAGTTAGACCCCAAACCGGCCCCGCTGTGTAGGATATATTGATCGGGTTATGATCAACTTTATAACAATATTTAAAAGACGCTATAAAAAATAATTCATTACAACCATGCTCACGTAATGTAGCGAATATACCCTTTGTAATAAACTTAAAAGACAGGTCCACCCTAACAGAAAGTTAATTCAAATAAGAGGAAAATCAAACGAGCATTACAATGACATTTTTTATCCAAATCGGATGTAAAATAAGAATTTTATGACATTTCAAGGTTTTGCTTATTTTCACAAAAGAGTTATGTTCACATTCTGATCGGTATGCCAATTATGGTATTATACGCTCACTATTTCTTTTGTATTTTATTGTATGAAATAAGTAATATTTTGATTTTTGTCCTCATTGTCATACGAAACAAAGTTTTATTCTTTAATAAACCCAGGGGCGGATCCATATTTTTTTTGGGGGGGGCATTTTTGTACAGGACTCAAATTGACAAGCAAACAAAAGGCCTCACTACCAAATCAAAGTCATTTTATTTCAGGAAAAATTTGACAAGCAAAAAATAAATAAAAAGTCCTTACTTGAGTATACATGACAAATTCCACATTTTGTGATTCAATCAAGTTGTTTCTTATTGTAAAATCTGAACAAGTGAAATATTATATGATTCAAACAATAAAAAAAAGAAAGAGTGAGTAATTAAATAGGACATCATCGACTATTTTATTTTGATATCATTGAATTGTGCATACCAGAGGCCGCAGAACCTGGGGGAGGGGGGGGGGGGCTTTGGGCCTTCAGCCCCCACCACTTTCTTCCAAAACCATGTACAAAAAGGTAAAGTGACAATCTGACTGTCATTTTTTGCATGGTCAGCCCCCCCCCCCTTCAAAACCGCTCCGCGGCCCCTGCATACAACTATTTTGAGAAAATAAGCGAAACTTAAAATTGTAATAACTTTCTTATTTTACATCCGAATTTGATGAAATTTTCATCTTAATGCTTGTTTGATTTTTCTCTATTGATTCAAATCAACATTTTTCTTGGGTGGACTTGACCTATAGATTTATCATGGCCAAATTCAGAGGTAGTAAGTTTATGCGACTGCGAGAGAATTTTGCGCTTTTAGAACGAATTGTTGGGCCAATACGCACTTTAAAAGCATTCGAGGATGAGTCTATGCATTAACTATGTTAAAAGTGGTATTTGTAATAATTTGATTATTGAAAAAATATAATTTTTGTCAATAAAATGTGAGGGTTAATTGTAAAGGTAAAGGACTCCCCCTCTTCGAAAAATGAGGAGGATATATGATATCCCCATGGATACCCCCCCCCCCAATTTGTTATAGTCATGTACGAGGTGAGTATCTTACTAAACAAATATCGCTAGCGCGAAGCGCGAGATGAAAATTTTATGTTCCAACCACTGGCGGATCCAGGGGGTGGGGAGCACAGCCGGCCCGTGCCCCCCATTTTGAGAGGCACAATTAAAATTTGTAACGTGAAAATGCCGTTAAAAGTGTGCCCCCCATTTTTTGTTTGCTTGTCAAAAAATTTCGTGGACGAAATCCCCTTAATTTTTGGTTGAAACACTTTTTTTTGCTTATCAAAATTTTCCTCGGGAAATGTGCCCCCCCCCCCCTTTCGAAAAATCTTGGACCCGCCCCTGGTTCCAACCCTTTTTTAGATTTAGATCTATTTTTAAAATGCGACGATTGATGCAATTTTTATAATTATAAAAAAAAGATGTGTTTCTTCCAAAATAGGCTTAAATGATGCTAGCGCGAAGCGCGATCGTTTTTTTTTCTTAACCGAAGTTTAAGCACGTTTTTAATAAAGAAGAAGATAAGTATATATATATATTTTTTTTAAGATTTAGACATAAAAATGGAAGCAATTTTTTATAAACGTTATGAAGTCATGAAAATGTATCCTCCTATCAAAGATGCGAGCGCAAAGCACAAGCTGAAATTTTATTTATATTCAGATCTGAAAACAGGACATTTTGAGCACGTTTTTTTTAGTAAAGAACAAGCATTTTATCTCAATAAACAATTATTGATGCGAGCACAAACCGCGAGCTGTAATTGTTGATATACTGACACGAAAGGGAACCTTTCAAGTATTGCCACGTATAGGGAATGTCAAAAGGGTAAAGTATCTTACCCAAGATAATGATGCGATAAGAGCAAAGAACGGCGGTCAGTTTCATAAAACTTGTCATAATAACAGTTTGCAATAACAGTTTAAAGCTACCGAAATCATTCAATGTTATTGGTTTATAGTAAACATGGTATATAGTTTTTTTTATTCGTTATTATAACAATATGAAATAGGACCCAAGACATTCTAAATATGCATCTTTTGTTATCATGAACAGGACATGTATCCAACTAATTAATGCGAATGCAAAGCGGAACTGAAAATGTTTGATATAGCCTACTGACCCGAAAAGCGGACACTTCAAGAAATGTTTGTGAGAATTCACGAAGAAAATACATATTTTACTTTAAAAAAATAATGCGAGTGCGTAGCGCGAGATGAAGACTTTTGATATCATAATTAGCACTTTTTTAAATCATGAACATGATACTTCAGGCTAAAATAAAATGGCGAGCAGAATAATTTTATTTCATTGACTAAGCGCTGGTCTTCAGATGGGGGCACTTGGGGACTAAAAATAGAAAAAAATCACGACCAAGGAAAAGGGAAGAAGGGGAAGGACAACCTTGAAAAAAAGATGAAATATGATATCAAAATCTATCACACAATTATAATTTTGCATAAAAAATGTCAAAATTTATGCTCACTGGCATCGCTCACTCGTAACTTGTAAGAAATTTTGCCCAATACGCCAAGTCTGGCCCCTCAAATTTTTTTGCTCATAACACTATCCTACCTTCAAGAGCAGTTTATTATCTAACTCCACACGAGCGCAAAGTGTGAGCGAAATTTTTATATTTTTATAATTATACTGACCTGAAAGATTTTATATTTTCCAATTATTCCATTCCCTTATTTCATTTAGTTTCTTCCTCCTCTTATCTTTCTTAATCTTTCTCCTTCCTTTTCTCTTTTTCCCTTTTCCCTTTTATTGTAGGTCTACCGCTAATAGGGGCAGCCACTTAGGCCCTACCTGTAGATTGTGAAATTGAAAGCACCCTATCACTCATTATTTTCTCTCTTTTTTTCTGGTCGAAAACTAAATTTATGTGGTTTTATCAAAAGGTATCCCGTGCGCACGCATCATCCATTGTTTTGTGACGTGAGCATAAAGAGTGGCGCACTCGTCCCATGCGCGCGCAAAATTTGGAAGCGCAATATAAGATTCCATGACAACCGAAAAACAAACTTTGTTGTAAATATTTCATAATTCAAAAGTCCGTTAAAGTTAGACTTCCTTTTAAAATCCCGTTCTCAAATAATCTTTATGCATTTTATTCCACATTTTGAAAAATGTTATGAGGGATGTCAACTTATTCATTGGATCTGTTGGCGTCACTGAATGAACTCGGCTTAATCATAACAAACGTAAGGTCTTTGGCAAGCATGGATGCATCCCAAGATAAAAGTGGAGCGGCCAAGGGAGAAAGAGACAAGGCCAACAAACCTCCAAAGAAGCAACAAGTAGCAGGTGTCAACACTCGCGACGAGCAACAAACTAGGAGCTACAATCGTGGTCAGACTCATCTACGACATGACAGAGTGGACCAAGTTAACTCTCGACCAGCCCCCCATTACCTCGCAAAAGCTTCATATGGAAGCAATTCACCCTTTGGAGTTCGGCATCGCTCCATGTTAGGGAACAAGTCATCGACGCCAGGAAAGAAAAGAAATAAGAAGAGCGTCGGTCATGCGCCTGACCTGATGAACTCTACCGTTAATCCCCCGACATCGGCCAGTGTTGCTCTCCCCGATGATGTAGACGAAGTGGACATTGATGACGACAATGATTCAGAAACATTCGACGTCGACTGTTTACCATACAACGATGTACCAGAGCCTGCCGAGGTAGGCTTAGAGTTAGAGTGGAATGACGAAGCAAAGGAGAGGGTCCCGGGAAGAGACATCGACCAACCACGAAGTGGTTTCGCAGGACGATCAAGGCGCACAGTATCACCTTATCCTTACAGGCTCAAGTTGAAGAAACAGAATCACGATGAATGGGCCATCGATGAGGCATTCGATTGGGATGAAGGAAGTTTCTTTGATGATGCCGCAAAAGCATCACCGGCACGACGATTCACCGAGAAAAGTAACGATTACAAAGAAGAAAACCCAAATTTTCGATGGCACGCAAATGAATCCGTGGAAGGCCGTCTAGATGATCTTAAGCTTCAGGACGGAAGAAGTGATAGCGATGGTGATCAACGCAATAGCCACTTGAAACCTTGCCTCAGGAAGAAGATGAAAGACGACCAGCGTCACGCCAGGAACGTGTCTTGGAATGACGACAACAATGATTTCGACACTGCCACTGACAACGACGTCGACGCGGAAGGTGACGATGGGTCCGATGAGGTGGAAGAAAGGGAGCCGTCTCATGCTTTGGCTGAAGAACGAACTGAAGATATTCCAGACTTTTCTTTGCAGCAAACGGAACCACGTTTACCCCGTCAAGGATCGACTGAGATACTTTCTGTGATGAAGACCCCGGCAATCTCTGACGATGAAGGAGTTAGTTGTGTAAATACGAAGGAAGGGATCGCCAAAGCAGAAAGCCATAGCCCCTCTGTGATAGATGATGTTGACACTGATGGACTCAGCAAGCCGAATCCTAAAGGAGAAAGCCGTAGCGACATTTCAAAGTGTCTTTCAACAAGTAAAGGTTTGGATCGATATCAAGATTCATTCATTGATAAATTATTTATTTATTTTCTTTATTTTGTACTGCAGGTTAGGCCTGTTCAGTTATGCAAAACTGCTTTCCAAAGGCGCCCTGTAGTTTAACAAATAACTCTACATCAATAGCAATTCAATGTATGTAACAAAACAATAAAGTAAAAACAGAAAACATTATATACATAGAATGAATCAATAAGTTTATCATGGAATCATTACATCAAGTTATTCAGTGTATGACAATCAGAATCTTAAAGATCCAGACCGGACCCGAAAATGAAATTGATAAATTATACCAATCGAAAGCTTATAAGCTACTAAATACAGCAAGGTATGCTTTATGCATTTTCACCGCTTCCCAGCTGAGTATTTTGCTTGTGAATATTCCAATTATCGGGCTTCGAACCCCGCTTAGAAAATAGGCTTTATTGTGCTTTTCACCTGCCTCGAGACCGTGACGTCACGTTGTGTAAGAAGCGTCGTGATTCCATAGGTTTGTACACAGAAAAACTGGGTGATTTTTTGCTTTCCAGATAACGCATTTCATTCTCTTCACTTCTATCACAGAGGGATATCACATATATTTTTACCCACAAGCTTGAATTTATGAAATCTACAGTTTTGAACTAGTTTTTGCCATATTTTATTTCCTGCTTATTTGGCGCAGATTTCAATTCTATCTGCATTTAGATTATGTATAACAACTTTTCCTGACATAGCAATTTAGGTCCAATAAGAGCCAAACAAAGAAATCACAAAAAAGGTAGTGAATAGTTGTAGGTTTACAACAATTTGAACAGTGAATAATTTTGAGTGCCATTTTCATCTGAAAATGAAAAAAAATATGGATTCATAACATGGAAATGGAAGAAAATACCCAATGCTTTTGTACACAAACCTATGGAATCACAACCCTCCTGACACAACGTGACGTCATCATTTCCAGGCGACGTGGGGGTGCTCAATCGAAGCGTACTTTGGAGGAGCAGTTTCTTAGATTTTTATTTAATATTTGTCAGAAACGGAAGGAGATATATGTAATATTTTTGGTATATTTGTATTGTATGAATCATTACCTTTATTTTGATATATGACTGTTTTTACACCGGTCAGGGTCTTTAATGATTTACAGTGTTTTTTAAATGCATGGAGGGTGTGTTTTTATATATCACAAGGGAGCGAATTAAATAAGACGGCTGCAACATATTCTAAAGATTTTCTTTTATAATCCGTTTTGGGGCAGGGTATTTGAAGGGGTCATTGTTCAGAATATCGTGTTTTATAAGTTTAATTACGTTTGCAGATAAATGGTTCCAGATAGGCTGGTGCTAAATCGTTTTGTTTTTTGAAAGCAAGAACACAATATTGATATTTGATACATTCCTCCACTGTTTGCCATTTGAGTGTAGATAACAATTCATGTTTTGGAGTAGGATAGTCCTTGTTCAAAATTATTCGGGCATACTGCAGTTGTATCTCGTTTTTGTTGGTTTCTTTATAAATAGATCTAGATCTAAAGAATAACTACTTCAAAACAAAACAACTCCCTTTGGAATCGTATGTGAAATTTTGAAAATTTTATAAAAGATCGGTATTGCATGCTTCCATCCCGATAACAAAAGTAAAACAATTGGCCCGTATCCTCAAATTAGGCATCTCATTTGAGAATACGGGAATAATAAATGTATATTTTTTCCGTGGGTTTAGATACAAGACCCCCACCCCACAGAACTTTTTTGGGGGGTACATGCATGTATATCCAATGTTTTAATTGTTAGTCCCATTCACGAACGTGAAGTTTGCATATTTGAGCAGCATAAAAATAGTTTTACAAAACGAGTGTGATTTATCAATCATAATTTTAATCAATTTATAATAAATGATAGATATTTTCTTGGTTTCTTTTTTTTTTGGGGGGGAGAAGGTTACGCCCTATCATCAGTGCAGGTATATAATCATAATAATAGTCAGTTCTTGTAGAGCGCATGACACATGAATAACGTCTCTATACTATATGCGCTTCCAAAGTACTTGGATATTATTACCCTGGCTTTAACTCAAGCAGCTTTCACGGGCTCGGCATTTCAAGGAATAAATTCCTGCCAGGTACCCATTCACCTCACCTGGGTTTGGTGCAGCGCAATGAATATTAGGCCTAGTTTGAGAAGAATGACTTGCGCAAATGACGTTTGTCATGAAGAGCTCATAATTTATGCACCGCGGCTAATATAAGAAGAAAATCAGTATTTTCGCGCAAACCGATTTCTGCTAGCTTTACAAAAAAAGCAGTGAGCGTTATATTATGTCAACAATCATACTTCGATCCTTCTGATAAAAGAGACCGAAATAATTATCCCCATGTTGTAAATATTTCAATTGCCAGGAAGTTTTCAAAGTGATTTTTTTTTTAATTGATACGCACTGAATATGATTTCATAGGCAGGAAAGGAAATGTAGTTCATTGTATAACCGCCTTTAACCAGATCTAACGAAAGGCAATAGTCATGTCGGTTCCTGGATTGGGGAATATGATGGCCCCTCTGTATTTCGCGCTGTTTTAGTCTTGTCTGCAGAGTAGCGCGAGACTATAGAGGCGCCGCTTTTCCGACGCCGTCGTCAACATTGAAATATTGACCAAGGACAAATTTTCATAACTTAGTATGTATATATGTGAACCTATTTCATGAAACTTGGGCACAAGAGTGATCAAGTATCACTGAAAATCCTGCCTGAATTTCAGGTCACATTATCAAGGTCATATGTCATTTAGGGTCAATGGACTTAAACCACGTTGTGGGAATCAACATATGGAAATCTTAACCAAGGTCACGTTTTTGAAGTGTCATAACTTTGATAGTATATCATGGATCTAGTTCATATGAAACTTGCATGGGCAAAAGAGTAATAAAAAATGACGGATCGTCTTTCATAAGTTACAGGTGCCATAATAAGACCAAAGCATAAAATAAAATTTTATCAGAATCGGATGTAAAATGAAAAAAGCCGAGACACTTCAAAGTTTCATAATTCATATGACAGGCTTATATGCACAAAACAATATGCAAATGAGAGATTTTATGACATCAGTACCACTTTTTCTTTGAAATACGGACACTTTAATGTTTTACTCATTATAATGTGAACAAAGAGTGAATCCTTCCTGAACATATGGAATTATCATTGTTCGAACCTATTGGTATTCAATAAAGAGAGTCAAATTTTCAAACCTGCAAAAATTAAAATATTCAGACCACATCCTTCCACTAAAGAGGAATTTATTTTTAAGTTGCCCTGTATTATTTTTTTTTTTCATCAACTTTTATTTTCTTCTCTGGCTTTCCTAGGCAGCCATCGTCCAGGCAGTCTGGTCAAGGAATGGACCGATGATGCGATCTCGAAGCTGACAGACGACGAGAAATCGCGCTTGATCGAAGAGCAAGAACAACTTCAGATCGGGCGATACGACGATCCCCACCTAAGCCGGGCGGACCGCATCAAACTCCTGTGGGAGGAGTGCGCCAGGAAAGAACGACTTCTCCATAAACTGCGACCCAACTTAACATCTGCAAAAAGCCTGCACGGAGGCAACCCATGTGCCATTGTCACTCCAAATGTGAACAGATACAGTCTTTACAACTATTGAATATTTTTTATTAATAGGAACTGGTCGATGGCATCTGTGTTGACATTGAATATACATTAATTTAAGCAAAACCAACCTTTGGCTAAAAAAAATGAGGGTTAAAGCTGGTAGCTCAAATGGGAAGAAGAGATACGATAGGAAATGGGGCAAGAGAAATATTGACAGAGAAGGAGAGAGAGAAAGGAGGGGGCGAGAAAGATAAGTGTATAGTTCAATTGTGATTGTTGCAATAGCTTTGATATTTTAAACATAAATTCCATTGTGTCAAAGAAATCGAATTATCCAAATTTCATATTGAGAATCTTAAAAACCTACTTGTCGAAATTTTGGAGAATGTATATATTTTTATTAAGGATGATTCAATTTCTTTATTTTCATCCAGTAAAACTGGGTGAAAATTGGAGAAAAAAATTAAAGTAAATGTAAATTATGGTTTCACATACAATTTCTTGTACATATGAAATAGAATAAATGAAAACTACATTTCATTTCTTTTGTCTTTTCATTAATTAGTTAGCCCATTTACTTTCATCAGAAAGTTAGGACAGCAATCTATGAAGAGATTTATCATTAATTTTCACTGAAACCTGTGATAAGCTATTGAAAATTCTTTCATTTGATTGGTGAAAATCACTGACAAGTCTCTTCATAAAAAAAGTCTCCCCTTGTCTATTTTCTGAGAGATAAATGTTACACTGTAAAAATGCTGTTTGAAATTATTAGTATGTTGTTGAAGTCTGTCACTCTAACAATTCTTGTTCAAAGTTTTAAACAAGTTAAAGGAGAATGAAACCCTTGAAACCAGCTGAATCCATATCAAAGAGAAAAATCAAAGAAACATATTGTTGAAAGTTTGAGGAAGATTGAATGAATAATAAGAAAGTTATGAGCATTTGAAAATTGAGATCACTAATGCCATGTAGATCCTCCCACTGGCAATGCAACCAAGATCTGTGATGTCACACACGTACAACTCCCTCATTGCTTTAGTACTTATTTCACTTATATTCTCACTTTTATAGAGTCTATCACAAGGTGAGGTGTTCTCTTTATGAGAGGACAAGTACAGACGTTTCACAACATTATATCAATGATGAATCGTTTGTCATATGATTAGAATGAGCAAAAAGAGATGTTTTGGGGTACATTTTCAGTGTCCAAAAGGGGAGAGTTGTCCAGTTTTGGACACTGAAAATATACCCCAAAACATCTCCTTTTGCTCATTCTAATCATATGACAAACGATTCATCAATGATATAATGTTGTGAAACCTCTGTACTTGCCCTCTCATAAAGAGAACACCTCACCTTGTGATAGACTCTATAAAAGTGAGAATATAAGTGAAATAAGTACTAAAGTAATGAGGGAGTTGTACGTGTGTGACATCACAGATCTTGGTCGCATTGCCAATGGGAGGATCTACATGGCATTAGTGATCTCAATATTCAAATGCTCATAACTTTCTTATTATTCATTCAATCTTCCTCAAACTTTCAACAATATGTTTCTTTGATTTTTCTCTTTCATATGGATTCAGCTTGTTTCAAGGGTTTCATTCTCCTTTAAAGTTTTAAGCAAGTTGTTTGAAAAAAGTTTAGAATAATTGACTTAAACAATGTGCATTTTTAGTGTTACATGGATGAGTAGTTCATGATGGCACATCTCTTTCCTCTTGTAAATGTAAGTCTATAGATAAAAATAACAATTTTGTATTTAAAAAATATTTATTAGTATTAGCAAAACTTTATGTGTAAAAATGTTTATTTTATATATTTCAATGTATAAGAAGGTAATTTGCTTTTTGTAAAATTCAATAAGAAAATATGTAAACATATTTGAATCCTATGCCTTGCATTTTGTGAAATAAAGGCAATGTACAAAAATTCCACTCGTCATTTGAGAATATTTTATTTCATCTTTAAATATTATTTACAAGAATCTCATCATCCTTTCCAATTATTAATTCATATATGTATATTAACTCCAACCATCAAAACTGAAACATTCAAAAACAATATTCTCATACAAGTAAGGTTATTTTGCATATTACATTGATAAATGCAGTGATTCCCTTCATATCCGTTTTATAAATCTTCATGAAAACCCTTTGGATGTCAAAGGTCAATTGGTGCCAACATTATCAAATACAACTATACCATGAAAATATACAGTCTCCGAAGGAAATATTTGTACATTAATTTCAAGGAAACTAGGTAACGGAGCAATTTACTGTTTGAACACATGATGCTTGGATTGGACTAATACAATAATGAAAGAATTTAAATAAAACTGTTGAAATTAAACATGACTCCATAAATCGATTACAACTTGACTTTCAAACAATGGAATGCACGTATTAAGGCCACCACACATCTTACGACCCGACTGGTCTGCGACTGAGCGATGGGAGATGAATCGCAAGGTAGTCATAAGCCTCGCCACCGCACACCTTGCGTTCCGACTACCATGCTGTCTGCGACTCACGCATGCCCTTTTTGCTTTTTGCCATAGCAACTGAGAAAATGGCGCTTACTACTGCGTATGCGCGTTGTATATCATATACGCGTCGTGCAACTCTGCTGTCTGATTGGCTGGAAGTTGGATTGAGCTAGCGATCCAGTCATAAGGATTCGACATGTCAAATCCTTACGATTTTCCTTGCGACATGTCTCAGACCGGTCTGCGACTCTCAAGCTGACAAGAGCTGTGACGTCACATCTCCCCTCACTCAGTCGCAAGCCAGTCGTAGACCAGTCGGGTCGTAAGGTGTGCGGTGGTCTGTAGGGACTCGCACTTGATTTTTTAATTTGCATTTCAACACATGAAAACTAAAGAGTTCATCTGACCCAATATTATCTTGGGAAAAAAATCCATACTTAGTATATTTACTGGCTGTGTTGGCTGCATATCTCTAGGAAAAAAAAAATTAATCCAATATTAAAAGGGTTCTCTAGGCAACCGATCCAGGCCCGGTTTAATCGACTGCCTGGGCCCCGTCTTACAAATAATTGCAATTGATCCGCTCAACCGCAACTATGGAAAGCCAGCAATGTTAACATTTAAAATGCATGTTTTTCAAATTATTTTCAAGATATGAGCAATACTCGTACATCTATCGCTTTCTTGAATATTCAGTGTGCTTCTCTTTGTTTGCAAAGAACATTATGCAAATTTCCTGTTGAAAAAATTATCACATTGATGGATTTCCATACAGTTGAGGTTGATCGGATCAATCATTACTCTTTGTAAAACAGGGGTTATGTTATTCTACATGTCTGTAAAGCAGCTCACACTGGGGATGTGTCACAAAGGGCCAATATTCCGTAATCAGGTTTAACTTAGACCACTGTCTAACTCTGTGCTAAAATTATGGGAAGCAAAAAATGTACGATGTTTTACTGAAATTGTACGCTTTGATTTATTCATTGTGTTTTTTATCATAGCTTTAACGGTGGAGAAAAGTATTTTATTCATCACTCCAAAACTCTTACGAATGAAGTGAGCACCAAATGTGCTGTCATATTGACTTTTTTTCTGTTTGAGATTTCTAACACAGATGGCTATCCATAATCTAAACAAAACTTTGAAAGGACTTGTCAGACGTTTTGGCCAACAAGTCCTATTTTATCCGACAGTTACCATAGGAACAGTGCTTCTCAGCCAATCAAAAATCAAGGAAAGTTTTCATAAGAAAATATTGATGAAACGCTCCCCTGAACTGGGCCCCGTCTTACCAAGAGTTGCTGTTGATCCGATCAACCACAAGTATGGATGGCCAGCAACATCAATATCTAAAATGTAAGTTTGTTCAAATATTTTCTAGATTTGATGTACATTCATAAATTTATCATTCTCTTGAAGATTCAGTATGAATCTGTTTACTAAGGAGAATGAGATAATTTCCTGTAGAAAAAAATGGTATGGATGGATTTCCATACAGTTGAGATTGATCGGATCAATCGTAACTCTTTGTAAGACCGGGCCCTGATCTTACATCAAATGCGAAATCAGAATACGGGCCATTAAAGGCAGAAATGATGGGTTTTATACTGCACACAACTGGCAATGAAAGTGCAACACTAAGTGACACTTAATCTTTTTGACCCCCCCCCCCCCCCTTGCCTCTGGTGATCATTTAAGAAACCAAAGATTTGATCTGATCCGGTGTTCTCTTGGCAATAGATCCAGGTTCTGTATAATCATTAGCAGGATGATTGATGGCTGTATACAGAAGCTCATATGCACTGCAGATTAGAGCTATGGATCTCTTCTGTATCTTCTCCCTGTGATAATTAAGAAAAGAAAAGAAAGAAGGTTTGACTTCTCTCCAGGGTAGACCACACTAAATTATTTAGTTAATTTTAAAGGCTTTTGACTGACTGAATACTGATGATAATGATGATGATGTTGATGATGATAATGCTGCTGATGATAGTGATGATAACAGTGGTGGTGGTGGTGATGATGATGATGGTGATTATGATGATGATGGTGGTAGTGATGGTGATTATGATGATGATGATGGTGATGATGATGACAATGACGATGATGATAATGATATGATGATGATGGTAGTAGTGGTGGGGTTGATGATGATGATGATGATGGTGATTATGATGATGATGGTGGTAGTGATGGTGATTATGATGATGATGATGGTGATGATGATGACAATGACGATGATGATAATGATATGATGATGATGGTAGTAGTGGTGGGGTTGATGATGATGATTATGATGGTGGTGGTGATTATGATGATGATGATAATGATGATGATGATGAAGGTGATTATGATGATGGTGGTAGTGGTGATTATGGTGATGATGATGATGATGGTGATTATGATGATGATGTAGAGGAGGATAATGATGATGATATGATGATGACGGTAGTGGTGTTGGGGTTGATGATGATGTTGGTGATGATGATGGTAATTATGATGGTGGTAGTGATGGTGATTATGATGATGATGATGAGATGATGAAGGTGATTATGATGATGGTGGTGATGATGGTGATGATGATGATGGTGATTATGATGATGGTGGTGATGGTGTGATGACAATGACGATGATGATAATGATATGATGATGATGGTAGTAGTGGTGGGGTTGATGATGATGATGATGATGGTGATTGTGATGACGATGATGATGATGGTGATGATGATGATGACGATGATGATGATGGTGATGATGATGATAATGACGATGATAATGATGATATGATGATGATGATGACGGTGGTAGTGGTGGGGTTGATGATGGTGATTATGATGGTGGTGGTGATTATGATGATGATGATAATGATGATGATGATGAAGGTGATTATGATGATGGTGGTAGTGGTGATTATGGTGATGATGATGATGATGGTGATTATGATGATGATGTAGAGGAGGATAATGATGATGATATGATGATGACGGTAGTGGTGTTGGGGTTGATGATGATGTTGGTGATGATGATGGTAATTATGATGGTGGTAGTGATGGTGATTATGATGATGATGATGAGATGATGAAGGTGATTATGATGATGGTGGTGATGATGGTGATGATGATGATGGTGATTATGATGATGGTGGTGATGGTGATGGTAATTATGATGATGATGGTGATTATGATGATGGTGATTATGATGATGGTGGTGGCCATGACGGTGATTATGATGACGACGACGATGATGATCAATTCATGACTACATAGGAGTGCCAAGTTTGTGCATTTTTTGCCAGTTCTTGAGAACTCAAGCACAGAGGCAGATTCGACACCAGACTTGAAACCCTATTTTTTTAGACTCAGATCAAGAGGAATATTTTTAAAAAATTATATTTCCAAAACAATCACTTTACATGAAAAAAAAAAGTCTGGGTTTACACCAAAAGTGTCAACCCAACAGCTCCAGTAATTATTAGTAATATTTTAAACGTGAGGGCATTTAAAGAGCAATCCTTTGCAGTAAACCACTTTTCATGAAATTATTCCT
Source organism: Lytechinus pictus (assembly GCF_037042905.1). NCBI lineage: Eukaryota > Metazoa > Echinodermata > Echinoidea > Temnopleuroida > Toxopneustidae > Lytechinus > Lytechinus pictus. The sequence continues at coordinate 8,798,128 of NC_087260.1, forward strand.
CAATATCAGAGAATTTTATAGCTCACAGTAGTTATTTCATATTTCCACCAACTTTCTTTAAAGAGATATTAACTCTTTCCACACGTACTTTGCACCAATGCCCACTCGGTGCTGTGCGAACTTTGCATTTCATGCTCAAAGAAACAATCCATTGTATCATCTTTACCATAATAATACCATATATTTGTGAAAGTAGGCATTATTTACCAAATTTCTGATCATTACTTTCCTAAAAAATATCATATAGTCAGAAAGCATGTGAAATTCTCTAAAACTTTCCTGTGAAACATTTTCCTCACAATGTTGCAGTCAAAAGCTATAGTGAGTTAAATTATGCAAGTCCATTTCATTTATCGTTCCTGATACCTCTCTAAAAATGATTCAGCACAGAGGGGTTCAGGGCCTAGCGCACAAAGAGTCAAGAGCATTCCTACCTGACTGTTGTACTATGCAGTAGCTTGGTCTGTGGTAGAGTGAAGCTATCGGGGGAACCAAGGTAGGAATCAAAACGATTCTGATTTCATGAAAAGATAAACAAAGACAGAACAAGGCATTATGGTCAGTTAATAATAATAATAAAAATAATCATAATAATAATAATAGTAAATTTACCCAGGGTAGCCACTTGAGTTCCGAAAACTGTTCTCCCAGCGGGCCCTGCTATCATTAGTTTAGGTCTTGATCCAAGTATGGGTAGTTAAATGGGACACAAAAACCTTGAAGAATCACTTGTTGTTCATTTTTTGTATAAAAAATAATAAGGATTGGTAAAGAAGAAATTGTTATCCTTTACACATGTGATAACAATCTAGTTAACTGGGAGATATTACGCACAGTTCTTTTTTTTGTACATTTCATTTTCATTTTTGTCTACCTACAGTTAAACCATTAGACAATGGTTCAAGCCAACATTTATCTAAATAAATACATACCAGTAGTATATGATTCATTAAACAGTAAAAGCAAAAAAAAAAGTATATATCTAGGTGTCATATAATGTGCTGTATTGTACAGTCTAATGAATAATGTGCTGTATTGTACAGTCTAATGAATAATGTTCATTAAAGCTTATATTGCAAGACTATTCTACAAGGGATACATTAACTATGCCATTGTTAAGGCCAATATTGCACTCATCTACGATTTGTGCAATATTCCCCAAATCATGGAATATTTATGATATCACACTCTGAGCCATTCAATATAATATAAATAACTTACAATGCCATCCCTGACTGAACTTGAATCCATTCCATGAACAGATGACAATGGACCCTGTAGTGTTAAATTGAAACATGGAAATGATTGACAAATATCAGGCAATATACAAATGATGCACAGATGTGAGTGCATTGGTAGGTTTTGTAGGTAACTATGGAACTGTTAAACCCAAGAGGCGAAGCCGAGTGGGTTTAGACTAGTTTCCATAGTTACTGCATGCTCGCTAGTCCTACCTATGTACGAACCTGTGCATCATTTGTTTTTTAGAATTTTTTTTTACAACCATGCATAAGTAATTACCGATGCACGGCTAACCATACATCTTGTAAATTTGCCATGCATAAGTAATTACCGGACGAATGGCAAATTTACTGGATGCCATACGTCAGTAATTACTTATGCATGATACCCATTCTATAATAAATACCAATTTGCCTCCTCACACATATTTTGATACTATCATACAACTTGCCGACTCGGCTTGTTGTACGTAAGCAAATAGGAGGCTCAATGTGAAATATTTGTACGTACCATACAAAATGTATTGATGCACATTTTACTAGGTAATGTCACAATGCGGGTCAATCCATTGCGCTAGGTAAATAAATGCAGGTGCATAATGGGTGATTTCAAGTCCGGTGTTGTCGTTGGTGTTGGAATTTGGATTGCTTCCCCTCGCTCCAAAACCTATTTTGAGTTTGTAAAACTGATCCATATCACAATATTGACATCTCAACAACTAGTGAGTGACTTCTCAGGACCAACTTCATTTTATATTTTATGTTATGCTCGTGTAAAAATTGACCTAACACCAACACCAAAAGGTCAACACCAAACTTGAAATCAGCCAATGTGTAGTGCACTCTGGCTAGATGTGCACTGCCGCTGCAGATATGATGCATGCTTGAATCACAGCGTATCCATACTGCTCAGGGATTCTCATTTCTGCTTCGAACATCCTTCCCTTATTTTCAGTTTCAGTTGGAAAACTCAATTATTCTTCCGAGGCATAGTAAAACACAAATGGCAAATATTCTTATTGGAGCACTGGAACTAGATTTCGCATGCAGTTGTGGAGACACTATGGATCGTATTCTGAAGTCAGGTTTAACTTAGACCACGGTCTAACTCTGTGCTAAAATTATGGGAGCCAAAAATTAAAAATTTCAGTTTAAATTGTATATCTCTCATGTTTACTCTTTTGTTTTCTGTTGCTTTCATAATGAAGAAAAACACTTCAGAATACGTCAGTTTTCATTCCCAGACAATTATGAATGATTTGAGTGTCAAATGAGTAGATAAACTGGATGCATACTGTTAGGGGTTTGTGCCCCTACTTTAAACCAGAGTTCAGAACTTTAAACCTGAGTTCAGAATACGGGCCTCTACATATATTCAACACAGCTACACATTGTTGAATAGAGCATCTTTCTTTCACCTAATGTGAAATCTCACACCATCGCACTAATGCCGCCTATTCACTATTTGTAAATCATATCAATTGCTTACCTCCGAAGTAACATGCTGCTGTGCAATACTATAGATCTGAATGAGACCAACTCGTGTTAAAACAAAAGATGCCTGCTCGTTGACTAGTGTGTCTACATGAGCATCAACCTAATAGGAGAAATTAAATCAAATATTAGGTTACACAGGTTACAGGTTATTAGGTTACACAAGTATTACAAAAAAAGGTTAAGTACATACATCATCATGAATACATCATACAACATCATCTTCATCTTATCAACATTATTATTGGCCATTATTATTGCTGTATCATCATCAATATTAAAATCTTCATCATCATCCATAATTGCCATCATCATCATCGTCATCATAATCATCAACATCATCACCATCATCACCTTCACCATCATCATCATGATCACCATCATCATCATCATCATCATCATCTGCCATTACTTACCATTGGCTTCATCAAAAGCATCAACATCATCATCATCACTATCATCATCATCACTATCATCATCATCATGTCATCATCATCATCCCCCACCTACCATCAACATCATCATCATCATAATCATCATCATCACCATCGTCACCATCACCATCATTATCATCATCACCATCATCACCTTCACCATCACCATCATGATCATCATCATGATCACCATCATTATCCACCACCATCATCATCATCATCATCATCATCAACATCATCATCATCATCAACATCATCATCATCATCATCTGCCATTACCTACCATTGGCTTCATCAAAAGCATCAACATCAACATCATCACCATCATTATGTCATCATCATCATCCCCCACCTACCATCAACATCATCATCATCATAATCATCATCATCATCACCATCGTCACCATCACCATCATTATCATCATCACCATCATCACCTTCACCATCACCATCATGATCACCATCATTATCCACCATCATCGTCATCATCATCATCATCAACATCATCATCATCATCATCAACATCATCATCATCATCATCTGCCATTACCTACCATTGGCTTCATCAAAAGCATCAACATCAACATCATCACCATCACTATCATCATCATTATGTCATCATCATCATCCCCCACCTACCATCAACATCATCATCACCATCATCATCACCATCATCACCATCATCATCATCATCATCATCATCATCATCACCATCATCACCATTATCACCATCATCATCACCATCATCATCATCATCACCATCATCATCACCACCACCTACCATCACCAATTATCAACATCATAATCATTATTATTATTATTATTTGTTTGGCGTCACCTGTGCCTGGGAGGCGAAAAGCGAACTGAATCACTATGACCCGCAGGTCTCTCCTCCCGATATAACTGATTGGGGGGAATGCAGGTGGACCACTACACCATCGTCATCATCATCACCAATACTCTTTGGCTACTCACTTGTGCTTCAAGCATCTCCAGTCTCTGGTCCGTATATTCGTACAGTGATAGCGTCGTCTGCATCGCATACAGACAGTTGATCATATACGCAGCCATGTCCGATGGGTTCAGCTTACTGGCTGACAGAGAACACATCTGAAGAAGAGGATCCAACACACATCCAATGATCTATGACACAGGCAAAATTAAAGACTTTCCAGGATTAGTCTCCGGACTCTGAAACAGAGGGCTGTTGGGTCAAATCCCAGCCATGGCGTAGTTTCCTTCAGCAAGAAATTTATCCACATTGTGCTGCACTCAACCCAGGTGAGGTGAATGGGTACCTGGCAGGAATTTATTCCTTGAAATGCCGAGCGCTGGAATGGCTGCTTGAGCTACAGCCGGGGTAATAATATCCAAGTCCTTTGGAAGCGCATAGAGACGTTATTCATAATGTGTTATGCGCTATACAAGAACTGACTATTATTATAATCATTATTCTTTTTCTATATATTATCGAAATTTAAGGTTGTAAGATGAATACAGAACAAGAAAAAAAGAGTTTCTTTGACACAAGTTTTTGCAGACTGGTTGGAAGTTTCACTAAAATTGCACAGTATGCACATCTCATGCTTGAGTAAACCCCTAACTTCAAAAAATTGTTTTCACCTTATTCTTTGAAGCTCTTGTGAAGTTTCTTCTACATTTAAACAAGTACTTGAATGGGTTATTGCTGACCAATTTTGACAAGTCATATATCATTTAAAAGCTTAGGATGTGCATGTCAATCTCAATAAAAATCTCAGAATTCCACACAACTCTATAGGAAAGAATGCATGGACTAACCTTGGCAAAGTCAGCTTGTCTTGAATCCATGGAAACAACCGATGAATCATGGGAAGTGAGTATCTCTCGTAGCAGACTCAGAGTATGGGTCAACGACCCTGTGGGACCAAGATCAGCTGGTGGTAGTTCCACCTGTCAAAATAAAAAGTTTCTCTCTGTTAGCAAAGGAAATGCATTCTTGATATTTTGATTTTTTATTTTATTGAATGATTAGTGTATGAATGCGTCTCAGAAACGGTTATCAAAATCAGGGTTATTTATTGCTGCTTGGGTCTAAGCTATAGTTTTTCATCCTACATTGTGGGGCATTTTAGGGTTTTTTAGAACATTTCAAAGCACTCATACATATGTTTCATCTCACTTTAAGAATTTTTAAAATCAGCTGCCCACAAAGTGCAATGATTCCTTTAGCTCAAATCATGGGTTCATAAATGTTCAAACAGCAGAATAGTGTACTGTGATAAGTGCACATTCATTAATAGAAGTTTGTTTTAGGCACTAAATTAAGTACCGGTAACCAATAAAAGAAATGTTGCACAAGCCATGGTTTAATGAAGCAGGGATTCCAAACCATCGTTGTGAATGTAGACCATGGACAAGGCCGAAACACGTTTAACCAAAAAAAAATGATGCTAGCAATGTGTGCAAGCGTGCAGTTGGAAATTTTGGTCCTGTGTATGTTTGAAGGGTCACAAACTATGCATGTTAAAACCAATACACCATTCTTCAAAGAGTAGGATGTTCACCCGGTGTATTGCACCTGCCAGTCCCAGGCAACCTGAATGAGATAATACATTACATGGTGGTCTGCACTCAGAGAGGAAGAAAAAAAAATGACTGCACATACCTTATCAACCAGTTTTGATGACATGACATTCAAGGCATTGAAGAATACTTTCTGCGCAAACTCCTCCATTTCTTCCAGGGTGGCCAACAGGGAAGCTTCCTTGCTCAGCAGCTGACTACAGATCAACAAACATAAGAGTTTTGTTTTTTTGTATGTCCAGTTGGGCAACACGACATTTGCTACTGCGACAATCGTTCTGGGATTTCTTTTGTCTTAAGATGTAGCGCTAGGGTAAGTTTTACAATAGGGTTTTATGTTGTGTTTAGGGTAGGGTATAGTGCTAAATCCAGGGTTAAAGTTAGTCATTTGATCTGCGTGTGGAATTTACAGCGGAGCAATCGTCGGTGGCAAATGTCAAATGGAACCGTCCAGTTCATCCTATTTCTAAAAGGGAATCACAAGTCGATTCCATAGAAATAATGAAACCTTTGTGCATCCAAACCCTGTATAATCAGACCTGCCAACCTCTGGGAATGAAAAATTGTATTCTGTGATAAAAAAAAACTGTATTTCATAATAAAATGCATGGCACGCGCACTCATCGGGCACTCAAGCTGCATGCCAGCTAAAATGCGCACTGCTCTTGCAGATGAAAAAAAAAACATTGAAACATGTGTATATCTCACCCTGGTTTTAACAAACTGATTGAAAAAAAAAAACAAGTTACCTGAAATTACATTGATCCAATAACCATATTTGTGAAAGTTTTATGAAATAGAGACATATAGAGATGATTTTTCTCAATAAATTACGATTTTGTATAAAAAAAAAAAAAAAAAAAAAAAAAACGTATTTTTTAAAGAAAAAATGTACTGCCGTATTTTGGTTGCAAAAACGTACTAAATACGGCTAAAACATACTGGTTGGCAGGTCTGCACTAGGCAATTACATAGAAATAATCAAACTTTTGTGCATCCGAACTCTGTATTCCCCCCATTCCTACACGAGACATGATGTGTGATCATTACACCATTTCATATGAAGCTCAAGGAGAGACCAACGGTTTCAGGAAGATTCTATCATGACGACATAATTATTATATGTGGCCTGAAAGAGTATCTTTTCCAAAATAACTTGATACCATATTTATGTGCTAAGTCTTCACTCTTGGATAATAGGTAGGTATTCTTTGCAGTGATGTAAATTTTGACTTGCGACAAAGTGAGGCAAGACTGCAATGCATGTCTCCAGATGTCAATGATGTCATAAGCTTACAAGGGTTGCATTAAATCCATTCTAAAACACCTATTCAATAATTAACATTAGAAATGTTTAATAACACTTCTTAGTGTAAATTCTAAAGTTAATTTCATCGATAAGGGATTTGCAAGTATGTTTACTAACTCATGTAGGATTATGACATCATTGAGAAAAAATTCATTGCTTTTTTTCAATGGAAATTACTACAGGCCATTTAACAACTAAATTAAACCCTAACTTAATTAAGCAGACCAATTTGAATGATAAATAATCACCCTTTTATGATTTCCATCTCCCTCAGTCTTTGTACACAAAATATTTTAAAATAGACATTTTCGGCATGACACTGTCGTAAAAAGTCATGTGGCATCACAACGCTATACCCGTACGTTGCGAATTTGGTCTCAAAAGTTGCATGAGACTTCCAAGAAAAGAGTCATAAACTTTGCGGCGCTATCTTTTCGCATTCCGGAAATATCGCCAAAGCGTTGCAGGGAAGGGGGGCATCATGACCTCCCAATCCTATAGGGTTAATGTTTCCTACAAGTTAAATCAGGGATGGATTCATGACTTCATTGAAGAGGAGGGCACACAAAATGGGCAATTTAGATATTTCCACAAGACCCCCCCTCCCTCCTCTTGAGTAGGGCTATGCAGGGTTTTTTTTTAATGATACCCTCTTGGTCTATCAAATATCATACAACTCCCAAGAATGTTCTGTAATCTGATTGGTCCAAATCGGATCACGATATTCAGCAAATTGCACTATTGCATCCAAAGTGCACTATCCTGCACTCTGACGTCATAGCAAATGTCTGGAGGTCTGGAATTATCTAGAATTTAGATCAAATATAGCATTCAGGGCAACTCAGTAACATGGGGAGGGGGGGTTGTATAAAATAAACAATGCACGCATTCTTGTGCATCGAGGACCGAAATAATGAACTCTGTGCTCCACTCGCCAAATGGATATACCGCACTCGGTCCTACGGACCTCGGTGCGATATATCCATCAGCTCTTCTCGCACATCGTTTATAATTTGGCCCTGCATGCACGCGCTTACGTGCATTATTTGTATAATATATACCTTGACTGTAAGGATAATGGTTTCAATAGATACGTTATTCTTGATGCTAACAAATATCAAATGTTACAAGACTAACCCAATCGTGTATCTGTAGAATTTATGTAGATTAGTGAGTTTATAAAGCAGCACTGGTCCGGGCTCAGCTACGATCACCTGTTCAACACGAACCTTGAAGGCAAAGAGAAAATACTTTTATTTAAGGTTCCACTGCATGTGTACATTAAAGGAAACCAAAGCCTAAGAAGAGAAGCAATCTGATTGCAAAGAGTAAAATGCGAGGAGCAATCTAAAATTTGTTTTATCAAAATCGATTATGAAATAAGCGAGTTATAGAAGTTTGAGAACTCTTTGTAAACTTTCTATGGGGATCCTCAAATTGGCAAACGTGCTTCAAAATGGCTAATTTTGTGGACAACTCTCCATTTGTTTTGTACACAAATTTTCAGATTTTCCTCATTATCTTTCAAATGGCATCTTGCCTCCTTCTGAGCACAACATATGTCATGGGAAAATATAAGTCACACCACACATGTCAAGGTCAGGAGGAGATAATGTGAAATATATAAAATAAAGAAGAAAAATCTTACAATCTGTGCACAAAACAAATGGAGAGTTGTCCACAAAATCAGCCAATTTGAAGCGCGTTTGCCAATTTGAGGATCCCCATTAAAAGTAGAACAAGACTTTTTAAATGTTGATAACTTGCTTATTTCATAACTGATTTTGATGAATCTTGTTGCATATTGTTCCTCTCATTTTACTCTTTCGAATTAGATTGCTTCTCTTCTTGGGTTTTGGTTCCCTTTAAACCATCTGATGTTGACACAGCATATTTCAAGCTTTGGTACATTGATTCCCCAAAACTGCTTGACAGTCATATAATTACTAGATTACATGAACATGTATGCTATAAACTTGTTATGATGTGGAGGATATGGAATTTTGCACTTTACCAATGAAATTATTTAATTTTGATTGGTTGTCCGATGACAATACAATTATCTGCATACATTTTTATCTCCTGTATGTATCAAAACTACTAGTATTCCAAACAGGCAATGGGCTGTAAATATGTGGATGCAATCTTTGTCTGTAGCACTCTGATATCCAATCACTGAAGTTGTAAGATAAGTGCTCAAATTGCCACCTTTGGAGATATATGAAAACATTGCTGAGAGGGATATCTACATGTAACAGATATCTAATTGACGTATATATAAAAAATAACAAAATTTTAAGGTCACTTAATCTTACAGATTTATCGAGCATAGTACGAAAACTGCACCTGGCTTATATATCAATTCAATGAAAGATAATGAACTGAAAGGGCAGATCACTCTTCAACACTTCATGGCCAGGTAAAGGGAAATACAATTTGAAACACCAAATTGGCAACATTTTGAAAGGTATAAAATCAATAAATAGCAATGACAAGTTGCAACAAACAGCAAGAAAATATGGGGGAAAATGACAATCTATCCAAATCTACAAACCTTGAATGGTCTGCAGATACCCTCTGTAATGTGGCTCAGAATCTCTTGAATTTCTTCTTCTCGTGCTGATAAAAGAACAGCAATAAGAGAAGAAAAAAACTATGTATTATACAGTGTTCCTTGGAATTATTTATAAATTATACAGTGCGTCCCACAAAAAATGAAACCAGAATTCCAATGTCATTTTTTCAAATGGAAGTTATTTGTAATATTTCATTTATATTATTGTCAAATTGAGTTTTCTTTTTGAAGCCTTATATGAGACGAACAATTCATGTATTAATGAGCAAGACAGGTTTGAGATTTTAATGTTAAAATCATTATGCACAAAAAAATTGGACACGGTTGATTTAAAGATACAACCATGCTAAATCGACCATTGGCTCATAAGTATTTCTTTTGTAATCTTTGTTAAGTTTCTTTCACTAATCTTTAAATGAACGTGAATTTCTGCGCAAAACATTTTTGGTATGCCTCAGAATTTATTGTTATTACTCCGAAATGTATTAACAATTTAGTGTAGAATATTTGTTCTCAAATAAAAAAAGACATTCCATTCTTATGATAAATGTTAATTTTATGATTTAAAAATAATTGAGATATCTTACTTATAAATATGGGTTTCCTTTTAGGGGGGAACTCACTGTATAATAACAACACACAATAACAAAATGATTTACTGGAACGCTGGAAATCAAACAATTTGTTGTGTTGATGCAAGAACGCCCATAGCAAAACATTTTTTGTGCACAGCCTTAGTGCAGAAATGCCCTTACGCAATGCACTTATGCCAGCTGCTTAAATACATGTAATAATAATAATAATATGCAACATTTATATAGCGCTTAATACACATGTTTCTAAGCGCTGCATACTATTACCGCACATACTATTAAAGGCGACCGCACACCTTACGATTGGTCTGCGACTCAATTTTGGAATAAAATGTAGTAGAATTTTATGCTAATATTGATACTTGGAATATCTTACTGTGTAATGTTCGAAATCATCGTACGAATACCTACGTTCAAGTCTGTGACTATGCTATCATCCTTCTTAGAATAAAAGCAAATTCAATATCTAGTCTTAATGACGTCATAGCAGTCGTACGATTGGCTACGATTTGAAACTAATTTGGCCTTTACTCCAAAATTAAAGGCTTGCAATCTTTCAAAATGGTTATATTAGTATTATTTCAATTTGTTTTAACCTCAAATATAATCATATGTTTCATTCACATTTTCAGAAAATGAGCAAAATGCGATTTGTTCCAAAATTAGATCGCGAACAGTCGTAAGGTGTGCGGTGGCCTTTAGGCGTTTTCATGCCCATGCAAAAGCGTGGTGTTCAGGGCATTCTTGCACCGACACGACAAATTCCTAACCTGGCCAAAAGATAATTAGGAAAAAGAAGGAGAAATATGAGGAGAACAACACTACCACCACCAACACCAAGAACAATTACGATGACAACAATATCAACTCACATTGTGCTGATGCGAGCCTCAACAAAGCTTCAAGATGTTCTTTCTCTGATGCCGATGCTTGGTGTAGCCATGCCAACATATCGCCAACGTAACGCATTGGATCATGGGAATGAAGCTCTATTGGTCGAGGGGTACCCCCTGGGCCTAATAAACAAAAAATGCACATTTTTTTCATAATGATGATAAACAGTTCTTGTATAGCCCATATCACATTATGAAAATTACAAAATCTCCATGAGCTTCCAAAGGACTTTGATATTAAAACTCCAGCTTTAGCCAGGTACCCATTTACCTCTTCTGGGTTGAGTGCAGCACAATGTGGATCAATTTCTCGCTGAAGGAAACTATGCCATGGCTGGGATTTGAACCCACAACCCTCTATTTGTGTTATACATGTGTCATTTGTTATTCAAAGAGAGTTTGGGTAAGCTACATGCTCATAATCTAAGTCTCAAAGGAGGAGGTGGTGAAGAAGAAGAAGAAGAAGAAGAAGAAGAAGAAGAAGAAGAAGAAGAAGAAGAGGAAGAGGAAGAGGAAGAGGAAGACGAAGCCGAAGAAGAAGAGGAGGACGAGGAGGAGGAAGAAGAAGAAGAAAAAGAAAAAGAGGGGAAGGAGGAAAAAATAAACTATACTAACCTCCTCTAGTCAAAGCATCAATAAATCCTCTCACCATAGCAGTTCTTCTCGCTGTACCAAACTCATCTAAAGCATACCTATATCAAACATATTCATTTGGAAAAGATAAAATATTAGAAGTTTACTCAGAAAAAGCTTGATTTTAGAGTTATCACATTAATTGGAACCTTCTTTTGCCTAGAGAGTGTTCTTTACAGGAATTAGTAGACTGTTTTCTGACAATATTAGGTTATTGTAATTGACATATTAATATATAACACACAACTTTTTATGAACTGCCCTCAAAAGTAACATATTTCAGATACAAGTTTTTGACAGTCTAGTGACAATCACCGGACCGTTCTGGGCTTTAAAAGTGAAAATAACCGTTCTTTTCAGGTTATTTACATAAAGTAAGAGTATGTTAATAGTAAAAAGATTCAAGGATCGGTAATGTGAATTAGATATCAAAAGTCATTGAATGTTTTTGCAATCTAAATCTTTTATTTTTTTCATCCTCTAGTGTTTGAAAGTGGTATCTGGTGCCCTCTTTCAACACTTTTTATTATTATCTTAAAAAGCCCTTTGCGCAATCACTTTACAGATTTAGTAATTGAGTATTAGAAAGCTACAATGTACTAAGAAAGATAATATCATACATTTTTCAGCTCATTCCCTTTTTTAGAAGGGGTTTCATACAAACAAAACATAAGTATCTAAATATTGATCCGTCACTCGTTTGAATTGAATTTTTATTTAAAATCTGTAATTTCATTTAAAAAAACACATATTTTTAGTTTTTATCCTTCACATCATAATAGGCCAGTTCATAGTTCCACTGTGCGCATGATCACAAGATTCTGCACGTGATCAGAGGAAGGTCATTGGTAGGAAAGTGACATGGTGGTTTAAGATTTAATGAGATAAGCACCAACTTTGATGTCTTGATTATTCATATATTCTTTTGAATTGTGTTTTTCATTTACATCCACAAAAAACAACAACGCGTCCATGAACGACTGGTATTTCGTATTCCACAGTTTGCCAAGTACATGTACATAGTACAACAAGCTATAATATGCATTCAAAGTAGAAATGCAACAAATACCTTCATAGAGTGTTTGTTGATGTGCTATTCTAGTCACTTGGTCTATTCGATTTCTTCATCCTGCTCTGTAAGACATGCTTACGTAATATCTTGCTTTGAAATCTGCCTATCACAATCAAAGAAATTAAAGGTCATTTGACCAAAATTGTCCATGAAGTAACTACGAACTGGTCTATTGTTTTAGGGTACACTCATTAATATAATCTTGTAATGAATGGGAGTGGTACCATGCACTCGGAGGGGGGGGGGTTGCGAAAATTAAAGATATATTAAATCAGCTCACCTGAAGAGGACAGGTCTGTCTTGAAGAGCCTCCATCGCCTTACAATGGAGTAAAGTCACCTCAAAGGAATCACCCGTCATGCTCCGACATTCACCTTTTAACCAGAAAAATTATCATTGACATATTAGCAATTTTGTTCGAGATATCATGATCTGCGCAGTGATAGCAATGAATTGAAAACATGCATTCTTGTCTGCAACATTGCAGGTAATATTACTACAAGACGGCATAATGAGCTACATGTAAGTCGTATATCTATGATCAAACTGATCCTATGAAGCAAGGCCATATTCACTAAATTGCGATAAGTGTCAAGATTTGCTCAATCACTTTTTTTTGTTGGGGGGAGGGTATATAACAATTATGTTGGATGGCTTTATTTCATGGAATACCAGAAATATTCCACTTGCTAGGGGCCGGTACTGCAATCATATTTGATTCACAAATTACTTTCCTTAACCCTTGAAATATCTCTGATTAAATTCTCAATACAAAATAAATAAATACCTTGTGTCCATCTGTAGAGTCTCTCATATGCAGTCTCTTGGTGCAAAGCCATTGATTCCATGATCTCCAAGCTTAATAACAAACAAAAGGAAATATTCCAGGTAAAATGTAAGGCTGTTTGAAGTTTTGTTTGTCTTAGCAAGTCAGTGACAAATAGACAAGCCATTGGGTTAGTTTCATGGGCACATTACTTTTGGGGGAAAAAAACGTCATATAATCAAACACATTTACATCACATACATGTAGGCAGTAGTGTCAGTATCCTCTCAGCAAGCACAGCACATCTCCATTCAAGTACGGAAGCATATAAAACAATTTAAGGAACTGATACCAAAACATAATTTTGTAGATGTGATTTTACATTTTAAGGTTCATGTGACCATTCTGCCAAATGACTTTGTGTTTTTAATATCCTTTCTTCAATCTGATTTCACTTATATATGCTTGAATGAGGGAGATTAATCATAGAAGTTATATCAATGATAAAGCTTTACAAATGAAATGCCATTTGTCAATCAAATTTGTGGTTTAATTACGATAAATCAATGATAATGCTTTACTTTTTTTCTGGGACACATTGTATGCAACTATAACTTTATGAAATCATTGTTTGCGGCAATTACTCTAGCCTTGAGACAAGGCCCCGTCTGTAATTACCTGATGACTGAAAACAAGACTAATAGCAAAAGACAGGATGAATCAGCTTGGCCACAGAGCCTTCAGGAACCTGCCTTGGAATTCTTACGTTAACCATTATTTCCGACTCGTGGTCTGCTGATTAATACTTTGCAATCATTGTGAATCTGATTACTTACCCTGCTGATTGGTTCTTAACAATACTTTACAATCATAGTGAATCTGATAGCTTAAACTACTGTCTATTGATTGCTTCTTAAAAATACTTTACAATCATTGTAAATCTGATTACTTACCCTGCTGATTGGTTCTTAACAATACTTTACAATCATAGTGAATCTGATAGCTTAAATTACTGTCTGTTGATTGCTTCTTAATAATACTTTACAATCATTGTGAATCTGATTACTTACCCTGCTGATTGGTTCTTAACAATACTTTACAATCATAATGAATCTGATAGCTTAAACTACTGTCTGTTGATTGCTTCTTAATAATACTTTACAATCATTGTGAATCTGATTACGTACCCTGCTGTCTGCTGATTGGTTCTTAACAATACTTTACGAACATAGTGAATCTGATAGCTTTAACTACTGTCTGTTTACTGCTTACTACTTTACAATCATGAATCTGATTGCTTACCCTACTGTCTGATTGGTTCTCAGTAATACCTTACAATCCTTGTGAATCTGATTGCTTAAACTGCTCTCTGCTGATTGGTACTTTATAATATTTTACAATCATTGTGAATCTGATTACTTACCCTGCTGATTGGTTCTTAACAATACTTTACAATCATAGTGAATCTGATAGCTTAAATTACTGTCTGTTGATTGCTTCTTAATAATACTTTACAATCATTGTGAATCTGATTACTTACCCTGCTGATTGGTTCTTAACAATACTTTACAATCATAATGAATCTGATAGCTTAAACTACTGTCTGTTGATTGCTTCTTAATAATACTTTACAATCATTGTGAATCTGATTACGTACCCTGCTGTCTGCTGATTGGTTCTTAACAATACTTTACGAACATAGTGAATCTGATAGCTTTAACTACTGTCTGTTTACTGCTTACTACTTTACAATCATGAATCTGATTGCTTACCCTACTGTCTGATTGGTTCTCAGTAATACCTTACAATCCTTGTGAATCTGATAGCTTAAACTACTCTCTGCAGATTGGTCCTACACTTTACAATCTTTGTGAATATGATTGCTAAAACGGCTGTCTGCTAATTGGTTTTTAGTCAAACTTGTCAATTGTCAATCTCACTGCTCGAGCTACTGTCCGCTGGTTGCTTCTTAATACTTTACGATCATTGCAAATCTGATAGCTTAAACTACTGTCTGCTGATTGCTTCTTCATACTTTACGATCATTGTGAATCTGATTACTTAAATTTTTGTCTGCTGATTGCTAATACTTTGCAATCATTGTGAATCTGATTTACTTACCCTGCTGTCTGCTGATTGGTTCTCAGTAATACCTTACAATCATTGTGAATTTGTTTGATTCTCGTCAGAGAATTGAAGAAATCCTGGAAAAGGAAAGGAAGACACAAATTACTAACAAAGAACGTTAGTATGTACCAGGTCTAATAGCAGATGTTCCAATTCTCAAATTTCCTAACACCATCATTGCTAAATACACTTGGTCTAATATCAAATTGGTCCAAATCACCATTTGGTCTGTTCTTTAGTCTAGTACCCAAATGGTCTAATTTTATTTTGCACTTTGTTAAATGAAAATTTGGTTCATAAACTATTCTTCTAATCATATATACTGCTAAAGTGGCATAATAATAATAATAGACAATTTTTATATAGCGCTTTTCCCAGAATGGCTCAAAGCGCTTTATTACAGCACATTATTACCCCGGTCATTGGATTCATTTCAATCCCGCACGAAAAGTGCACAATTTCCACTCCCTGGGGAGCATTCCTTGCATTCATCGCAGCCTCATTATGGCGCTGGCAAATTCAAACATACAATATCTTTCGCATCTTACCGGGTACCCATTTAGCACCTGGGTCGAGAGTGGCAAAGTGTGGATTAACGCCTTGCCAAAGGACGCTAGACCGCGGTGGGATTTGAACACACGACCCTCTGTTTACAAGGCGAGAGTCAGAACCACTACACCACGGCTCTTCCACATAAGATCAAGTGAAAATTAAACAAAGTGGGCAGTATTCAGATAATTAAACCTAGGTTTAACCCTAGTCTAAACTAGAATTTTAAACCACAATTCTAAGGAAAGTTGGGCTTCATAATATTTCCACATTCATGGTAATAATAAGGTATCAATTATTACATTAAATCCATAATATCTTGGTATTTTCCTAATCTTCCCATTTCAGCAGTGAGGTAGGCAGATTCTTCTAAAGAAAGAAGAGGAAGAAGAAAGAACAGAAGAAAAAGTGGAAAAGAGGACGACAAAGAAGAAGATGAAGAAGAAGAAGAAGAGGAAGAAAAGAAGGAGAAGAAGAAGAAGAGGAAAGGAGGAGAAGAAGAAAAAGAAGAAGAAGAGGAAGAAGAAGAAAAGAAAAGAAAAGAAGAAAAGAAAAGAAGAAGAAAAGAAGAAGAAAAGAAGAAGCGAGATGAAGAACAAAAAGAACAAAATGAAGAAAAAGAAAGGAGAACAAAAAGACAAGAGGAAGAAAAAAAAGAAAAAGAAGAAGAAGTGAGAAAAAGGAGAAGAAGCGAGAAGGAGAAGTGAGAAGAAGACAATGACGAGGAAGAAGGTGAAGAAGATGAAGAAGGAAATATAAGGCAGAAAAAGAAGGAAGGACTGACCTCTTGTAATTGTCCATCTCTCGTTCCCCGTAACACTCTTGCTTCTTCTGGTTTCAGTTGGTATTTAGCTAAGAAGGCATCAGCCACGCGGGCTCTCATATCCAACCTCTGCCTGTATCCAAAAGACAAAAAAAATATTATCCCTTATGTCATTCTGTGTCCATCAATTAATTAACAGGTATTAAAACAATCATAATGATAATAATAAAACTACTACTATGGCTACCATGATTGGGCGCTCAAGTAATGAATGTTGTACATAATAGTATTACATGTATTTCTGAAAAACTGAGCCAAACTGAATTTGAGAATTTGCATCATCAAAATGTGAATCCTTCTGAATCCAAAATTTGCTGCTAAGTTTGGAAGATTCCGGAACTCATCGAAACAAATGAAATTCACAAATTTTAACTGGATTTGAGATTGATCACTAATGCAGAAAAGATGTTGAGATCAACCAATTTTAATGATAGATTTTAATGTTACATGTACACGAATCAGTTGTCTTTGTGGTTTACGCATTGATTTAAGAATATATTATTAATAATATGCAACATTTATAGTGCTTAATACAAATGTTTCTAAGCGCTGCATACTATTACCCCGGCTTTAGCACGGCTACCCTGATCGGGCGCATCGAGCATTCAAGGAATTCCTTCCTACCGGGTACCCATTTACTACACCTGGGTCCAGAGTGGCAAATGTAGATGAATGCCTTGCCAAAGGACACAAGTGCTGCAGTGGTATATGAACCCCGGACCTTGTGGTTCAAAGTCCGGAGACTTATCCACTGAGCCAAAACAACTCTTTTACGACTTACCCTTCCTTCTGAAGTTCTGTAGTTTTGTTTATCAGATCAGATGTTTGGTCTCTGGCAAGCTATCGATTGAAACAGAAAACCGATTAAGTAATACATAATTAATATTCATGAGCAAGCCTCAAATTCAACATGAAAGCAAGGAAAATTATTTATTGTTATATTATTGAATTATCACTTTACATTCAGGCATTTAAAACTGTTGTATTCAGTGAAAGAAATTTAATTGAAATAAAACTTGATCTCGGACAATCATACAAGAAAGCAAGCAGAAAAAAGTATATTTTTGTTTTATCAAATACCACTTATAAGTAGTTAAAAGCTTTTGTATTCATTGAAAGAAATTGAATTAAAATAAAATGCAATTTTCTATTTAAAAAATGAAAACAAACTTATTTGTGATGGGGATTATTATTAGAAACACCATTTCATACCTCCTTCTGTTAGAAATTCTCAGAATAATATTTTGATTCATCATGTTCCATGAACATCTACCTACGTTCAGCAGCACCCATCCATCTTCTCCCCTTTTTTCTTCTCTTTTTCTGGGGGGGGGTGGGGTGGGGAAGGGTGGATATATTTTCGGACGGGTTGTTTTGTCCTATATCAAACTATATTTTTTGATAACTTCGTATTTATTTTGTGAGTATTATTCCTCTCTCATTTATTTATTTTTGTCTCATTTGATTACATACATCTGTATTTGTACTTTGCTATTTTGTTATTTGTTGTGTTATCTATTTTTTGAGGGGCCCACATTGTACAAGCATTGCTTTTTAGTGGGTCCCTCCATTTCCATCTTAATTTAATTTCTATTGAAAAATAGTATACATATTTAAAACCTACAATGTGTTGCCCAAATTGTCTAAGTGTTTTTTTTTTCACGACATATGTATTATTGATTTTTTTTTTTGCAACGGATACAAATATTTTTGTTTATATATGGTATACAATTTGTTTTTGTTTGATGGAAGTGAAATGAATAAATTTGAATTTGAAAAATTTGAAACAAAATCAAAATATATGGAATTTGTATTATATATGGAGGGAGCTGCTCGAATGTCTTTGGCAAATTAAAACACCTATAAATACCTATTCATAACTCTTTTCATTTTTGGGTTGACTTTCATGAAGCCTTCACAAAATGTTCTCTAATTTTTCTGTTTTTTTTGGTAAAATTGACTTATTATCAAAGTGAACTTTCCCTTTAACTTTACCTGCAGTCTCTTTGTCATATCTTGACAGCTGTTGTTCATAGCTTCTACATCTTGATTAATGCTATCCAGTTGCTGTATGATAAAAGTTTCAAAACAATCAGACATTACATTCTTTTATCTATACCAATTTCTGGTCAATATTCTTATTTTCTATCATAACCACATCAAACTGCAAAAAAAGAGCTTCATAGGTAAAGCTTATCACATTAAAAACAATACTTTAAAAAGCAATAATGAATTCATATAAAACTTTTGAAAGCGCTGTACATGTATATAATGCAAACAACTGAAAAATATTAATTAAAATACAGAACAAGTGGAACGCCTCTGGCAGTCTCGCCTGCATCACGCAATTTAATATAGCAGCAGTGCTAACTTTGAAAACTACTATAAAATAATCATTCACAAAAACATCATTCATATAATGACATAATACCACGTTCATTGACCATAAATGACATTTGAACGGAGACTTAAGACTGTCAACTACACCCATGTCCACATTTCATTCACTCTATCCATAAAATTTCAAAGTTATGATGGCACTTCAACAATTACCCCAACATGGCCTAAGTTTATTGACCTTAACTGACCTTTGACTTGGTTTTGTGACCTGAAACTCACAGGGGATGTTCAGTGATGCTTGATTACTCTTATATCCCAAGTTTTATGAACTAGATCCATAAACTTTCAGAGTTAGGATGGTAATTCAACAAATACCCCCAACACGGCCAAAGTTCATTGACCTTAAATGACCATTGACCATGGTCATGTGACCTGAAATTCGTACAGGATGTTCAGTGATACTTGATTACTCTTATGTCCAAGTTTTATGAACTAGATCCGTAAACTTTAAGAGTTAGGATGGTAATTTAACATATACCCCCAACACGGCCAAAGTTCATTGACCTTAAATGACCATTGACCATGGTCATGTGACCTGAAACTCGCACAGGATGTTCAGTGATACTTGATTACTCTTATGTCCAAGTTTTATGCACTAGATCCATAAACTTTCAGAGTTAGGATGGTAATTTAACATATACCCCCAACACAGCCAAAGTTCATTGACCTTAAATGACCATTGACCATGTTCATGTGACCTGAAACTCGCACAGGATATTCAGTGGTACTTGATTACTCTTATGTCCAAGTTTTATGAACTAGATCCATAAACTTTCAGAGTTAGGATGGTAATTTAACATATACCCCCAACACGGCCAAAGTTCATTGACCTTAAATGACCATTGACCATGGTCATGTGACCTGAAACTCGCACAGGATATTCAGTGGTACTTGATTACTCTTATGTCCAAGTTTCATGAACTAAATCCATAAATTGTCAAAGTTACGATGGTAATTCAACAAATATCCCAAACTTGGCCAAAGTTCATTGACCCTAAATGACCTTTGACCTTGGTCATGTGACCTGAAACTCGAGCAGGATGTTCACTAATACTTGATTAACCTTATGCCCAAGTTTCATGAACTAGGTCCATATACTTTATAAGTTATGATGTCATTTCAAAAACTTAACCTTCGGTTAAGATTTTGAAAATAATTTTCCCAACATGGTCTAAGTTCATTGACCCTAAATGACCTTTGACCTTGGTCATGTGACCTGAAACTCAGGCAGGATGTTCAGTAATACTTGATTAATCTTATGTCCAAGTTTCATGAACTAGGTCTATATACTTTCTAAGTTATGATGTCATTTCAAAAACTTAACCTTAGGTTAAGATTTGATGTTGACGCCGCCGCCGCCGTCGCCGTCGGAAAAGCGGCGCCTATAGTCTCGCTCTGCTATGCAGGCGAGACAAAAATGCTACTTACATCAGTAACCACACTGAAGGCATCAGCAAACTGCTCACTGATGGCCAAGCTCCTTCGTTCTATGTCTCCTCTTAAATTCCTACGACTGCGAAGGTTGTTGTCTGTGAAGAAAGCTGAAAGGGCCTTCAGAGCCTCGAGTGCATCCTGGCAAAAAAGAAAAGAAAATAAGTGATAACTGTAAGACAAAAAGTTGCAAGTTATTTGAGGTAGGCCAGAGTATGATTAATAATCATCATTTAATAAGGTTTGAACAGAAAAAGTGAAAAAGGGAGAGGGGTATAGAAATGGGAGAGGAAGAGAGAGGGAAAGAAAAAGACAGAACGGTGCTAGTGTACATATTTCTTTGTCCATTCACTACATGGCAAGAGTTTGTTGTGTCATCTGGTAATTTACTTATGTATGTATTAAAGCCCCCATTCCACTATGCCGATGTTGTTATGACTAGACACATATTCCACAAGTGACAATATTGTTATTACACTGCTCCCGATTTCAACAGATTCCTATTCCGCTCTCCGCCGATCTAATGATCGGGACGGATTGACGTTTCAGATCGTGTTAGTGGAACAGCGGCTTAAGTGACAATGGATTGACTTTTCTTGGAACAGAACACTGGGTAAGAACGTCAATTCTTGGAAAACTGGGAATCACCCGAGCCTACTGCTGGTTTTGTTCCAGGCATGTAGTCTATTTTTGTTTTGTTTATCGTCGCTAAAAAATGATTTCCAAAGCAGTGCTATCATCACCATTCAGCAATGACAATCTACAAGTACTTTTTCGAAAGTATTTCATTTATTGGTGTTCATATTTCATGAATTAATCAAAATTGCGCTTATAATGAATTCAGAAAAAGTTATAAACTCTAACGACAAGCTTAATTAAGGTTGTAGATTTTATTAGCACCACCATCTGAGACCCTGTAAACGAACTTTGCATTAGTCTGAGTGTACTCCTGCCCTGGTCACTCTAGGGATATTGGGATCTCAATAAGGCTGAAGAAAAGCTACCAGAGATGTCAGACTTTCAAGCACCATTGCACAAACTCCACAGATATTTATTCAAAATTTTTACATTACAGTGTAGATATTCAAATCAATTTGCATTTATTTCATTTTCAGTAAAAAATATACATAATACAAAATATACAAAAATTATTAACAAGCAAAAGTACAAATGAAAATGAAACAGGGAACTGCAAAAAAAGCCAAAAGGCCTTGTACATGCGCAGTTTCCACAACATTATGTATACTGTAAAGAAATGACAGGATAAAATATGCATGTATATGATATGAACTTAAGTATATAAGCTGAGACAAAAAACAAAAAATGACAATTTACAGTAAATAAATGAATACGCATACTTCAGATAAAGAAACTGCTTCAATCTTTTTTGCAGGAATTATTGACTTACATTCAATTTAAATTATATCTTTAGAGGTCGAGTTCCAAATTACAGGAAAATTGTGTCGAACGGATTTCATTACTTTATTAGTTTTAACAGGCCATAAGTGAAACAAATATTTAAAACGGGTATTGTGATGGTGAATTTGGCGATTGAGAGTAAACATTTCATGGACATTAAGAGGTACCCGGTAATTCATTCTGAAAATAAAGAAAACCAAGTAGAGCAAAAGAGAATACAAATACAAAATATTAAGAGATCTAAGTTTTATAAACAGTGGGCCAGAGTGAGCATGATAATGGCATCCCAGGCAAATACGAAGAAGGGCTTTTTTCTGCAATTTAAATAATTTGTCTAATTTCGTTCTATATTACATTCCCAAATGGCAACACAATATAAATTAAGATATGAGAGCATAAAAAGAATTGTATAGTGATACTAGCGCAGAAGATGGAAGGGAATCTTTTAATTTGTACAGGATACCAATACCTTTAGATAATTTTGAGTGACTTTTGTTTGTACATGGGTGTCCCACCATGAAAATTAACACAATTTACTTTATTAATTGGAAATTTGTCAATTTGAAGTAGTAAATCATTTAACAAATTAGAAATGGAAAAAGGTAATAATTAGTTTTACTAGGATTTATTAATAACCCATTCGCTTTGAACCATTTTGTTACTATATCTAATTCAAAATTGATGTCATTTTGTATATTAAGTTTGTAAGGTCGGTTGTATATCAAAGTGGTATCATCAGCATAAATAATGTAGTCAAATTTATTAGAGGAATGTATGATATGGTTGATATAAATTGAAAATAACAGCGGGCCAATATAAATTGTGATATCTGCACTGCAATACACAATAAATAAATTCACAAAAAAGTTCATAATTAGAATGAGAAAAAGAATAAAATCACTAGACAGCTCACCCCACGACAAGCCTTGTCGCCATCATTGTGTGTTACCGCGGGTGCACGCACCAACCAGTTTATGCGTTAATATGCGCTATTGTCGCATTGGAATACATGAATAGAATGAGTACTTCAAA
This sequence comes from Lytechinus pictus, assembly GCF_037042905.1. Taxonomy (NCBI): domain Eukaryota; kingdom Metazoa; phylum Echinodermata; class Echinoidea; order Temnopleuroida; family Toxopneustidae; genus Lytechinus; species Lytechinus pictus. The sequence goes on from NC_087260.1 coordinate 8,821,484, forward strand.
CGAACCTTATTTCATTTTCGGATTAACGAACCTTATTTCGTGTTCGGACTGACGAACCATCCATCGGTTAAACGAACCTCATTTCTCTTTCGGACTAACGAACCTCATTTCGTTTTCGGACTAAAGAACCTTCGGAATTACAAACCTCATTTTGTTTTTTGACTAACGAACCTTCGGAATTACAAACCTTATTTCGTTTTCGGACTAACGCACCTTCGAAATTACAAACTTTATTTCGTTTTCGGACTAACAAATATTCGGAATTACGAACCATCAGAATAGCAAACCTTCAGATTATTCGAACCTTTGGAATAACGAACTACGAAGCGTAGGAATTATGATACGGTTTGGACTTTGTCTTTGGGTCAACACAAAAATTGGTACTATAGTCAGACTCTTTTTACTTTTCGCGCGCGTGTTTGTTACTTATAATTAGACTGGAAGCGGCACAGGTCTCAGAACAGTCCCACCCCGTACCTTTCGCTGTAAGGCGAATGGTACGCGGTAGCGAGTGGAGATGGAGATGGTAAATTAAAGTCAGAGTCAGCTCAGACAGGTACAGTTTGACCACTTGTTCACTGCAACCATCCTGCCTGTGGGGAATCTAGTACAGGTAGGACTATGCCTATGGTATGTCAATGCTGTACACAGCACACACTTTAAAAAATCATTAAAATGTCACTTTTGTGACCAAAATTACTAATTTACATACAGTTGCAATTTATTTTTCATTAGTAACCAGGGAATAATTTTTGTATTCACCAGAGCGCTCAAAAACTTAAATTTTGGGCATATTTTTGTGTACGCCCTCTATTGGTGGAAAGTAATATGGTAAGAAAATTTTCATTATTCAATCTCTATTTTTAATTAAGAAAAAATAATTTAAAGAATCAAATTTACTTAAGAAATAAGAGCCAAGTTATATGATGGGGGGACCTAAAGCTACGCACTTTGTTTTCAAACAATGAAAACTATCCCAATTTTAATATTTCAACAAATATCATTCACTAATTTGTGACAAACATTCTAAAGATCATTAACCAAGAAAAAATTATCGCAAAACTCACTAATAAAAATCCCGCCGTGTTTTCCGAACACCTCTTGATTTCGCCACCCGATTCCAGAAGGGGTCCTAAAGCTACGCACTCGATTTATCATGCAAAAAAATAGTATTTCCTGTGCTTCAATTTCTAGAATATATTCATAATATTATAGGATAAAATGAAATTTAAGTGAATATAACTCCAAAATTCCAAAAAGTTTTTGGTTTTCTCTGCATTTAGAGATTTACTGCAGCCTCTGTAGAAAAAATGAATAGGAATCGTTCGTAACACTGCAGTCACAGTTCCACACACATAGTGCGCATTTGCCATTAAAAACTGCATGCGCGATAAGTGGTGCGTAGCTTTAGGACCCGCGTAGCTTTTGACCCCCTAAAATATGTGCGAATACGGGTGCATCGCGAGTGCTGGTTTTGGCTGCACGGTTTTCGCACAGGTTTTGCTGCAAGTGGCATCGCCTCTGTCTGGGCGGCTCATCGAAAATGGGGTTTCATGCGCATGCGCACATAGTTAATGCAATCTCGTGCCTTTATACAGACAGTTGAAAATGTGCTCTTTCTGTACATATAAGTTTCAATGTGGATACTCGCCTGTAAAGTGTGGATATCGGAGCTTGAAAGTTCATCAAATTTTTGGATACGCAAATGATCAAAAAAATTTTATGGTAAGTAAAAGTATGATCCAATTATGTATATGAATTGTTATAGAATATATTCAAATCAACAAAAAAAGTAAAATTAAAAGATTCTCTCGTGGAGCAGTCCAGATATAAGAGGAGCGAGCTACCCTTGTCATAGACAGGAATAACCGTCGTTTCTGGGGATTTATTCAACAATTTCTGACATTTTAGTGTAATCCCCATTTACCGACGGTAGGGTGTACGTGTGGGCTCGCATGTGTTCTCATTCCCAGTGGAGCCAACGTAGTTCAGCGGAACAACCAAAATACAGAGACTGAAGCTTTTGGTCTACCCTTGTCACAGCCAGTCTCTCGGCAGTCGAGCTGCCCAATGCGTTGGGCTCCCGGCGGTCTTTCGGCAGTCGAGCTACCGGTACCCGATGCGGAGGGCTTGGTGACGGGAGCGGTCGATAGCGAGTCGTTCATGCTGGATTGAACTGGATCTAAATTGTTTACTTGATAGTATTGTGCCTTTTTCTGAAAATTTCTGTCATTATACCGTAGATTGTTATTCTGATATTGATTTAAATATATACATTTTGTCACCAAAACATTCTTTCCTCCTAAGGTTATAGAGTCAACATGTTTTACTTTGATTGTTCAATCATGTTTTATCATTTGGAAACTGGATTCTTTTGGAAGTGGAATATTAATGTTGACTTATTGAATTAAAATGCAAAATCTATAGTGTTTTTTTTTTCTTTTGTAGAAAAAAAATATATTTTGAAACTTTTCAATCATGTTTCATTATTTTGAGACTGGATTTGCTTTTTAAAGGGGAATATCATAAATGTTGACTTTTTAATTAAAATGCAAAAATTATGTTTATTTTTTAGTTTCTTTTTTTATATATTTTTGTAAGTTTCTTTTTAAATTATTGTATTGTTTATTTTTTCATTTTTTTTGTCATATTTCATTATTTGGAGACTGGATTTGCTTTTGAAAGGAGAATATCTTAAATGTTGATTTTTTTATTAAAATGCACGAACTAGATGTTGTTTATTTTTTTGTTGTTGTAATTTTTTTCACTCTTGTAAGAAAATACATGAAAACTCAGAGGAAAGAATATTTCATTTCCAGATAGGTCTAAGTCCTGTATTTATGTTTTCTTTATTATTAATTGTACTATTTATTTTTTTATTCACTTTTCTTTTTTTTAGGGGTGCAGGTGGGGGTTGTGTTTTGAATTGGAAAATGGGGATGGGATTGGTACAAGTTTTTGTGTCACTTTTGTTTCTCTTGTTTTTAGTGCTTGTTTGGAGCTTTGATGTCTGTTTTGTTGATGTTTAGAGCTTAGTTATATATTTTTCCTGGTTGTTTTTTGTTTTGAAAGAAATAGACCACTCTTTTCCTTTTCTTTTGACTTCGACTAAGAATTTGAATTTATTTATTTTTCTTTAAAAAGAGAGCTCAAACAGGGCCTTTGTAATACAATTTATGTATACAAATATAAGAAATTGACAACTGATAGAAAATATTAAAACTTAATTTTCGTCCTTCTTGATACTTGAAATAAATTGCATACAATTCTACACATATTTTACACTAAGCTGCTCATTCCTTCTAAAAAAATGTAATCACATGTCCATTGTCTCTCAAATCAAAAGCTACATATTATACATGTATAACAAATTGTTGAAACAATAGAATACATAAGGAATTGGTGAAACAATCAAATACATCAGAAAAAAGCACACATATTTTTATTTGGTCATACAAAGTACAAAAGAAGATTTTTTTAATGTAAAAAAGGACCCCCGTACAGTACATACACATATACAAAATTACAATACTAAGTTGAAAAAGAGCTTATAATTTATATCAGAAAAACAAAGAAATACATTAGAAATTGCAAAAACAATACTTTAGACAAATTCATTTAGGAAATTATCTACATGATGCTGTTTTGATGCCAACTAAATTATATGAATTATCTATCATAATCACCTTCATTTAGCAAAAAAAAGAGGCGAGTAATTGTGATTTTGTGTTATTTGCATAATTAATTAGAATTAATTAGAAGAAATTATTTTACACATAATAAGAAAAATTACAAGATGAATTGATACACATTAATTGAGCCTTCTCTCACCTTTCCATTGATACCTAAATTACTTCATAGGGCTCAAAAACAAAGAAGTTAGAGCCTGTTGAAGACTTGGGTTCAAAATGGTCACAAAATGGTCACCAAAATCGGTTCTGTACTCCATTGACTTTACATTAAGACAATGACCACAAATTTGGATGAATATGCGCGACTTAAACTGGAATAACTTTATAATTTCTTGATGAAAATTAAAGTTCTTGGTATCATTTTAAAGGTCTTTTTAAGAGCTTTCAAGTGATACCAAATTTATTCATATTTGATGATTTTCATTTTTTTTTGTCACATACCTAAATTATTTACTAAATAGCCTATAGTACGGTATAGGCACTCCTAGTACCAATGAGGTCCAACATTACATGTATGGACCTCATAGGCGACATCAGTAGTATTTTGTGTCAGAAATCTTTGTGAAGATGATTATTTTTGTATTTTATCAAAACTACAAGCTATCGTACTGTCTAATCATTACATTTCGATCTCACTAATTGAATACATTGTTAGCAATAAAAAAAATTGAAAGAAATGAAGGGGAACTTACATTTTCACGGCTTTTTCCTGATTTTCTGGGCAACTGCTCCTCTCTTCTGACTCGCGATCGAAGCTGATATGAAGATCACGTGATTCGCGTTCTCGTCAGCTGATCGGTTGGTTATTCTTTTCGTCAGACGTTAATAATATATATTTTATAATGCTAGCATTCATCGCTAATTTAGGTGAAAGAGATTGAAGTTAAACAGCGCCAGGTCGGAATCATAATTATTTTGGAAGAGTGTATTTATACACTCGATCTCATACCTGACGTAGACGGCGCTATTCAACAAATGCACAATCTTCAATATAAAAATAAAACAGAAAGAACGCCTTGAACACAGGCCAAAATGCCTAACGATTTCTCCGCGGCATTAACAACTATCGTAAAGGGCGCTCCATTTATCAATAAAGATGGACGCTAAGCTGTCTATGGCGACAAAATTTGCCGCAAATATTTACGAAGAATTGTGAGAAATGGTCTGAAAATGCAACAAAAGAACCGGTGAGTACCGATTAAACATTATTAAATTTATAAATAGATTATACATACCTTGTAGATTTAGTTTTTAAGGTGATATTAGTGCTTAGTTCTAAGCTAGGGAGGCCCAAACGCGCGTGAGTGGAGTCCCAGTTTATTAGCACGGGTAAGTATTGGGGTGTCGCCTAGAGTGGGTATAGGCCTAATGAAAAGCTGTAATGGAAACTGACAGTGTAAAAAATCAAGCATTTGTCCAAAAGAAAAAGAGAAAATAATCCAAACATTGTCAACCTTATTTTGCCACACATAGAGATGTAACTGAAAACAAGGTTATATCATAACCTTGTTCATTGAATTAGTGAGTTTGACTTTAAAACAAAAGTTTAGTACGTGTAGCCTACACACATATCGTCGATTTCAACACATGGGACCGAAGAGAGAGAAAAAAAGTTTATACCTTGTCATTTTCAAGCCTTGTTTCAAGGATTTTGTTGAGTTTTCGGGATAGTGGGTTACTGGTTCCTTGTGAAGTATCCACACCACCTCCTTCTGTGACAGCTGTTGTCGATTTTCCAGACATATTTGTACTAAACTAAAGTCGGAGAAACGCCTTTTCTACCAACTTTTCTAGTACTACTCTGGCGATTTCTTTGGTTCTTTCTGGTACGTGGCGTGTATGGCAAGCCATAAATGTAAGAAATAATGTACAGTAAAACCATAGAGATATATCTATGAGTAAAACTTATCCCCGGAACTTATCTCTTTCTCATGACACAAATTCAAGTTCAAGTTCAATTTATTAAAAAACCAGACATATTATGAGTACAAATCAATGATCAGATGGTACAAAAGAATACATGATACAATATGAACGGTTTTCTAGGACCCCGAAGAAGCACAGCGGCTTGTGAGTGGGGCCCTATACCTCTAAATAAGATATAGATCTAAATGTATAAAATGACAAAGGAGAATACATAATAAACAGATATATCGACTACAAATATGTACAAAATGTACATTAAACAAGTGTCATAAACACAAACACACTCACACACACACACACACGCAAACACACATGACTAGGGTGGCCAACTACGAGATACATGTAAAACATAATAGACTCTACGGAAGAAAAAACTTTCTAAATTAACTAAGATAATAGATTGTCAAAGAGGTATTTTTTACATTGCACTTTAAACCGATAAAGAGTTGTACAGTTCCTAATATCAGAAGGTAACCTGTTCCACTCCTTGATACAGGTTGTTATGAAAGAATTTAAGGATACATTAGTTCTTACATAAGGTCGGTGGATAAAGTTATGTTGACGTGTATTGTAATTGTGTATCTGAGAGTTAAGGGGAAATAAGTCTTTTAGTTGGCAAATTCTCAGATTCTCAGATTCTCAGTACAGTATTGGATGTTACGTATATGATTTAAAATTTGAATGCATAGGAATTATTCCCCATTATTCATTTATTTATTAATTTCTTGACAAAACACACACAAAAAAAAAATCTTTCATTTTGAAGAAGTAACACCATTCTGCTAAGTTTCAGTCCCCCGGATCAAGTCCCGCCGCCGCGGATAAAGTAACCCAATTGGATACTCCTTATCTAATAAATGCCCCTTATCTTTTCTAGTTTGTCCAAAATTTTTAGTATGCTGATATAAAGTTTTAGCGCCCTTTAGTTTCTGCAGGAGCAGTGCCCCCAAAAAAATTCACTTGGGAAAAAAAAAATCCTTTTTTTAAATGTGCTCTCAATTTGAATGCATAGGAATTATTCGCCCGTTATTCATTTATTTATCAATTTCTTGACAAAACACAAAAACAATAAATTTCTTTCATTTTGAAGAAGGTTAGTGACACCATTCTGCTAAGTTTCTCCCCCGGATCAACAAAGTCGGGTGAATACATATATTCAACGAAAATGTTATGCCTAGAAAGGGCACGTGGCCTCTCCCCCGAGGTGGTAAAAAAACGGCCCATCTGGCCATCTGCACCTTCCTGTAAATAACATGGTCCTATGTTTTCTTCAGTTAATAAAACGTATCTTTCCGTGGAATAACTTACGAAAACTTTCTCTCCAACAACAAAAAATCACCTCAATGGGAAGTATTACAACACGCTATTAATTGTGATTATCATCAGTATGAAACACAAAGCAAGTTCTACTTCTTAAAATTTCCAATTTTTCAAGACCACTCGCTTGTGAAATAATAATAATAATACCAACATACAAACTAAGAAGTGTGCAACTTTGCGAGAAAAAAAAGTGCACAGGCCGAGTAATCGAGCAAAGATGTACCTTTCACTCGAAACCGCGCCTGCGCAGGCCCACAGCGGGGTGCAAGTTTGAACCCCGCATATTTAATAGTCTGATGCTGTCATCATATTACTTCATCCTTATCGAAACGAAAAAAAAAATGTTTGTGTGTGCATATGAGTAGGCGTCTTGTGTATATGAATAATGACAGTAAAATTGTACTTTTAATTGCGAAATTGCACTAATTTGGTCTGGGAACATAGAATAGGCGAACGTTGACGGGTCTGTGAATATTGAAATTTTGCATTTATTTAATCACATACTTTATTTAACATGTTTTGGGAGAAGTAATTGTAAGAAAGTGGTCTACACATGGGTTTTAAATTTTTATTTGAGGGAATCAGGTCGTTTGGCAAAGATAGTCATTTTAGTAACTGATTCTTCCATCTTTTTTGTAGATCCTATGGGAACCAGCAATTGCGTATATAGGTGTTTCTTTTATACCCCATTCATTGCCGGATCCAGGGGGCACATCCGGTCCGTGCCCCCCCCCCCCTTGAGAGCCATAATAAAACAATCAAATTTTGAAAGTCACAGCATATATTTTTAATGGGAAAATGTCGTTCATACAAAAGTGAGGAGCTTTTTTTTTTTTTGCTTGTCTAATTTTCATCTGGAAAATGTGCCCCCCCCCCACTTGAAAAATCCTGGATCCGCCCCTGATTCACGTAGATACATATACTGGTATACAAATAATCAAAATGCAGGGGCTAGTTATCATATAAAGCAAAATAGCTTGAGAGAATATTAGGCAAAATGATAGGCTATGTATTTATGTTATTTATATTCCTTTGCAATAAAGAGAGAGAGTGATGTAAAGTGATTGAGTGTGAGTACGCGTGCATTTGAGAGTTTTAGAAAGAGCTCAATTGCAAAAGGAGTTAGGTCCATTTTTCATCAAATTTGATTGTTTTTTTTGTCTCAATGTAGAGACTTTTAGTATAGCTCTATATGATACCCCAAAAAGTTTCCCAATAAAAAGTGAACAAAAATGACAAAGAATTTTTTTTTTCAAAAGGGGTTAGATCCATAGAATACTGCAGTAGTGTATGGCACCCCTATCTCAAGAAAGACATCATAAAACTGGAAAAAATCCAACGTAGAGCAACCAAGCTAATTCCACATCTGAAGAACCTGAGCTATATGGAACGACTGAAGAAACTAAATCTACCAACGTTATCCTATAGGAGAAACAGAGCGGATATGATCCAAACGTTTAAGATTATTCAGGGCATAGATGATTTGGACTGTGCAAATTTCTTCAAACTTGACACTCAATCTCGGACAAGAGGACATTCTAGAAAAATAATTAAGTTAAGAGCACAATCAACACTCAGGCAACACGATTTCTCGCAACGAGTAATCAATCTATGGAATGACCTACCTTCTGAGGTCGTGAACAGTAGCAGTATTAATTCATTCAAATCAAATTTAGAGAAGGCCTGGAAAACCAAGTACAATCGCTTCGACCCAGACACTGAATTTTTCACAAATCGTCCAAACCCACACATGCATGTGAAATTGTTATGTTTATAACTGAGGACAAGTTCTAAGAAGATGCAGAGGGGCAAATAAGTCTCCTATACTTTATGCCCAACATCAAGGTAAATCAAGGTAAATTTCAGTTTGTGTGCAAAAGGGGTTATATTATGGATCCACTAAGGAAATTTTCGGAAAAGAATATTTAAGGAATATTTATTTTTAAATATGAAGACAGGTAAATTTCTTTTATACTCAAAGGCGTGGTAAGGTATTATGAAAATTTAATTTCGCTTAAAAATATTACAATATGGAAAAAAAAGGATTTTCTTGGAATGGATCTTGCCGCTTTTGCAAACAAGCTCTTCTGAAGAGCTCATTTGTCAAAATTAAGGGGTTAGATTCGTTTTTCATAATATTTTATTGTTTATTGTCTCAAAACCTATAGATTTTTAGTCGCTCTGATTATACCAAAGAAAATTTGAAATTCCCATTAAAACGTAAATAAACATGATAAAAGTGGTACAGAAAAATCACTGTTTTATTCAAAAGGGATTTTATCCATTTCAGTTTGCTTGCAAAAGGTTAGATCCACAATGTTAATTTTTTGAAAAAGATATAAAAAAATTGAAGACAGGTAAATTTCTTTTATACCAAACTTTATGTTCACAAGGCAGGGTACTTTAAGATAATTTAGTGTCTCATTAGAATATTTCAATATGGGAGAATTAAAAAAATACATTTTCTCGGAATGATCCGAAGTGGATCTAACCCCCTTTTGCAACCAACCTCTTTAACGAAACTTTAAATGATAAAAGAAATGCTTGTTATCATTTGGAAAAGTGTTCCAAACATCAGGGCCGTGATTACGTGTTGTTTTGTGAGCAATTTATTAGTTTTTGGTTTGTTAATGTAAGTCAGATGAATGTCGTGTTGCGTATGAGTGAATGGCTCTGTTATAAATATTTTGGAAAGCTGTAGGGCAAGGTGTCGGTATATTATTTTGTGGTGGAAAATTTGTACATAAAAATAGCAGTATGATACAGTGGCGGGGGGGGGGGGCACAGCCGGCCCGTGCCCTCCCTCCCCCTTTGAGAGCCATCATCAAAATTTTTAACGTAAATAATTATACCTTTTTTCCCCAAGTGTGCCCTCCCCTTGAAAGCGATGACCTTTTTTCTTTTCTTTTCATCGGGAAAATGTGCCCCCCCCCCCTTGAAAATCCTGGATCCGCCCCTGGTTTGATAGGTGTGGATATTATAAATTTTCAATGTTTTTAAATTATAAAATATCAGTATATGGGCGAGCTAAATGAGAGTGACAAGTGCTTTATTTTGGACATGTTGGAGGCGCAATATTGAATCTAATTTAGTTTTGTTACTATTTCTCTGTACTATGTTATATAGTAAGATATATATGTGACAAAAATATATACGAGTTGTAAAGCTTTATATGCTCTTTGGGAGAGATAATATTTCAATTAATACAAAACTCATATGCCTCTTGGTTTGCTAACGTCATGCTAATACATTGAACTTGGCTACTCCCAGTTACGTAACAATCTATCAATATGCCTCAAAATTTAGTTTCCTGTTTTTCGTTAGTGGGCATATCATTGATGTAAATATTATTGCTAAATACGTGTTAAGAATAAATTGAAGTTTGTTTTACTGATGTTAAGGGAAATTAAACCATAATGATAATTTCTTTAATTTTTGATTGAGAGTTGTAACAAGTATGTTAAAGTTCTGGTGTGAATAAAATATGTTAGCGTCACCTGCGAATAAAACATAGTAAAGGCGATGAGTTTACAATATTATTCATACAATAAAGGGCCTATACTAGGATTGAACCCTGTGGTATTCCACATTTTAACGGGACATATATCAGAAGATTTTGAATTAGCTGTTGTTGTTGTTGTTATTTTAATTAGGCAAACTAGTCAGTTTTGACTATTGTTGCCTTGTTAATTTGCTTTCTTTTTTTTTCAAAAGGAATAATTTCTTTGTTCAATCTATATCAGTTAAAAAAGTAAAGGAAAGATAGGAAAGAAAAGTTCTTAGGAAATCGTGCAAGACCACCTCTCCTGCCCTGTATTAGTCCCTTAGTACGTTATCCTGACAAGCCCGCTCGAGGTACATTTCGAGGGCGTCTCGTAGCGTACTGGCGTCTATTATTTAAATAGTCTTACACCATGAAATTATGATCCCTCTGAATGCTCTGATTCTAGTTAGGTCTTGAATTTACTTAGTAAAATCGGATGGTCCATTGTATCGAACGCCTTCGATAAATCCATAAAAACGCCAAAAGTGTCGAGTTCTTGTTTTACGATTAAGTTTTTGTTCATTAAGTTGTAAAATTGCAAAATCAGTCGAATTATTTTTCATGAAATTGTATTGATTGGAGATTAAGTTTTTCGTGTCAAAAAATGAGTATAAACGACTGTAATTTTTTTTCAAGTATATACTTTGGAATTATTGGCCGGTATAGTTTACAATTCGACATGGGTCGTCCGTCGTCTATTCCCGGCGTCTATTGTTTTTAGAGATTCGGGAAAATACCTTTGGAGAGATTAAGATTTAATATATGTGCAAGTAGTGAAGCCAGAAAAATTATTGTTTTAATAAATAAATACTAGTTCACAAAATATCACAGAACATAAATTAACATGCGGCTGAGAAAATGAGGAGTCTTTTAGTTCCCCATCTATTATTCTTTATCCAACGCACATTTGGCGATCCATATAAGTGCCTACCATTAATATCGATCGACTCGACTTCGGACGACATCTTCTAACGTAAATAGTATCTCCGAGTTTCTGCCAAAATTTTATTTTCTTTCTTTCTCCGACTAAAAAGAAAAAGAAAAAAGAAACAGATGGACTGGAAGTTATGTGGATTAATCCAACTATTCAACTGAAATTCAACGGCTGATTTGGAACTCTTCTTTTATTGATGAGATGAAACACAACAGAAAGGAGGAGTTTGTTTACTCGCACATCTCGAAGAATAATTCGGCGGTACGGTACGCTTGCCCCCGAGTCGGGCGGGCAGGGCAGCGTGGCCGCCGCGTCTACTGTACCGCCGTTTCGTCTTTGGCTTGCTTGGCATAAAAGTAAAACTGAACAGAGACGAGAGTAAGACTCGCGCAGTCATCTTCTTAGGCGGGTCGGATCGGGATATGGGGCCTGACCCTCTATCAACATTTTGTTAAACTTTGGTAAGTAAGCTACAGTCAGTCTGCAAGCAAATGAGCAAGATTTATCCAACTTCCAAGTCCTCTCGTGGCTGAATTCATGACCCTAGGCCTAGTACAAAATCTCGTGAATTGTGAGATTTTTTTTCTCAAAGAATTTAACAATTTTCTCCTTGAGTAAAATTTGTTATTTTTGTACCATAGAAAAGAGTAAACGTTACTCTTTTATGTTAATTATTTCTTTTGAATAAAATATTTTGATAAATAGGTGAATATCAGGCCTGAAAAGAGGCCTCAAACAGAGTTTTCTTCCTCTGTTTTCTCTTGTAATTTGTGCAAAATTTTGTGTTTTGGGCACAAACAATATTCATATCATCAGAAAGCTCAAACTCTACTTTCATACAATGTCACTCTTGATATGTGACACCTTTTAGATGGGTCAGCAGCCAGCCTTTTCCATCAAGATGTAAGACGAGATTTCTGAAATTTCTGAGTAGCATCTAGAGTTCTGATTGGCTGAATAATGTTTTCAAAACAACAGGCGCGGGTAATTTGAAGAGATTACCACATGGTGAGTGTGACCTTCAGAGGCCAGTGTGGGGAACATTGGAATTTGCGTGGGTGTGTGGTCTCTATGACCAATCAGAGCGCAGTAAAAATTCTTGTTTTTGAGATGCTAAATATACTTGGCCTATGAAAAGCTGGCTGCCGACCCATCTAAAATATCCCTTATGAAAATTATATCATATTAAAGCTTAGGCCAAGTAAAAAAAGAAAGTAGTTGATCGTCCTTGTGCGCATTTATTTTGGCCGCCACATGAAATTTTTTACTATTTACTATTTTCAAAAATTGGCTAAAAAAAATAAATAAAAAAGTGATGTTTCTCGTCCGCACCCGCTTCCCTTTTTGATTGCCGCATCAATTCTCTTGATATTTACTATTTTTATGGCCGCTGAAAATTCTGATTTGTTTTTATTGGTAATTTTGAAGATACGATCATAAATTAGCAAGAAAATAAAGTTTGCAAACTCAGAAAAGATCACAGATTTCTTCATTTTTAGTGCATTTTCAGGGACCCCGCTTCCTGAATCTGAACTAATCCGTCGCATGCTTTGGAAATATGGCGCAGATAAATCAATTTTAATGACGTAATTTGTATTTCAGCGGGGATTTTTGGTGAGTGATAGCGCCTGTACTTCGATGTGTGTTGCGGTGATTGACTATGCTTGTGACTGTGTTGGGTGATGTGCATGTGTGCTGTGGTGATGTGATTGACTGTGCTGGCGCGACATGTGAATTTGTGAAATGAATTGAATTTTCTGGCGAGTTTTCTAACGTCAGCAGGCAATGCATTGAATATTCAAAAAATCATTTCAAGTGAGTTATTCATTATCAAGAAATTGAAAATCATTAATGGGATTCCAGTAAGTGCCAATTCTGTTCAAATTTGATAAACTTCATTCTTCCTTGAGCTATTCAATTTGATGGACAATTGTAAAAATGTAAGTTAGTAAATAGATCTAATACTAACCATGCTAACAGTTTACAAATATTGAAATAATAAACATTATGTGAACAATTAATTCAATAATCAATTAACATTTATATCAATAAAAAAAATGAATAGCAATTGAATAAACAGTATTAAATATGTAAACGAATATACAAGCAGCTGGAAACTGCGATGCGAAACCATGCCCAGAGCTGAAAAAGAGATTGGCTCTGGAAAACTGAACATGGCTCCATGGTAATAAAAATGACCCCCATGCATTTTTTACCCTTACACAGGGCTCGACACTAGCGCCGGTCCGACGGTCCCAGACCGGTAAAAATCACTGTCGGACCAGTAGATTTTCAGAAATAGCAAGATTTACTGGTCCGACATGACCAGTAAAAAATATCATTGTCAGGCCAGTAATTTTTCCAAAAATAGCAAGATTTATGGGTCCGACATAAACAGTAATAAAAACTATTGTTGGGCCAGTAACTTTTTCAGAAATGGTCAAATTCGCGAGTCCAACATAAACATGAAAAATATTCCATGACTCAAATTGCGAACCATTTTCCTCCCGTTAAATTCTGGCATTCACACACAGAACACACACAGAATGAATCGCATGCAATTTTTGATAGGGTAACATATACAGTGTACACGTGGCTAGCCAGCCACACAGCCCACATGGTAAATTTCCTACTGGCTGCACGAACGAAGCTTGGCTAACCTCTGGCAGAAATCTCTCACAGAACTGTCAAAATTCACATTTCACATTAATGAAAAGCTCTTATAATGTCCATATTTCCTAAAAATTTGCCAAAATTGGGGTAACTCTGTCATTTGTAAGCAGTAAAAGGAGAAATTTTCACTTCTGTTTTAGTTCAAAGAGATCGGGTTTCGAGTGATATCGTCTGAATACATGATAGCCCCACATATGCATTTGTGTGTGTGTGTTGATACATTTGGTTTCTTTCGTAGCTAGTACTACAATATTTTAATTGAGCCAAAAAGAAACTGATAATTTATTTATGATGATAGTTTTAGCTTTCTTCCTTTGTTTTCTTTCAATCTTTATTTCCTTCTTTCTTTTCAATCTTTCTTCGTTTCTTCCCTCTCTTCTTTTACTGTCTTTCTTTTTTAATTTTCCCTTTTTCTTTGTCTTTTGTTCTTTCATTCTTTCTGTCCTGTTAATATTTTTCTCTATTTCTAATGCTCTTTCTTTTTCTTTCTTTTTTGATTTCCTTCTTTCTTTAATTCTTGAGTCCATCCATCCTATATTTGTCTCTTCTTTCTTTCTTCATTTCCTTCCTTCTTTTCCCCTTTCTTTCCTTCATTCTTTGTTACTTTCTTTCCTCATTCCATCCATCCTTTCTTCACCCTTTCTTGTTTTTATTCCTTCTTTCAGCCCTCTCTCTCTTTCATTCCTTCCTTTCTTCTTTGTCTTTTGTTCTTTCTTTTTCCCCTTCGTTCCATCTATCCTTTTACCTTTTCTTTCTTCCTTTTATTTACTGCTTGCTTCCTTTCCTTTCTTTCTTTGAAGTTTGGTCTTTCTTTTTTATTCTTCCTTTCATTTATTCTTTTACATTTTTTTTATATTGCTTGCTTGCTTCCTTCCTTCTTTATTCCTTCCCAACATTCCTTTTTCCTTCTATCATTTTCCCTTTTCTTGATTTCTTCCTTCTTTTAATCCTTTTTCTGTTTTCCTTCTTTCCATCTCTCCTTTTACCCTTTCTTTCTTTTTTTTATTCCTTCTTTCCTTCTTTCTTTCATTACTTTGTCTTTTGTTCTTTCTTTCTATATTGCTTGCTTCATTTCTTTCCTTCATTCTTTTTTTCTTTTGTTCTTTCTTTCCTTCCTTTCCTTCTTTGTTTTTTTTTCCTTTCTTCACATTTTTTCTTTACTTTTTTCTTCCTTCGTTTCTTTTATTCTTTCTTTTTTCCTTCTTTCCATCTCTCCTTTTACCCTTTCTTTCTTGCTTCTTTCCTTCTTTCTTTTTCTTTTTTCATTACTTTCTGTCTTTTGTTTTTTCTTTCTTTATTGCTTGCATCATTTTTTTCCTTTTTTTTTTTTTTTCTTTCTTTCTTTCTTTCTTTCTTTCTTTCCTTCCTTTTTTTCTTTTGTTCTTTCTTTCTTATTTTTGTTCTTTCTTTCCTTCCTTTCCTTCTTTCTTTCTTTAGTTCTTTCTTTTTTTTTCTTCCTTCACATCTATCCTTTACCTTTGCTTTTTTCTTCCTTCCTTCCTTTCTTTTATTCTTTCTTCCTTTCTTTCTTTTTGTCTTTCATTCATTCATTCCTTCATTTTTTTTTTGGGGGGGGGGGTAACAAAAAAGGACAGCAAAATAAACTCACACCTTTTTTTAATGTTTTCTTTATTTTTTGGGACCAGTAGATTTTAGGTTCGGACCAGTAAAAAATTGAAAAACTGGGTATCTACTGGTCCGACATGAATAGGTTGGACCAGTAGAAAAAAAGGGTTAGTGTGGAGCCCTGCCTTACATATACAGTGCGTCCCACAAAAAACGAAACCGAGATTTATCGATGATTTATCATAACTTAATCACAAATACAATAGACAATTGACCTACCATTGTAAAGCTTAGAATCTCCTCTTTCATCTGAAATTACTTAGATTATTTCTCATTCACGCATGAGTGAGCAAAAAAATTTGAAGAGGGGATACCAAAAAGTCATTTGGTGGGCTGTATCTGGGTTTCAAAAAGAAAACCACATTTTTGAAAAAGTTCAATATCTGCTCTTTAATTTGATACCTCAATTACAGAAAATGGTCAAGAAATAACAAAGTTCTGCTTATTTGAAAAAAGGCTTGAATTTCAATAATTTCATAAAATTAAGAGGTTCTACAGGCTAGCTTTCAAACTCACTTGACACTCTGTTTTGTTGACGATCAGCCATGCATGAAGTATTTGTTAACCATGCAATAGCTTCCGTGGGAGACCAGTGAAAACAACTTTATTTAATGAAATTATGGAAATACAAGCATTGTTTCGAGGGAACATAACTTTTTTACTTCTTGACCATTTTTTGTGATTAAGGTATCAAATAAAAGAGCAGATATTGAACTTTTTAGGTATGTGATTTTCTTTTTTAAATTCAGATACCACCTGCCAAATGAGTTTTTGGTATCCTTTCTTCAAATTGTTTTTGCTCACTCATGCGTGAATGGGGAATAATCTAAGTAATATCAAATGAAAGAAGAGATTCTAAGCTTTACATTGGTAGGTCATTTGTCTATTGTAAATCATCGCTTAATCTCGGTTTCGTTTTTTCTGGGACGCACTGTATAATGTAGAATAATGTTTAATTCACTTGACATAAACATTTTGTTTTACAATAATACAGTCCCGGTAATAACCTCGGTTAACCTCGGTAACCATCAGTAATACATCAATAGATTTTCTATAGATTTCCGATTAATTGTATATACATTATTATTAATATTGAGCATGCATCGATCACATAATTCGAGCCTGACATGGCCTGACAGTCATTTGATTAAAAAATAGCAAAAAATCACTGATGTCAAAAAACGGGCTGAGAAATTGTCTCCTTGTTTTTAAAAAAAATAGTAAGATAGCAAATAGTAAGGACCTCCCTCATCACTGCTCTCAAAAAACCCGGACGATCAACTACTATCTTTTTTTACTTGGCCTTAGATCTTCAGCTTTATCATAATCTAAAAATCCTTTGTGCTCAAACAGAAATTAAGGGTAAAAAGCAGCAACTTTTGTTGCATAAAAATAATTATTTTGTTTCATGTTTTAGATCAAAAGTTTCCCCTAGATATTACAACATTGTTTTAAAAATCCAAACACATGACCTGAAAGAATGATTTTTCTTCTTTATAAAGATACAAAAAATATGAAATTTGGTTAATATTTAGAGCAGCAATGGCCGAATAAAAAGAGGTGTTTTGGTCCGCACCAAGCTTATTAACAATGCAAAAACACTCTAGTCATGAATATCACTTGGATAAAAGAAGCTACTTTTTGAGGGCTTGCCGACTAAAAATGGCTAAGCACTTGCACACTGCATCTGTAAGTGCAACCATCCTGCCTGTGCTGTGGCCTGTGTGGGGAATCTGCAGCCTAGGCCTACAAAATTTAGTACAGGTAGGATAGAGTGACCACTTGCTCACTGCAACCATCTTGCATGTGGGGAGCGCTCGAAAACTTGAATTTTGGGCATATTCTTGTGTACGCCCTCTATTGGTGGAAAGTAATATGGCAAGAAAATTGTCATTTTTCAATCTCTGTTTTTAATTCTGAAAAAATAAAAGAATCAAAATTACTTATACCTTGGTCACATTTGCTCTACAGCGGCCGTACGGCGGGTCGAAAACAGCCGTTTTATTAATTTTAATTCAAACCACCTACATGTAGTTGACCAGTACAAAAAATGTTGAAACGGCTGTTTTCGACTCGCCGTAGAGCAAATGTGACCATGGTATTAAGAGACAAGTTATATGATGATAAGCTTAAGCTGTAATTGAAACTGACAGTGTCAAAATTTTGGCTTCAATGGAATTTTTTTTTTCATTTGTTAGGATTGTAAATCTGGTGTAAAAATAAGTTATGAACTCATAAACAAAAGTATCACTTACATGTACTTATAACTAATACAAAACATTTGTGTATGAGAATGACGCAAAGAATGATGTCCCCCTCATGTCTCGCCTGCTTAGCAGAGCGAGACTCTAGGCGCCGCTTTTCCAACAGTGTCGTCGTCAACATTGAAATCTTAACCAAGGTTAAGTTTTTGAAATGTCATCATAACTTAGAAAGTATATGGACCTAGTTCATGAAACTTGGACATAAAAGTAATCAAGTATTACTGAACATCCTGTCTGAGTTTCAGGTCACATGACCAAGGTCAAATGTCATAGGGTCAATGAACTTAGACCATGCTGGGGAATCAATATCGAAATCTTAACCAAGGTTAAGTTTTTGAAATGTCGTCATAACTTCGAAAATGTATGGACCTAGTTCATGAAACTTGGACATAAGGGTGATAGTGTCTCATTGAAGATCCTGCCTAAGTTTCAGGTCACATGACCAAGGTCAAAGGTCACTTAGGGTCAACGAACTTTGACCATATTGGGGGTAGTTGTGGAATCGTCATCATAACTTTCAAATTTTATGGATCTAGTTGATGAAACTTAGACATAAGAGCAATTATGTATCCCTGAATATCCTGTGCAATTTTCAGGTCACATGACCAAGGTTAAGGTCATTTAGGGTCAATGAACTTTGATAATGTTGGGGGTATTTGTGGAATTGTCATCATAACTTTAAAAGTTTATAAATCTAGTTCATGGAAACTTGGGACATAAGAGTAACCATGTATCCCTGAATATCTTGTGCTTGTTTCAGGTCACATGACCAAAATCAAAGGTCATTTAGGGTCAATGAACTTTGGCCGTGTGGGGGTATTTGTTGAATTGGCATAACTTAAATTTGTAGTTCATGAAACATAGACATAAGGGTAATCGAGTTGCTTTGCACATGTCTGAGGTCACATGATCATGGTCAAGGGTCATGTTGGGTAAATGGACATAGTATTTTATTATCATATGAGTGTTTTCTTTTATGAATAATTATTTAATAGTCTTTTTCAAAGTCAGCAGTGCTGGTGTATCAAATCGCGTAACGCAGGCGAGACTGCCAGAGGCGTTCCACTTGTTACAGATTTTACAATAAGGACCAACTTGACTGAACCACAAAATGTTAAAACAATGGTAAATCCACATGTTCAGGGAAGAATAGGACTGTGTTTCTTATGATATTGGGGAGATAATGAGAATATTTCATATAGATAAAATACAAACGAAATAGTGAGGGAGTGACGTCATCAGTCCCCTCAGTCCAGTACAGACCAGGATGTGCATAAACTGTTTTGTCAAATTATAAAGCAAAACTTATTAAAATGTCATAACTTTCTTAAAGTGCACACAGGCATGTTCACACTTGGAATTACTGCATGTCTTGTGCATGATGTACATAATGGGGAAGTTCACCAGCATAACATGTGACATCATATGATTGAACAAAGTTCTCACATGTATATTGTGCATTTAAAAGTACATGTAAGCATATGCACTTTTCAAGAAATTTATATACATGTAATCATTAGCACTTTACAATGTACATGTACATGTAGATCATTTGAACTGAGCACCACAAAAATGAATAAGAATTAGCCAATAAAATAAAAAAAATCAAAGTGACTGTTAATTTGCAAAAAACAAGCAGTGAAAATGCAACTTTACATGATAAGATTCTGATGATTTTTTCAGTGTAATGCTTTTAAAAAATTCTTTCTCTTTATTCTAATATTTTTTTCTTTGAGGGTAGAATAATAGACTTGACCTTTTGGCTTTAATAATTACCTGGGCTTGTACTAGTATTGAGAGTAATCTTAGAATATTAATTTTCCCTTGAACTTTGCATGACAGTAAGCCCTGCCTAATATCAGGGGTCTTGTTCAATGTGGCAAGTAATTAATAGCGATCTAAAGATTAACATTTCAGTTAAATACACTCTTCTAATTACTTGTACTATTTTGTAGCCATGTTGATTTTAGCTTAAAGGCCAAGGCAACCCGACAGCAAGATGTTTCAAATAAATAGAGAAAAAAGCATAATTCTGACAATTTTGATGTAACATAAAGTTATTTTATTATTTTTAAAGGTTCCTTTTAGTAGAAATTTTGTATTTCTCATACTTGTTGGTCCACAAGACAAGGAAAAGTTTGCCTGTCATGATAAGAAATGTTTATGTGCAGATATGGTGAAACCATAGGCCTATTGTGTAGCATGCAAGTTGCAAAGTCAATGAAGCTTTGAAGAAGTTTCAATCCCAATCCCCAATTAAAAACCTAGACTGCTAAACTGTGTTTCAACAAAACAAACATGCAACCTAAAGATTATTATGAAGTCATAAAAGAGAAATGCCAATGGTGGTAATTATATGTATCTCAGAATGAGTTTGAAATGACCACCCGAGTGTTTGTGCATTGTACAGTATTGATTAAAAAATATCTGTGCCAAATGGCTCTGGAAGAAAATGTGTAATTGATGAAAAATAAGCATGGAATTCCATAGTATGTCAGGTTTTATCAAGCAATATTAATACACTGCCCAATATGTTTTTCTTTGTAAGTGATAGTAGGTGATGTCAGTTGTAAGGTTTCATTATTTCACAAAGAGGTATACACATGTATGTTAATGTATTGGTCTGGATCTAAGATCATTGATCTACAAGTAGGTCTATGATCATTGAGTAACAATTAACCTTGATATGTGTACTTTCTCATGAAATAATTGTTTGCTGCAACTATATACAGTGCGTCCCAGAAAAAACGAAACCGAGATTTAGCGATGATTTATCATAACTTAATTACAAATTACAATAGACAATTGACCTACATGTACCATTGTAAAGCTTAGAATCCCCTCTTTCATCTTATTTCTCATTCACGCATGAGTGAGCAAAAACAATTTGAAGAGGGGATACCAAAAAGTTATTTGGCGGGCTGTATCTGGGTTTCAAAAAGAAAACCACATTTTTTAAAAGTTCAATATCTGCTCTTTAATTCGATACCTCAATTACGGAAAATGGTCAAGAAATAACAAAGTTCTGGTTATTTGAAATAAAGCCTGAATTTCAATAATTTCATAAAATGCAGATCGAGTCACTCGACACTCAGTTTTGTTGACGATCAGCCATGCGTTAAGTCTTTTGTTAACCATGCGATAGCTTCTGTGGGAAACTGGTGAAAACATGTTTATTTAATGAAATTATGGAAATACAAGCATTGTTTCGAGGGAACAGAACTTTTTTACTTCTTGACCATTTTCTGTGAATAAACAATCAAATAAAAGTACAGATATTGTACTTTTTAGCCATGTGATTTCCTTTTTGAATTCAGATACCCCCGCCAAATTAATTTTTGGTATCCATTCTTCAAATTGTTTTTGCTCACTCATGCGTGAATGAGGAATAATCTAAGAAATTTCAGATGAAAGAGGAGATTCCAAGCTTTACAATGGTAGGTCACTTATCTATTGTATTTGTTATTAAGTTATGATAAATCATTGATAAATCTCGGTTTCGTTTTTTGTAGGGCGCACTTTATAATGATAATAATAGCTGGATAATTTATAAAGCGCTTTTTGCCTGAGAATATAAAGCGCTGCCATTATTACCCCGGCTTTAGCTCGATCTACCATCACCGGCGCTCAGTGCATGCAATGAATTACTCCTGCTGGGTACCCATTCACCTCACCTGGGTCGAGTGCAACTCAGTGTGTATAAATTTCTTGCTGAAGGAAAACACGCCATGGCTGGGATACGAACCCACGACCCTCTGTCTCAAAGGCGAGAGTCAGAACCACTAGACCGCGATGCACCCACTTATTACCTTTCCTCTTCATATCAATCACTCATAGGATTCTTGGATGATCTGCACTGTATAGTGCAGTGTTTGTGACCTGTGCTGAGTGTGCTAGATATCTCCCACTGGTAAAAGCCAAGGATGGTGCAAAGGTTGTCATGGTAACAGGCTCTTTCTCAAATGAGGACACAGTGTGAGTATCTTACCCCAAATAGCACAAAAATATTGAGAATTTTTTGACATGGTCTAGATCCATGTACATTACATATTTTGATAGTTGGGTTGTTTTGTATTTACAGTAAATGTTGTGAATCGCTGAACTGAAAGCTTTGTGCATGCCCAACAAACCTTAATTCGCACTATACTCGGATTTTACCAAGTGCTTCCAATATTATGTACATGTACGTGTTACACTGTGCTAAAAAGTTAGTGATACCAGCCGCAAAATGAAATGCACTCCTGAGTAACGATATATACACTACAATGTTCGGTGAGCCCAGAGAAACAAATTTTATTGAATGTGATATTCTATCACCTGACTTCACAATCAAATATCCAAAACATTGCAGAACTTGAACACTTAAAAAATATGTTCATTTTCAGGTGGGGTTCACTAACTTTTGAGCACCACTGTATATGTGGAAAAGAATGGGTGTACAGTATAAACAGAAAAAGGGAAACTCAACTGCCTACCTTTTGCTGATAAAAATATTGATCAGCGACAATGAAAATCCCAAGCAGTTCATCAAATATTATTGTTTGATCGAAACATTAGTGGTCTTTTAAGGAGCATTACCAATTACATTATAAAAATATATTATGTTTTGCAAAATTTTACTTTCTTCACTCGCAAATGTTTTTTTTTTATAAAATGAAAGGAATTATAACGATTTTCTGTTCATTGTGCTGTGTGATATTAATATAAAGCAAATTATGCAGTTTCGCACAATATTTTTTTTGAACAATCAACATCATGAAATCTACTTTTGAGAATATAGTCTGAAGTCACACCTTTTCAAAATATTTTTGTCCCTCCAAAACACCCTTTTTTCACGTAGGAAAGCGGTCATTCTGGATGATTTTCAGACTTTTAAAATCAATTTATTAAGTGTCCCTGCAACAATGACAATGATAATTATGATAATGATGTAGGTTGTAGAGTACACACACATTCCAAAGTCTGAAAGACATGCACTCATGGGCCTGCGCTAGTGAAGCAACGGTTATAAATGTGAACAAATCTCGAAATTAACCAACCAGTAAACAAAAAAAAAATTATTCTATAGATGCAAAAAAAAGTTCCAAACATTTGCTGGTATATATATCTTTTTTTTTTTTTTAATGCTAATAGGTATGTACTTTCAAGATTTTTTTTTTCAATTTGATATCCACGGAAAGATCCACTAATACAGGTGTAGAGATTTCCAAGGAGGTGGGGGGGGGGTGGATACTCTCTATACACACTGATTTTCCAATGGTCAAGTTCTGTTTTGGGGCCTTTGACCTTTAAAAAAGGAAGTGGATTCCTGATACTAGTACTATATCAAGCTCAAATCTATGCTCTGTTTGTGATGTATCTGCAGGTCTACATTTTGCATGTACATGCATGTACAGTACTGTATTTCATAGTTTCCAGAAAAGGATCATCTTGTGTTGAGTACAGTTTTTTTATACTATTTATAAACTGGTTTTACACTGCTTGCATTGAAACTTATTTGTTTGAGCTACATGCATATACTTGTCATAAAATTGTCATTGCAAAAGAGGCAAAGGTGAACTATAAATTGGGTCCCAAAATTAAAGAAACTTTACTTCACATGCACAATACACAAATTCCACTCAGTCAAAAATGAACAAAATTTTGAGACAGGCTAGCTTCAATAATCTTTACTAAAGCACATGTCAATAATTAAGAGATTGGTTAAATAACAAAGAGGCTTGTGGTCTTTCATTGGTCTTTCTTTTGCCATTTTGTGACTTTGGATTCTGGAATCAATTGATTTGAAGGGCTAGCTACAGCCTTTGTGATTGAACCAATTTCTTAATTATTGACATGTATGTACTTTGTAAAGAATATTAAAGCTAGCCTGTGTCAAAATTTTGTTCATTTTGACTGTGTGGAATTTGTGTAGTGCGCTGGAACCCAGTTTAGTTTAAAGAGAAATGCCAGTAATTGCAGTAAACACTGATTTCATGAGAAAGTCTGTAAAACCAGGCTTAATTGTCAGTATATCATCGAGGATCTAGATCGGGTACAGTTACATAAACTGAACTTTATGAAATCTTGAAATCTACGCTGAAAAATGTTCACACTGAATATCACCAACACAGATAGGCACACGTGGGACAGTGTATTATTATTGCTGGAATAAAGACCCGACGGAAGTGACCGAATCCGCGCTTATTTTGCTTATTTCTCAGCAATTACACAATTTCTTCCAGAATCCTTTGGCACATATTTTTTATTCATACAAACAGACACTTGGGTGGTCATTATATTAGATTCTGTAAAAAGTCATTTTGAGATCGTTACCAAAACTGGAATTTATCTTTAATTTCACAGGGTACACAAGAAAGCAAAAGCAAAAACATAAATCAGTTCACAGATTTTCCAGTCAGGACTTTGCAATAGTCTGGCCAATTTGGCATTGATTGCAAAAGTCTTGTAGACTTGATTAGGATTTTATTTTTCAATCCGGAAAGACTGAAACAAAGATCTTTAATGTCCATGTACTTCAGCGAATGCATGAACTACATTGTACAATATAGAATAGGCCTACATAGTATCTTCTTTTATTTTTTAGAACACTGGAAACTTGACTTGTAAAGATGAAATATTTCTCAAAAACACAAACTTTAACCTGATACATGTACATTTTATGAAAAATATATATTGTGATTTTTTTTTCAATCAAGACTCCACAAATTTAATACAGATTACCTTTAAGTACTTTCAGTACTACATTTTGCTTTATAAATCAAAATAAAGGCAAAACAAGATGTACATGTATCTATTCAATGGCCAAATTAAAGAGGAAGTTCACCCTGAAATAGGTTAATTGTAAAAATACATTTAGCAGAAAAAATAATGATAAATATTGGCGAAGGTTTTAATAGGAAAATACATCAAAGAATGAAAAAGATACCGTATTACTATTAGAAGTTAAATTATTTCATTTGAGACGTCATATGTGAGCAGCTTTCCTACATATTGTATGGCCAAAAAATCAATGTAATGTCATGGAAATGGTTGTTATTCAATACATTGACAGACAAATCATTTCACACCAGCTCATAGAAAATAAAAGATACATGTAAGTCATCATAAACCATTTAATAATTGAAATTTATGCATTTATGGGGCAGCTGCTCGTATATGACGTCACATATAAAAAAACTTTCTTAATCTTTGATGGATTTTCCGCAAACCTTCACTATTCCATAGAAAGAGATTGCGGTTTGAAATCACTTGATATCAAGTGTCAGTTGTTCGTTGTCTTGGGAAATTGCGATTTTAAGATTGTCTTGGAGAAGTAGTTTCCTGGCATTCAGTGACATGATTAGAGCAAGTTTCCCTCTGCTTTCATCATTTGGCCAGCTTGATAAAAGGAGACGGTAATCTCATTAGTTTAATTTCAAGTTCAAACTCCGATGTTTGAATGCGTGTGTAGGAGTAAGTCATTAGCCTTTCATGACCTGTATCCCTTCATCATGGGTGATTGTGGGCAAGTTTACACAAGAGGCCGTGAAGTGATATCCACACCATTTTACAAAGACATGATCATATATGACACCGTTCTCATTACGCTTTCTAAAACTAGTTTACTGGAGACTGGTTCAGGAAACCAGTTTGGAAGATCGCTTTGCTGGCGTTCCCACTTGATCACACAAAAGTGGTTTTCAAAATCACTTCAAGTAAAGCGATCTTATTGTTTACTGGAAACTAGTTTAACATGTAATGAGAACGGTCGAAGTGATCTTGGAAGCGATCTTCCAAACCGGTTCATAAAACCACCTCGATATGTAGTTTTCAAGATCGTTTTGCCTTGTTAAACTGGTTTTTGCGTAAGTAAGGACACGACTATTCTTCGGGGAGCGATCTTCGCACATTTTGAGCGTGCTACTCCCCACACTGTGTGTAGAATGCCTCCGCTGCGGTTTCGAATTTTGCGTGAAATGTTTCACCCCACTTAGAGCGTTCCCATAGCAACAAGATCGCTTTAAGTGAAGTGATTTGAAAACCACTTTTGTGTGATCAAATGGAAACGCTAGCGAAGCGATCTTCCAAACTGGTTTCCTGAACCGGTTTCCAGTAAACTAGTTTTAGAAAGCATAATGAGAACGGGGTCCAAGACTGCTTCAAGTGTTAACGTTCCCATTACATGTTTCCATTAAAGTAAGTATTATACAAGAAAGGGGTCTATGATACTGTTCAAAAGCTCTTTATTTCTCTTTCTTTGGTCATTCAGTCTGCCATATCATTCTTCTTTGGATGGATCCTTCACTCGAAGTCAATCAAAAGTTGTTGAAAAGTTAACAGGAATGTATTTCAGATTCATGCGTTCTCTTTTTTCATACCTGCTACGATGTTTTATGGGAATTACATGTACATCCAATCCAGTCCAAACCAATCCACCAAATAGTCATTTGATACACTGCACCTTTTCCTTTCGGTTATTTACTCCATGTTTGTTCCACTAAAACCAATAATTCAACATCTCAGAATGATCAGCTTACAGTGTAGTCCATGCAATCCATTGTCTTCTTTATATTATAGCTAAATACATGTATTGTTATTTCATTTCAAATAACATGAATTACTTCGGATGTAGGGACTAGAAACTATGTTTTAATATGAATATGATTAACCAAATTTTGTATTGTATGTGTATTGTACATGGTCATTTTCAAACGTGAGTGACACGACAATCGGAGAGGGTTAAGGGCTCATATCTTAAAACTTAAAGGTTATGAATCAATCATGACTACTATATTATATACAATGTAGGACTGGCATGGGCCACTACCAGTTTGATTTGAATTCTACAATTTGTTTAGTAGATATGATTGAAAAATGATGCGTGAGTGACACGACAAATTTTGGACATGGGTTTCGGACCATTATCACTTATGATTGGATTCGTGCCCAAGTAGCTGTCCCTGGGGGGCGTTTCATCAATATTTTCGTCCGACAAGTTGTCAGATCTGACAACTTTCCTGGATTCTGATTGGTTGAGAAGCACTGTTACTATAGTAACTGTCGGATAAAACAGGACTTGTCGGATAAAACGTCCGACAAGTCCTTTCATGAAACGCTCCCCTGGAGTACTGTGAGTACCCATACATGTACGTAAATAGTGTATCTATCTAGCACATATAGTCAGAATCAATCAAACCTTATCTATGGAAAATGGTGCCCTCCTATATACCGTGAGTGACACGACATCCAAAACGTGAGTGACACGACAAGTGCAAAAATACAACATTTATCTCAACAACGAAAGTATTTTTGGCATGATGTACAAGACTGAAATCCCATCAACCAAAAAACAAGCTTAATTACATAACAACTGCCTTCTTCAAGTTGATAATGTGTTATCCTAATGATTTATTCTTGGTTTATGGTCATATTTGCCCATCAACTCACATTCCCTATACCATACCGCATTATGGTCACACTCAGGCTTCTACCACACTCCTCTTTGGAGGAGGCACTTGAAGGAGGTGTTATGTGGTCTTGGCATTGACATCAACTCAAACATTCTTTTTGTGGCCTGTTTTCATTCAAAACTTTAACTCTTTCTCCCTATCTATAAATGACAGTTTACGGGTTTACAATTCAGCATCCACAACTGATGGAATACATTTTCCTTGTAAGAAACGTATTCTCAATAGTAACTCGCATCATCTGGCATGGTCTGGTAGCCAATAATGTCATGTATGACTCCTTTTTCTTTAAATATTGGATTACAATATTATCCTCCTTAAATATTTTAGGCATTGTCCAAATAGGACATGGCAGCTTCAATGTATTTTTTTGTACACTGTACCAAACCACAGTTACTTGGCTGCACACTTCAGATGGACTATTAGCAAATCCTTGAGAAACTTTAATAGAGATCAAGTTCAACTCATCAAGCATTGGTTTTCTCCTGAACACTGCTTGTATGTGGACCCCTCCAAAGGCACTGGACCAAAATTCAGAGCTATGATTTTCAGCAGGAATCTTGCAAGCTGCTTTTCATTGCTACATGTAATTATCATTATATTTGATAATAAACCAAACCACGGGTAATACATGGAAAGCCACGAGGTGAAAGACGCCCAGTCAGTACCTGATTCTTGCAAAAAGCCACAGCACAGTCTGTTGGTATTACCTACAACTACAAGTCATTAGCCTTTCCTTTGATGAGCCCTTGGATGTTACACTGAAATTCAATTCAGCATCCCAAACCATCAAATACTCCCCCTATACCTCCATATGGCATAGCTTTTTCCCCCACAAGGTCCAGCTCAATTCTAACCAGGGTACCCCCCAAGAAAAATTGATCTACATGAAAACATGGCAACTCACCAAAGTTGCTCAAATGCAAATTCGGTCTTGGTTGGGACTTGTTGGGACCTACATATATTAAAATTTTTATAATCATTATCGTTATCACTCCAATTATTCAAATTACTTTCCACTTTTTGTTGTCGCTTATACGCTCTATTTTGGTATTTTGTAGATTATGTATTTTATTTTTGTTTTCCACCCGTCTCTTGTATATAGGTTATGTTAATTAGTATTGGAACTATGTTTAGGGACTTGCCTTATTTACAAGCTCTGCTTTTCTTGGCAAGTCCCTCCGTTCAGATAATTTTATCTTCAATATTTGTTATGAAATGTTATAGAACTGTATGTATTATTTTGAACATGTATTTACACTTTACTTTGATTATATCTTTTGTTTGAACGGAAATAAATGAATAAATCTAATCTAAATCTAATTTATCTAAATATACATAATTTACTCTATCAATTTGTTATGTGTAATGCAAATCTGCTCTGAACCCACATCGGCCCGCTCACGGTAGTTTGCTGTGCAGACCCTAGTTCATCACTAGTGGTATGAATGGTGGCCGAACAACGAATGATTTTGAACCAGGCATGTAGCTACTTCAAGCAATATCCAAAATGCTCTTTTAAATCTCAGTATATTCTCACCTGAGATGTTCTTACAAAAAAATTGTTTATTTCATGTCCTCGAATACAAGCTTTGTGGCAAAAAAGGTTAAATTTAATTGATAAGAAGGGAAAGAGTTTTTTTCTGATTTTGAAAGAATGTTTGGTGTTCACAGAGATCTCTTCATACACTTTTCTACCATTAGAATATTTTATCTATTTCTGCAAATTTCAAAATAAGATCCCTGACCTTGCTAGCTTTAAACCTTTCTTAATTAGTAAGACAAAGAAATAACATTCCTAAAAAGATAGGGGCATTTTCACCACAGATGGACACAGAGGCATAAAAATCAAGTTGATATTCATGTAAAATGCTTTATGTTTTTTAATAAAACAAGACCTGAAGTTTCTGAGACAATATTTTTTTCCGACTCTGGCAGCCATTTTTTATTTCAAAATGGCTGCCAAAGTATGGATTCAAATTAGTGTTGAAAATAGTATATTGATAAATATTTTGTTTTGACAGATTTTTAAAGAACAGGTTTGATCATGATGTTTTCGCCTGTGATTTAGCTTGCTATTATAACACTTTTTAAAATCCCACAGAAAGAAACACCAGTAATTCATTCATCTGATAAAAAAACATTGATGAAGTATGTGATATGGTATGTAATGTCAGTTACCGAAAACATGAACTTTTTTTTCTCATTTCCTGGAAAAGAGGATATATTATATGAAACTTGGTAGATTTCCTCTCTAGGTAACACCCCTCCCTTCTACACCAAAATTAAAGATTATAAATTTACAATGAAGCCATAGGGTACCATTAAATATATGTAATGTCAGTTACCAAGTGGAAAATGTAATGTCAGTTACCGAGATGTAATGTCAGTTACCATGATAAAACGTTGGTTACCAATATTGAAATGCAAATATGTGGTCAATTTTATGGTAAAGAAATATTGTACACTTGTTATTTAAGTCAAGTCACACCAGAAGGAGCTTGCTATTGACTTTTAAAAGGTATACCAGTTCACAAGGAATACTATATGAAATTATGAAGGAAGTTGCATTCCCATCGTGCAAAAAAAAATTACTATGAAATTGTTTTGTACATGCACTTACCAAGTACCTAATTGTTTGTATCAGACAATTTTTTGTTTGGTTTTCGGGGGGGGGGGGTAGGGGGTACTTTTCCCAACCTATTGCCTAAATCTGCAACATTTTTAAAGCTTAACATTGTGATGAAGGGGATTTCCAGGGTCCCTTTTTTAGTTTCTAGGATTCTTTTGAGCATTGCCTCGCTAAAAGTAAATTCCTGGTTTTTATACCTATTAGTAGTGTGGATGTGTGATACAATTTTGTTTTTCGTTTACAAATATAGATGAAAAGTGAAATTTGACAGTTCTGATCAATGTTGCATGGATCTACTGAAACTGTGGTGTTTTTTTCTAATTTACAAATAGTTCAGTTTCAGTTTAGAAGCTGGAGTTTATTTTTTGTTGACAGCTTATAAAAGAAATTAGCAAAGAAAATGATTAAACAAATTATGAAGAGAATTGAAATCCAACAGATATGAACAAGCATTGCTTGCACTGACCAGAATAGAAATCAATAAAACTACATGGCTGCATGAGATTCGGGGGAGGAGTACATGTAGCCTAGGGGAGGAGACCCTTATTCATTTTGCCTTTTTTGAGGGGAGGGGAGGTTGGAGAAGGAAAAGGTTTAAAAAGTCAATATAAAACTGATGAATATATTATGGGTGTATAGTCAGAAAAATCCATGTGTACAGTCAATGCAATATTAAATTACTATAGGAAAACATGTAGCTGCTATGACCCAACCCCCCCCCCCCCCCCCGAGTAAGTAAAACATACATTTCTTATCTTTTGATAATTAAAAATGTGAAGTATTATGAAACTTTTATGATTTTAAAAAGCCTTACATATAAGTACCAAGAAAATTTGCCTTTGAAAATCATATAGCACTGGTAAATGTTAATGTGTATTGTCAGTTACCGACAAGTATAATAAAAATGTTCAAATAAAAGAAAGGAATTAAGAAAAAGAAAAAGTTTTTCATTGAAATGTTCCTAAAAACTCGGGTATACTTCCACATCAAGCTCACTTTCATGTGAATCCCTGCACAGAAGATACAATGCAATGATTCCACACATTTGACTTCCATGTGTTATCTCTATGGCAAATTAAGTGTAATGTCAGTTACCGTAATGTCAGTTACCAGCATGGTTGTGGAAAAATCATCATAGTCCCCAAAAGACAAAAACAAATTTTTTAATATTTTGACACATCTTAACCTAGTAACGGAGGTATATTTACATATTCAAATTATTACTCTATCTACTCAGGGACATGAGATATTTCAATTTTAATGAACACCCTGAAATTGCATGTCCTTTTGCGTAATGTCAGTTACCGACACATTTTTGCTTGCTGATGCGTAAAAAAATGTGGTTACATAGGAAAACTTAGTATCAGAGTATACAGCAAGGTTCACTTTATTAACTCTATCAAAAGCAAACTCCCATCATTTGTTGTTTAAGAGATACACACAATGAAAGGTGTGAAAACATTGTGCCGTGTAATGTCAGTTACCGTGAAAATGCCCATAGGTGAACGTTCTGCTCATTTCTGTAAATGGAGACAGAGAATGTTCAAGTCATACCTAACTAACTTGAACCATCACCAAATCTTTATGCACTGTAAATATGTTCATTACTATGTATAGTGGTTTTTCTCTTGATATATTCATAATTTTGTGTTGATTATGTTAGTATATTCATTTATCTCAGTACATTATTAAAATATGAATTAGGATCTGAGTCTTCACACGAATGGAAAGTTGTCAGGATTTTTTAAACTGAGGAAACCATGGAGAGGAAAGAAAATAGATGAACTAAACGTCAAATTCAATATTTCCAATGATAGGGGTGAAGTTGGGAAAATGGAAAAAAATATTAGCCTTACATAGGCCTAAATGATGTCAGGAACAACATTTTGACTCCATCCCTGAATTTATCTCATAAAATGCTTTAAAATTTATTTGATGTCCTTTTTATACACAATATGAGACCGTGAGTGACACAACATTTCGTGAGTGACACGACATTATGAGTGACACGACACAACTTTAACAGTTAATTTTAGCTTAACCTTAACACATTGGACCAAGTTACTTTATATACAATAAGGTATGGGAAAACTGTATTTGCTCCTGTACTGGGATAAATTAATTTTCAGAATACACAGCTCTAGAAAACTTTTTGTCTTTAAAACGTGAGTGACACGACAACCAGTTTTGAAAACTTTAAAGATCTACTTTTTTCAAAAAAGCCCTTCAGATAATATTTTTTTGTTATTAAGGAGTTAGATACAATACAGAGCTTGTATCTTGCCAACAATTATGCCTCTAATACAAATTTTATATTGTGATAGGCATTATGTGAATTTTAATGCAAAAATCAGCATTTTGTAACATAAAATTTCCCTTGCACTAAATTCACTGTATTTCAAGACACAATGAATAATGTTATGTAACTGAAATGGAAAAACATACTTTGAGATGTCTAGTTTCAAAAACCATTGAAGCCTACTGATTTCTAGCAAGTTTTAATTTTCACCCCCATGTCCACTTATGTTTGAAAATGACCACATGTACATATATGCATATATTTTGTTTTGTTTTATGTTATGCAGTATTCTGGCTAACCTGTTTAAAGAATACTAAATAACTAAATACAGGTTTTTTTAATGAGATTACCTGAAAACAAGACTACAGGTACCTGCAATTTTAGTAAATTTCATATTGTCAACTTGATGAATAGTTAATGACATGTAATAGGACAACTTCCCTTTTGCCATGCACTTAATCACGTCATTGAACGTGATTACATGTAAAAGGATTTGCGTTTTTTGGAAAGCACTTTATTGACACCAATCCTGCAGCTGCTCATGAATATTCATGAAGTCTGTCGACGAACACCTGTCTTGCACTTACTTATTTTTATGCTCAGCGGAGCTATCATCATCATCATAGCTTGATTTAAAAGTTGTAACTTTTCTCGATTTTAATTGGCAGAGAAGCACTGTTACTATGGTAACTGTCAGATAAAACAGGACTTGTCGGATGTTTTGACCGACAAGCACCAAGCTGTGCCTACATGGGCCTATGTATATATATATATATATACATATATATATATATATATATATATATATATATATTGTTGGCATAGCCTTGCATTAGATTTTACTTTACGCACGCTGGCACGCATGACTATTCATGAGATCCGGCTGCAGGATTAGTGCCCATTTTAGTGTTTTCTTCCAAAGCACCTTTACCAATTCAATTTTATTAATTTTTTGTGTATTGCATGGAGCAAAAGAAGAAGTAGAACTTACGTTACCTTTGTATGTCCGTGTGACCAATTACAAAATCCAATAGGTATATAGAGATTTTCAAACTTTAACTTTTAGAAAATCATATTGTGAACTTTCTTTGATTTATTTTTCAAACTATCGCTTTGTACTTGCTTCTCTGATTTTTTTTCTTGTCTTTTTAATTTCACAATTAACTTCTGATTTCTGTTGGATTTTTAATTTAGGGATAGAATAGTAATTTGTGGTAATGGCAGATAAATTCTCTTTAAAGGAGAAGTCCACCCCAACCAAAAACTGATGTGAATAAAAGGCATAACACTGAAAATTTCATCAAAATCGGAAGTAAAATAAGAAAGTTATGACATTTTAAAGTTTCGCTTAATTTCACAAAACAGTTATAGGCACATCCCTGTCAGTATGCAAATGAGGGAACTGATGACATCACTCACTCACTATTTCTTTTGTATTTTATTATATGAAATATTCTAATTTTCTCCTCATTGTCCTGCGAAACGAAGCTTTATTTCTCCCTGAACATGTGGAATTACCATTACCATAACATTTTATGGTTCATTCAAGTTGGACCTTGTCAAATCTGTAAAAATTTAAATATTATATAATTCAAACAATTAAAAAAAACAAAAGAAATAGTGAGTGGGTGACATTATCGATACTCTCATTTGCATGCTAAATTGTGAATGTGTATACACCTTGTATAACTATTTTGTGAAAAATAAGCGGAACTTTAAAATGTCATAACTTTCTTATTTTACATCAGATTTTGATGAAATTTTCAGTGTTATGCTTGTTGGATATTTCTCTTTTTATTCAAATCAACTTTTTATTGGGGTGGACTTGTCCTTTAATTACGGTATTACTCTTTTGAGGGCAAAGAAGTATGTACATGTATAAATTGGGTAGTGGTGAACCCGTCTGAAGGCAGCCAATGATGATCATTATTCATATGATTGTGTGTCTTTGTCTACATCCTTCTGAAATAATGTTTTCATCATATGCTTTATAAATACTGACTCGATCTTGTGGGCTTAACCTCTTGGATTAATAATAATAATAATAGTCAGTTCTTGTATAGCGCATAACACATGAATAACGTCTCTATGCGCTTCCAAAGGACTTGGATATTATTACCCCGGCTGTAGCTCAAGCAGCTTTCCAGCGCTAGACATTTCAAGGAAAAAATTCCTGCCAGGTACCCATTCACCTCACCTGGGTTGAGTGCAGCACAATGTGGATTAATTTCTTGCTGAAGGAAACTACGCCATGGCTGGGATTTGAACCCACGACCCTCTGTTTCAAAGTCCTGAGACTAATCCACTGGGCCGCAACGCTCCACACCAGTACCAGAGTTGATTCTGAACCTGAGCCTTAAAAGAAAGAGGATTCATTTCTTTTTAAGGAATCTGTTCTTTACCTCTTCATAGAAATTTATAATACTACAGGTACATGGCGCATATGAAATTATGACTTTTATGTAAAAATCTTGACTTTTGAGCTTCTGGATTACTACTTTTAACTTCTAAAGGTTGGCAGCTCCGCTACATTCGATAGAACTTCATAATATTGCAGTGTGAACACAACCTTTAGAATGGGTGGGGATAGGGTGGTGTAGTGGTTCAAGGAAGCTTAATTCATACCACCGATCATGTTGATATTTGAGTTGCTGACTATTCATGTGCCAGACAGGAAAAGGAGAATTTTGAGACAGGATGTGGGCTGGCAAACAAAACTAAAACATAGTATAGGATCTGTCAAGTCTTGTAACTTGATGAAACTGAACTTGAAGACATTCTGGATTTGAGAAGAACGTGTATTGTGCTGTGCAGGCAATGGCACTCGTTGTTGGGAGATACGTTTGAAATCTGAAATATCTGTGATCTCAGAGCAAAAAATGCATTCGGAAGAAACTGGGAGGCAATCACAAAGAATGTTTGTATCATTCTCTTTCATGTGCAAAAAATCAAAATAGTACATGGAATTCACATACTGTGTGTCGGTGAGTAAAAAATATAGTTTACATGTAACATCATTGAGAACATTTAAATCATAAAAAAAATGGATTGTTTGTACTACATGTATATATTTGTAAGTACTAGGCATTATAGAATGTTTCTCTTTTGTATTTTTTAATACAATACACATTCATGTATTTTTTTTTCATTTTGCTGTCACAATGTGATACCAATGTCTACATATAATAGGGTTTATTGGTACAAGCTGTTTTGAATTATATTCCATTCTTGGAAAATATATAGTCCAATCTCTTCTTTATCACCTTCTCTGCAATGTACATTACATACATGTGTGCCTGTATCTGTATGTGCTTTCCAAAGGAATGCTTCCATGTGAACCTTGCCTGACAGCCCAACAGCCTCGTCAGGGGAAAAGATACGTGGGGGCTTGCTTGCTTGCTTTGGGCTGAACCCAATACGTGTACATGTACATAGCCCAGTGCTGGTCGATATTTTATTTCAGTTGATTAATTAGATAATCTAGCTGCAGCTTTTGTCTTTGCCTTTACGAGTCTGATGCCGTTTACGCTACTATTAGCAAAAACGTCCAATGCGAAAGACTACATGTACGCACGGTCGCTGCAAAGCATCCTATTCACTCCCTTCTTACATTGTTTTCTTTTTATCGACGCACGTCCAGTGGCAATTTTTTGTTACGAAAAACCTGCAGCGCAACCTGGTTGATAAAATGAAAACAACAACCAGCACAAGATTGGTGTGTATTGGCGGTAGACTTATTGCTTTACAATAGCGTACCGGCAAATACAGCAGCCCCCCCCCCCCCCCCCCCCCCCCGTCTAGATCATAGGCTACCTCGTACAGTTACAATGCACTTGTAAGCATTTCAAGGAATTGATTCCTGCCAGGTTCCCATTCACCTCACATGGGGTGAGCATAGAAAAGTTAAACTGATGGAAATTTTAAATTAATGCCATGATAATGCACGTGCATGTCGGAGCTTTGGCAGGGATTTGAACCCGGTACTTTGAGGTTCAAAGTCCAGAGACTTGTCCGCTGGACCACAAAACCTTAAAAGTGTAGAGCGTGTAAAAGTGCTGCATTATTCCATGATTATAAAAGCTGCATTGCAAATACATGTACTGTCGTGGCCCAGTGGATTAGTCTCCAGACTTTGAAACAGATGGTTGTGGGTTTAAATCCCAGCCATAGCGTTAATTTCCTTTAGCAAGGAATTCATCCACAGTGTGCTGCACTCGACCCAGGTGAGGTAAAAATGGATAACGGCAGGAAGTAATTCCTCAAAAAAGCTGTGTGCACCTGAAAAGGTAGCCTAGCTTAGCCGGGTAATAAAAATAGGACCGCTGGGAGAACAGTTTCGGAACTGCTACCCTGTGTAGATATACCGTTATGATTATTATTATTATTATTACTTCAAGAAGTGTTTGGCACCACACCAAGTACACTATCAACTTCAGAAATCAATATAAGTCATGCTTGTTTATTAATGTTTCAAGTCAAGCTCAAATATCATCCATTACTGAAATATCTGAGGAGTTTAGTTAATCCTTGGCTATATTTGTTGTCATATAAAACCCACAAAGAAAACAGCTTTGTATGCACATGTATACATTCATGTGTACATACATGTACAGTAGCTGACAGCTGTAGTCTGCTATACAATGAACCCCCCCCCAAAAAAAAAAAAAACCCTGATGTGCCTATATTCAAAAGTAATTTCTAATCTAATAGGTTTCTTACTTCTCCTTTTCAGCTAATATGCTTGTGTATGCTAGCATACAATTAAAGAAATTCAAGATCTACATGTATGATATCATGGAGATACATGTAGCTTCATATCACCCCCACACCCCCTCCCCCCCCCCAAAAAAAAAAAATAACTCCACATGTCTGGGCACTGGATGAGTTTATTTTTCGGCAAGTTCAACTGCGACAAATTGAAAATGGTTTGTATCCATACTACAGTGCTTTGAAACTTTCAAACCAGAATAACCATTTTCAAAATTTTCAAAAATGAGATTAAAAAAAAAAAGAGAATTCTCACAAACTTTAATATTTGCCTTTTGATACAGGGTAAGGTAATTGAACTGATGTTTAGGCCTATATGTTTTTTATAAAATGGGTTGTTGCATAAATTTTGCAAATTAATACCCTTTTTACACACGCTGAAATTTCCTTAACCCCGTACTATAGGTGGGGCTAAATTGCCATTTAGCTCCACCTATAGTACGGGGTTAAGCTTAGCCCACTTTCTTTTTACACAGCATTTTTGCAAAGTGGGCTAACCCCACCTTTAGTACGGGATTATTTGGCCCTGCAAAAAAGCAGGGTTATCCCAGCAATTGCGGTGCTAAGAGCGATAGTACGGGGTTAAGATCGCTTGTGTAAAACGAAAGTGGGCTAAGCTTAACCCCGCACTATAGGTGGGGCTAAATGGCAATTTAGCCCCACCTATAGTACGGGGTTAAGGAAATTTTAGCGTGTGTAAAAAGGGTACGAGTGAATGAGCTACCACTAGTCCGGGGTTAGCGAGTTTCGTGTGTGAAAAGCAAGCATTCCTTATCCGGGGTTAGCAATAACAATTTGGCATGTGTGAAAAGGAAAAAAAAATAGTACGGGGTTAAGGATAGTACGGGGTTAGCGATAGTCCGGGGCTAAGAAAATCCTGTGTAAAAAGGGTAATAGTGCGCTGCAATCCTATATGATGCACAACACTCTCATACATGTAAATACATATGCATTATTTATGATTGATAACAAGAACCAGGTGCTACATGTTATACCCCTTTCATAAACCCAATAAAACATATCCTCCAATTAGCCGCCTAAGAGTAATGCGGATAATTCAATAAAAATTGCGTTCACAAACTCCATAAATTATTTTTACGAGCGCCCGTCCTGAAAAAGGCGGATAATCGTCATGACAACTGGACACGCCCCCTCCAATGCGGTTGTGTTGGAAAAGGGTGACCTTGTGACCGCACCATGGCAATTATCCGCATTATTTGGAAATACGTTCATAAACTCAAAATCTTGTCCCGATGCCGCTATTATGCAGATAATAGCAGCATCAGAATAATGCGGATAACTCTTGTCCTCCTCTGATTTTACGACCAAATTATGCTGCTATTAGCCGCATAATTGTGTTTTATTGGGTTTATGAAAGGGGTATAAGTAGATAGGCCTAATTAGAAGTAATGAGTGAATAGTGGCCCTACAAGTACATGTATTTCAGATCAGAGAGAGCTTGATCGACTTGATACTATAAGTGGCATGATTCATTGGCAATTTTTTGTTTGCACTCGCACTGAGAAGTGAGAAATCAATCAAACAGTTGGTCATATGGAAAAGTACCGGTAATAATGTTTTCACTGTATATGCTACATGACATATGTGTGTGGCAAGTGCTATGATTTGAAGTGTTTGTGCAATTAATAGACAAGTGTATGTTACAACTATAAGAGTGTAAATATTAAATAATATTGGATTTATTGAGATAAAACTATCAAAATACAATCACAAGTAGTCAAAGACTGAATTGAGTGACTGTTTACATGTACCTGTACCAATAGAAACATAACAAGATATAAAGTAAACATTATAAATAAATATTAAAAAAACAATACAGATCAGGGGCCGCGGAACGGTTTTCAAAGTGGGGGGGCTGACCATGCAAAAAATCACAATCGTATGGTCATTTTTACGTTTTTGTACATGGTTTTGGAAAAAAGTGGGGGGGCCGAAGCCCCCCCAGCCCCCCCCCCCCCCCCCCCCGCTTCTGCGGC
Organism: Lytechinus pictus; assembly: GCF_037042905.1. NCBI lineage: Eukaryota > Metazoa > Echinodermata > Echinoidea > Temnopleuroida > Toxopneustidae > Lytechinus > Lytechinus pictus. The sequence goes on from NC_087260.1 coordinate 8,860,607, forward strand.
CCCTGCAGATTCATACAGATAAAAAAAATGTATCATAAGTAAATGTCAAAAGCCATAACATGTAGTTACTTCAAGGTGTCACAAATGAAGAAAAGGAGGAGTGAAAGATTTAGGATGAAAGAGGAGAGGAAAAGGATGAGAAAAGGGAAACGAAGAGAGATAAAGTCAAAAGAAAAGGGGAAGCAAGAGGTGGAAACTGGAAAGAGAATAAGAGGCAACCTTAAGAATAAAAACTCATTATACTATACAAACAATTTAAAAATAGCCATTAAAATGTGATTTAAGTAGTATAATTGATATTGATGGATATTATTGAGTTCATAAAGGAAAATGACCAATGACGGGAATACCTTAAAAAAACAAAGTAGGGGAGATCGGGGTTAGTTGGAACGTGGGGTAAGTTGAAACATTGTAATTTTCTTTAATGCCTGTAAAATTATGCAACCCTGCCCTCAATTTATTGCCCTTAATAATACAACAGTGTTGTATTATCAATAGCAATAAATTGAGGGCATATTATTAATAGCAATAAATTGAGGGCAGTATTGCATAATTTTACAGGCATTAAAGAAAATTACAATGTTTCAACTTACCCCACGTTCCAACTAACCCCGATCTCCCCTACAAGTATTGAGGAGGTGTACTGTGACAAGGACATTACATTACTATCGTGGTAGGCTGGTAGCATTGCCAATAGGAGGATCTACATGTACATAGCACTTGTGATCTCAATATTCAAGTTCTTTATAGCTTTCGTATCATTCATTCAAATTTTCTCAATCTTCCATCAGTCTGTTCCTTTCATTTCATTCTCTTTTATAATGATTGGCCCGTATTCTAAAGTCGGGTTTAACTTAAACTCAGGTTTAAAGTTGTGGTTTAAGTATGAACAGCCAATTGTTACATAAATCACTAACAGTAGGGATATAATATTTCAGCTCATTTGGCTCTCAAATCATTCATAATTGTCTAGAAAGTATATATAGATAATTGTCTTCACCATCGATGAATCAGGAAAGAGCACAGCAAACAAGAAACGTACAACTTAATAAAAAATGTTGATACTTTTGGCTGTCCATACTTAAACCACAACTTTAAACCTGAGTTTAAGTTAAACCTGACTTCAGAATACGGGCCATTGAATTTAACTGAGTTGAAGGGTTTCCATGAACCAGACTGCTCATAGAGAATTCTTTTCTTGTTGTTAAAAGCTGATAGTGCTATCCATTGAACTTGATGAGAGACCTCACTGCATGTAGTTGCATTTAAATTTACAGTACAGTATGTTCATCGAGGGAACATGAATCATAGCAATAACTACGTGTAACACACTATATGGAATACTATTTCATTTTTTTCATTTATGTAGGATGACTGAACGGCGGAGGAAGTCATCTTGCATCTGACGGACTTACTTGACAGATGAATGCGGTGAGTCATCATAGGAGTCTCGTTCTGTAGGCGTATTCAGACCGCCTTCAAGTTTGAGAATACCAGGGCCCCGTCTTACAAAGATTTACGATTGATCCAATCAATCTAAACTCTATAAATCCACAGATGTCATAATTTTTTTAACAAAAATAATGCACAATGTTCTTTGTAAACAATGAGAAGCACACTGACTTTTTAAGAAATTAATGAATGTACACATAAAAATACTATATATATATAAATTTGCAGCATATCTAAAAAATATTTTGAGCGAAGTATGCATTATAGGTGATGAAGTTGCTGGCTTTCCATAGTTATGGTTGATTGGATCTATCGTAACTCTTTGTAAGACGGGGCCCAGGTATTTGCTGATTGGGACATTTACCCTGATCTGTCCTGATTAGAAAATACCAGATACATGTAATTTACCAATTGATATACAAGAAAAATACTTGCAATATCCCAGAATGAAAATAATCGCTAAATGCATGTAGAAGGTACTTGCTGAAAGTACGAGAACATCCACAGGGATTTTTCCACGGTCTTGGTTATTTTGGCAGTGTGAAAGCAAATAACAAGAACTTTCTCAACCCATGCAGCAAGCAGTTGGGTGCTAGCACTTTGGCCTGGCCTGCTCTGACCATAATAGAGAACGTACCTCTAAAGGGTCTGCTTCAGATGCGGTGTAAATGCAGAATATAATTGTTGGGTATTTTAAGGTTTGAAGGAGTTCTCGTAATTCGATGGATTCACAATATGGTGGCAATCTATCGGTTGCAGCGAATAGGCCAAATTTATAACTTCGGGATCGACATCACACGCAGGCAGCGCACAGTGCTAATGTACATGTATTGTACTGTGACTGTGATGCTTAAAAAATGAAAACGATATAATAATATATAAAGTTATAGGGCGCAGAAACTATTCCATAAAGTATATATTCTACTGCACTTTATGGGACTCCTAAAATGCTTGATTAAAAAAATAGATGTGTTTTGAGCTTTGATTTAAAGTTGTTTACGGATGGTGCTTTCCTAACTTCCAGGGGTAAGCTATATTCCAGAGCTTGGGGGGGCTACACAAGATATGGCGAAATCGGATGAAGGATTTATAAAAAATGGTCTAAATTTCGCAAAGAAATAACGGGCAAATTTTCTTCTCCCACCCCCTGGACCCCAGCAAACAGCATATGCAAGCTGGTTGAGCCGTGTCGGCCAGCGCAGCATAATTGCGTACATGCACTATCGCGCAACAGATGTCGACATTTTCCCATGAGGCATCGCGAAGTTCGGCCTGTCCGCTGCCACCGAAAAATGCCGCAGTGATTCCACCAGATTATGGGTATTCTGATGATGGTGTTGGTCTGAAAACAATCGTGCATGTTTTGATGCTTTGCCTTGAAGCCATGGTGAAGATCAGCAGTACGTGGGTTGAATGAAGATTCTATCATTACCATGTGCTTTCTGTGCTTAAAGGGATGGTCCGGGCTGAAAGTATTCTGTAGCTTAATAAATAGAGTAGAATTCACTGAGCAAAATGCCGAAAATTTCATCAAAATCGGATAACAAATAATAAAGTTATTGAAGTTTAAAGTTTAACAATATTTTGTGAAAACAGTCATGAATATTCATTAGGTGGGCTGATGATGTCACATCCCCACTTGTTCTTTTGTATTTTATTATATGAAATTAGGTTTATTCAAAATTTTTCTCCAAGAACTAGAAAAATTTGATTGACAACAGGGGAGTGTTTCATCAACATTTTCATCCGACAAGTTGTCAGATCTGACATCTTTCTCTGATGTTGATTGGCTGAGAGGTACTGTTACTATGGTAACTGTCGGATAAAATGGGACTTGTCGGATAAAACGTCCGACAAGTCCTTTCATGAAACGCTCCCCTGATTTAGTGCATTAGATATTTATTGCTGCAACTTATTTCATTATAAGGAGACATATCATTCACACAAGTATGAAATAATGAAAAAATTATGATTTTATGTTATAACACAAGAAAACGGAAAGTGGAGATGTGACATCATCAGCCCACCTAATGAATATTCATGACAACTGTTTTCACAAAATATTGCTAAACTTTAAACTTCAATAACTTTATTATTTGTTATCCGATTTTGATGAAATTTTTGGCATTTTCAGCCCGGACCATCCCTTTAAGTTGAGGCCATGGGGAAGATCAGTTGTACGTGGGCTGAATGAAGGTTCTGTCATTACCATGTGCTTTCTGTGCTTAATTTTAATTTCATACACAATGTTTGTGGTTGATAAACTGTACATGTGTGCTTTTCATTACATTCATAGCAGAATTAACATAAGTTTTCTTGTACATATGAAATTAATATACATTGGTGCTCAAAATCTAGTGAATCCCACTAAAAAATGTACATGTACATGTATTTTTATTCAAACTGTTCACATTCGGCCATGTTTTATTGAAGTGTGAAATCAGGTGATAAAGTATAAAGTTTGTTTATCTGGGCTTGCCGAACATCGTTGTGCTGTTGTCTACATCCAACACTCGGCATGAAGGAGTGCAGGAGTTCAATAACATTTGAGCACAACTGTATTTGTGAATTCCTTCATTGACATTTATCCTATTTTCTTGTACTTGTTTTGTAAAATATTCTGCATTTCAGCCTTTGGCTGCAAATGGATTTTCAATAAACCATTACCATTGTTTAGAGAGTTCTTGACAGGTTTTCTGTACATGTACATGTATGCATTACAAATGACCTGAGAATCGAAGCAATGTTTACACACGTGAAGTATTTCCATGTTTTTCCTCCATGCATGCCACTTGCGTGTAATATTCATTACTGAATAATGATGAGTGTTAAAAGATGCACAGCTGTGTTCATACTCCACTTTCATGTTTTCTCTACATCTCTGATGAACTGTCAGAAAATCAATTTCATATGATGTACAATAAATGTGAGTTATATTGACATGACTTCATAATAAAGCCTTCCCATTCTTTGTTTCATCACCCTAGATGGCTGTGCTAGGAAGAATGACATGTTACGAAGACAGATGATACACCAGACTCGTTTCTTCCCAGACCGAAGAGCATCGTCATACAGAGAACCATTGCCTAGGAAGGAGGCAGTGAGGTCAACATGAAGCGAGTTGTGGCCTTTGGGATCGTCTGCTCGGCAGCCATCTTGTTTTTACTGGTTGCGTACAGCAAGCTCTCGGAGGATGGACTGATACGAAGAGGTCTGACACTAACCACCGGCAGCGGTAGCACCAAGGAATCCTTTCTATATAGACACCAGGAAGACTTACTCTCAAATTTAACTTTTCCAAAGCAGCCAACGCTCACATCTGCTGAGGCACTTATCGATGAGGCTTCGTCTGATGTTTCTAGTTCCGTTGATGAAGGATTCGTAGATATTGCTAATATTCAGAAGGAGGTAAATGAAGAAACGACTAAAAGGCAAAATGATAATAAACCTATTGTTGTTGTAGTATTGGCTCAAATGAGGACAGGGTCGTCTTTAGTCGGAGAGATTTTTAATCAGAATCCGTCAATTTTTTATATGTTTGAGCCGCTCCATGCCGTGGATAGCTTTATTCGTCACCATTCTGCAGCAGCACTTCGGAGGCAGGGACTCTCTATTTCTCTCCTTAGCATGATCACCAAATGTAAATTTACTCCAGAATTTATTGACAGTTTATCAAAATGGCCGCTGGGAAAGGCTAAAAGCAGTGGGTTTCTGCCTATATGCAAAGCCAGCGATGGTTGTAGACATGCCTCGCATTTTCTCATCGAAGAAAGGTGCCGGGCGTTTGGAGGTCGCATCGGCATGAAGACCATTAGGGCTGATTTGAATATGCTGAAACCGCTTGTCGAGAAGGACAAGGTCAATCTCAAGGTCATTCACCTGGTACGAGATCCCAGAGGAACTGCTAATTCCCGTCGGTCATATTACGGGGACAGGCGGACGAAACAGCAACAGATGTCCAGAAAGGGCATGTCCAAACCCCAGGTGCTTCCGAAGATGTCTTTGAAAACCCTAGGACTGCTGGAGGAGAACCCACGGTATCATATCAACACCATTAGTAAGTACTGCAAGTGGATCAGCGAGAACATCCCCTTGGCCAGGTCTCGACCCTCGTGGCTGGAGGATCGCTACATGTTTGTTCGCTACGAGGACCTGGCGCTGAATCCTGTCACCGTCTCAGAGGAGATCTATGATTTTGTAGGACTTACCATGCCCCGTGTCATCCAGGAATGGCTGCGCAACAATACTAATCAGAATAATTACCAAAACAGAACCTTTGGCATGCAGAAGAACTCCAAAGAGGTCATGCAGAGCTGGCGCCACTCACTACCATACGAGGAAGTCGTCCAAGTCCAGGACATCTGTGGGTCAGCTATGGCCATTGGTGGATATAAACAAGTGCAGAGGCCAAGCGATCTGACGAACATGTCTTTTGATACATTAGAACCCCTTTTTTAGGATGCCAGTAGGATTGGTACAGCTGTGTGAAAAAGATATGCTATGATTGGGAATGTGTTGAATAGCCATGGTCAAAGTGAGCAACTTGCCATTTTATAACTGTTCGCCCTCCCCCATCTCCCTTTTTTAAAGCTCTTTTGTAGATGTCTTGTTTCCTTCATAAACAATGGCTAGAAAACATCCTCCGTGTATTTTTTTACTTGCTGTATACTGCCTGAATGATCTGTAGAAGAGCTCCAACAGAATGGTGCTCAATGAATATACATTTCGGGAAAGAAGAGAATCCAAAACGAGTAAAAAATAATCTTTTATTTTCAGGGCATTGATTGCCTATATGTACATCTGTAACGTTGGATAGGCTTTAAGATTGTGGCCAGTAGGAAATTTCAGGTCTCTCAAGCATTTTGGGGCGATATTGACTTGAGCCTTTGTGTGATTTTTTCATAGTCCTGAAGATCTAAATACTGTATTTCTTTTGATGTTTTTCTACTAGGGAGATGTTCATAAAGGTACATGTAGGATAACAAAATTTATTTCTATCACCTTACAGACATGCCAAACAGTTCCCTTTTTAGAGTATTTGTTCCTCTTTTTTGCTATAAATACACCAATACTTTTTTGTATGATTTGTTACTTAAAAAATTTTTCCGATCATGGAGTATGTATTATACGTTACACCAGCGCCTGTCAGACAGTCTCAGACTGGTAAAAGTCACTGTCGGACCAGTAACTTGTTGCATGAAAAGAACAAGTAAATTCTTGCCTACGAGCACATGTTTAAAAGGGTGAATTATCAAGTTTTCAAGTAGAGTACATGTAATTTCACATGTTTTTTCACCGATCTCACTACAACAGGCTGGCAATCGTTTGTTGAGATAAATTTTTTTAAATACTCTTTTTGTCAAAAAATACTTTTTTTTCCTTATAAGAATACTTTTTTTGGTTGAAGAAGGTTGGCAGATCTGACCTTTGAGCAATTACTGCATCCAGGTTTTCTTTTTCTTTTTTGACCTCCAGTTTTGTAGAAAATGGCTGTTAAGAAGGGAAAATAAACCGAATGGGATAATTGCACGAGGTGAATAAGGGCTCAGACTTCTTTCATGGTGCTTTGCAGGGATGAAGTCGAGGCCGGCCTCATGGCCACATTTTGGTGGCCTCGGCCTGAGTCACATTTACAAGGTCTATGGACAAATTTTTTCTCTAGTGGCCTCTTGGCTCTGAAGCTCCAGCCTTCATTACATCTCGGTGCTTTGAACCTTGTGCTTTTGTGTGCTTTATTATTAGTACATGCCCCATATTTGGACAATTTTGGGGAAAACAAATAGTTCATATCATGACTTTGATGGTTTTCCAGTGTATATTCTTTTGGGAATTTGTTTACTTTTATATTCAAAGACTTGTTGTGGTGGTTAACTTCCAACTGGTAATTTTTTTATACAAAAATCAGCCAAAATTTGGACGTTATCATGAAGTATTCCACTCTCAAACAATATCCCCTCCCCTACCACCGCACAACACCCTACCTATGGCTATGCAGACAATTTACTATTGTATAGTGTAAATTGTACATGTAGTTGTCAAGTTAATTCATTTGCTATTTTGTGCTATTCTTACCATTATAAAGTATTGTTCCTCTTGCATGTGCAATCTAAGGACATTTGATTCTTTTAAAGGACAAGTCCACCCAAACAAAAAGTTGATTTGAATAAAAAAAGAAAAATCCAACAAGCAAAACACTGAAAATTTCATCAAAATCGTATGTAAAATAAGAAAGTTATGGCATTTTAAAGTTTCGCTTATTTTTCACAAAACAGTGATATGCACAACTCAGTGACATGTAAATTAGACAGTCGATGATGTCCACCACTCACTATTTCTTTAGTTTTTTATTGTTTGAATTATACAATATTTCATTTTTTACAGATTTGACCATAGGGACCGACTTGACTGAAACATATAGTATTAAACAATGCTAATTCCACATGTTCAAGGAGGAATTAATCACTGTTTCACTTGACAATGAGGAGAAAATGAGAATATTTCATATTTCATATAATAAAATACAAAAGAAATAGTGAGTGGATGACGTCATCAGTCTCCTCATTTGCATACCGACCAGGATGTGCATTTAACTGTTTTGTGAAATTAAGCGAAACTTTAAAATGTCATAACTTTCTTATTTTACATCCGATTTTGATGAAATTTTCAGTGTTATGCTTGTTGGATTTTTATCTTTTTATTTAAATCATTTTTTTGTTGGGGTGGACTTGTCCTTTAATTAAAAAAAATGAACCGTTCGAAAATTGATATCGATATTCAAAAATTGATAATTTGTTAATTGAACAATGCTGCAGCTGCATATTGTACAGAATGTGAGTGACATTTAGAAACAAACTGAGATACATTGTATAGTAAAGTATGCTCATTTAGAGATGCATGTTAGAATATAGCATGCATCAGGATAGAAAATAGTTTTCTCTTTTACTTGTAGGGGCTACTTTTTCACTTTTGGGTGTTTACCGATTTTTATTTTTATTTCATTTTTTTTTTTTTTTCTACATTCTTGAATATTGTTTATAATAATAACGGCATATTTACCCTGGGTAGCCACTTCAGTTCCGAAAACTGTTCTCCCAGCGGGCCCTGCTATTAGTATTACCCCGGCTAAGCTAGGCTACCTATTCAGGTGCACACAGCTTTTTGAGGAATTACTTCCTGCCGGTACCCATTTACCTCACCTGGGTCGAGTGCAGCACACTGTGGATGAATTCCTTGCTGAAGGAAGGAAGGAATCTTGTGATAGATCTTGGGGCAACTCTCAGAAAAATGGTCTTCCTCATTACATTCCTTTTTAGAAATTTTAGTGGAGACTTTGGCTGTGATTAGGGCAAAAATTGAACGTCGCCCTCATCCTGTCATGCACAAAGACTATGGCCTGTATTCTAAAGTCAGGTTTAACTTAAACTCAGGTTAAAAGTTGTGGTTTAAATATGGATAGCCAATTGTTACATAAATCACTAACAGTAGAGATATAATATTTCACCTCATTTTGCTCTCAAATCATTCATAATTGTCTAGGAAGCAGAAATAAATGATTGTCTTCACCATCGATGGATCAGGAAAGAGCACAGTAAACATAAGAAACATACAACTTAATAAAACTTTTGACACTTTTGGCTTTCCATAATTTTAGCACAGAATTAGACCCTGGTTTAAGTTAAACCCAACTTCAGAATACGGGCCAATCAATTGAATTGTATGTTTGATTCTCAAAATTGTAGTCAATGCAGTAAATAGTAATTAGTAATTGATGTATCTAAATAGAAGTTGTACTGTAGTTTGATTCTATTTTCTAAAAGAAAATAAAAAATCAGAGAAGTCTGAGAATAAGTTTTGAAAGATTGGACAAAGTATTTCATTTGAAAGTTGTAAAATTTTAATCGGCATGGATGGGTCATCACTGACCAGTGATGTACATTATGTGTATTAGTTAGATCAGATAAAAATCAGTCATAGAAAATACAGAAATTTAGGGGAAGGCAGGGTAAGTTGAGCATAGGGGCAAGTTGAGCCACCACCCCCAGGCCAATAATGAATGAGTGAAAAAATTGACATGCTGGTTCTTTCCCCATACATTTTGTACGTAGTTTTTGTGGCTCAACTTACCCCCAGAAGGTGGCTCAACTTACCCCACAGATGGGGCAAGTTGAGCCATTTGACAACTCTTTTTTTTCAAAGGTCACAATGACTTTCAGTGTGGGGGTAGAAAGTTATATACAGGTGAAAAATATTACAGAAGAATTGAATTTTAAGGCAAGGTACTTATTTCTACAAGATTATTAATCATATCAATTCTAACATGCAAAAAGCAAAAAGTGTCACAACTTACCCCGCCTTCCCCTACTGATTTAGAAACATAGGATTAGGAGCCCCTAGACGTTTAAGAAAAACTTGTAGGTGGGGTTGTAAGACAAGTCTCGCATTTCCTCCAAAACGCAGAGTTACTTAAGTTCGTAAATAATTCATTTAAGCTGATGTTTTTTTTTTCCTTTTATATTATCTGTCATATATCATGTCTTAATGTATTTTGATATATTGCCATATAACATAAAAGTTGTTTATTGGGGAAAAAATATGCAAATTCATGTTATGCAAATGAGGAACTGCACTTCACCAGTACATGTATGTGTATTTTTTTTGTCTGGAAAACTGCGTTCACACTTGCCAATTTGAGATCTGCTTAAATTTAACAACACTTATTTTTATATTAAAAAAATTTAATCAGTCATATAAAAAGAATGTACTTTCTTTTCAGTATCTGTATCATACATTATGTACTAAAGACTAAACAAAATATCACATTTTTGGTGTAACTTTAGAGGTCTCGATTTCCTTTTTAATCTTGTTGAAGTATTATATTTGCCTGCATGTCTACGGTATGTGTGCTTATGTTTTTGACATTCTCCCTCGACAGTATTACATTTTTAGAGACTCTTTTGTATGTTCCTTGGATCCTGAACAGTATTAGATTTAGATATGATGTTTTGTATGTTTTTTTTTTTAATGTTCCTTTAAAGTGAGAAAACTTAGTCTCATAATCTCTGATTATTCACTTAGGGTGTGTTCAATGTTGATTTTCACAGTTAAACAGCAAAATGAATCATGATTGAAAACGCAATTACAAACACACAACATGACCAGGGGTTCACCGTTCAGTGTCAAAAATATCAGTCTGATTATAGTCGACCGTCTTTAAATTTCTTGTTCTCGTTAGCAGCGCAGCTTACGGCGCAGTTTGACCCGTCACAAAAAAACAGGCAATTCTGGCAAGTGTTTGTGTAGGCTACCTCTGCAAGAGAAACTCGGTCGTGTTCAATGTCGCATTTTGCTGCGTTCACGATGCTCATGGTCATAAAATCTGAGCTGATCAAGTTTTTCAGTGCAACTTATTGGCAATAAGGCGTTAACTTTAACAACCAGGAATGGGGGACATTGTACACACCCTTTGTTTCTCATTTTATCCGTGTTTTGTAATTGCGTTTTCAATCATGATTCATGTTGCTGTTTGAATTAAAAAATCATGATTGAACACACCCTCAGAAGCAATGAAGTCTTGATTATCTCTCAAGATCATGGCATTCAGGATTTTATTTTTAGTATTGTTATGTTATAGGCTTACGTGTCTAGTAGACTCTGCTAATAATAATATTCTAACATGGTTTTGTAACTGAAGACATTGGCCCGTATTCGGAAGTCGGGTTTCACTTAAACTCAGGTTTAAAGTTCTGGTTCGAGTATGGATAGCCAATTGTTACATAAATCACTAACAGTAGAGATATCATATTTCGGCTCATTTGGCTCTCAAATCATTCATAATTGTCTAGGAGGTATAAATATATGATTGTCTTCACCATTGAAGAATCAGGAAAGAGCACAGTAAACATAAGAAACATACAACTTATTACAAATTTTGACACTTTTGGCTTCCCATAATTTTAGCAGAGTTAGACCATGGTGTAAGTTAACCTGACTTCAGAATACTGGCCATTTTCTCCAAATAGAATATTTGCAAACATACAGTATGTTATTTTATATCTTAAAATTGAGTTTCTCCATTGTCAGACAGATATCGTGGTTATAAAAGATTTGACTTATACCGCTTTCAGTGACTCAATGATCCTGACCAGTCTCGGGCTGAGTCCAAAAAATTTAGTTTATGAACGGCTTGGGTTATTTCAGGCCTTGACTATTTTGATGCTGCTTTTATCAGCACCAGACCGGCGCCAGCCCGAGTTTGTTAGTATAGTGATCGTAAAAGTAGCTCCGGCTCTGCTATACCTACTGAATGCAATGGTACGGATTATTTTTAGCGCGGGCTTGGTGTGGAGCAAAAAATCATGAGTTACTGAATACGGTTTTAGACAGATTCACTGATTAATGATTATGGTAGAGTTTTTATGCAGTGTAATGGTATGGTTATATATTTTTTATTTTGCCCATGACACGTGCCTCCTTGCCAACCCCATCCAATTGGACATCGTTTAACGGTCAAGTCCACCCCAACAAAAAGTTGTTTAAACAAAGAGCGGCAAATCAATCTAGCACAACACAGAAAATTTCATCAAAATCCGATGTGAAATAAAATGTTTTGACATTTTCAAATATTTGCCTGTTTTACCCAAAACAGTTATATGCCACAACAAAGTTATATACTAATAAGAGATTCTATGATGTCGCTCGTATTTATTGTATTTTATTGTTTGATTTCTACAATAATTTTATTTCAGATTTGAAAAAAATTTAGACATTTTCTCAAATCGTATAGGTTACAGTAATGACAATACCACATGTTCAGGAAGGAATCAACCTTTGTTTCACATTACAATGAGAAAACAAAAATATTTCATATGATAAAATTCAAAAGAAATTATGAGTGGATGACATCATCAGTTCCCTCATTTGCATACCGACCATGTTTTGTAAAATTGAGTGAAACTTTAAAATGTCAAAACGGGCTTATATTACATCGCTTTTGATGAAAATTTCAGTTTAATGTTTTGAGTGTTCTCTTCATTCAAATCAACATTTTTAAGGGTGGACTTGATTTGTAACATATGTCAATCAGGAAAACAAGCATGGAGGTAAAAAAAAAGTTTGCACTTATTGGTATTATGTGTAAAATGCCATTAGGGTCCTTTTTCGGGGGAGGGCCGACATATGTTCGTAGCATGTAAAGAGATGAAGGATCTTCCTCCACCCCCTCGATCCTCCTGATATTATTGTGCCATATTTTCCCCTAAAAGTAGTTATTCATGTCCACCAAAGATAACCCATTATTAAATCATGAATGAAAATTTGAAATATTTGTTTTAGATTTGATGTATTTTGCTTTGTATGATAGCACAGTCTAATGTAGATTTTTCATGTAATTTGAAGAGTTTTAAAATATTCAAAAGAAGAATGTACAGTATATGTACTGATAAACTTATGGATTATGTACTTGCTTTTCTTTGTCATTGTCTTTCGGCAGCTTTATTTGCGACACGATTTTGAAGCTCTTGGCTAAAATATTGTTATGCAAAATTTTGTGCGAAATGACCGATCCTTCTGCCATGTGCATGGAGAAAAAAAAACTTAAAACAAAACAGACGAATTGTGTCGCAAATAAAGTCAGTTGCGGATCAATGGGGATTGAGAGAAAGAAGGAAAGAAAAGGGGAAAAGTGTGACTGTGTGTGTGTGAGAGAGAGAGAAAGAAAAAGAAGGAAAGAGGAGAAAGAAAAGGGGAAGGATAGACTGAGAGTGATAGTGAAAGAAAAGAAGGAAAAGGGGAAGGGGGAGAGAGAGAGATGGAAAAGAAGCGGAAGAGACAGGGGAACGAAAAAGGAAGGGGAACAGAGTGAAAGAAGGAAAAGAAATTAAAAAGGAAGGGCAGATCGAGAAGGGAATTTAAAAAAGGGGATTAAAAAAAGAAACAGAAGAGATACGGAGAGAAGAAATAAGGAAATGGGTAGAAAAAGAAGAGAGAGGAAACAAATGATTCATCTATTAATCTGTATTTGTAAATAAATGCAAACATAAATATTGATCACCAACACATGCTGAAGGAGTCAAATTACAAATTCATGAATTACATATTATGATTACAAAACAAATGTTCAAAACCATGATTACAGTATCTTAAAATATACTTGTAGGATAAATATGACCTGGAAGGCTATATGAAAAGCGGGATTAAGCACATGGAGAGAGAGGGAGGGAAAAGAGAGAGAGAGGAGAAATGAAGGGGAAATACAGAAAGAGATTAACAAAAAGAAAGGAGAGGGGAAGAGAAATAAACTTGCTTTTCTGCATAAATGGATCCAGGAGTGGGTGAAGCCCCCCCCCCCCTAAAAAGGGAGAAGGAAAAGAAGTTGAAGGGAAATAAATTTTTAATCAAGGAAAAAGTTTTAATCAGAAAATGAGAGGAAGAAAGAGGTTATTGCCGAAACAGCACTGCGCCACCTCGGCAAGAAACAGAAATAGAGTGTGCATAGGGGAAACAAGAAATAATAAACAAAAAACATGTAGGAGTCCGGGGCAAAAATGACCTCGTCCCCACATTTCACAATTTTCCTTTCTTTTTGTTGTTTTTCTCCATTTCCATATCTTTATAACTTCTGATTGGCCCGAGCGGAGCCCCCCCCCCCCATCTTTACTCATGTGCAAGTGATAAAAGTGACAGTTATGTTTATCATTTTTTATTTTTTTTAAGGAAAAAGGACAATGAGATAGTATTCAAGACAGTTAAACTTGTAAATATGTTGGGCATTTTTCAAAAACTAACTTATGAAAATCCAAACAGTCAGAATGAAATGAATTTAAGTTCTTTTGAGGTTTATTGGAGATAAGTTCAAACTGAAAATTATAAGCATAATAAAGACATAAATTGCAGTTGAATAATCCCCAATAAACGTTCTTAGAAGTGTATTCATCAAAACTCAGGCTGGAGATAATATGATCTGAACAAATAAAAAAAATCAGACAAACAAGACACTGAAAAAATCAGACAAAGAATAATAAAGTTATGACATTTTAAAGTTTTGCATTGTTCTAGTGAAACCGTTCTAGTCTTATCTTCATAAATATTAAATGAGCAAACTGATAATGTCATATCCCCACTTGTTCTCTTATATTTTATGATATGAAATTAGGTTTTTCAATTTTTTCTTCCAAGAACTAAAAAAGTTGGATTGACAACTGATTTAGTGCATTAAATATTCATTGCTTCAATTTATTTCATTGTAAGGGAGACATATCATTCACACATGCATGAAATAACGAAACAATTATATATTATTTCATGTAATAACATAAGAAAAAGGAAAGCGGGGATATGACATCATCAGCCCACCTACAATGAATATTCATGACGATGTGCATAAAACTGTTTTCACAAAATATTGCTAAATTTTAAAATTCAATAACTTTGTTATTTGTTATCAGATTTTTGATGAAATTTTAAACATTTTGCTTTGTGATTTTTACTCTATTTATATAAATATCTTCAGCCCCGAGTACCCCTTTCAGCATAATTAAGAAATTTTAAAGTCATGCTTGTAAGGTTTGTAAATGAAGTAAACAGCCTACTATCACCTAAAATTAGTTTAGCAAACAATTTTTTTCATCTCACAGAGATGTATCTCCGGATACATCTCTGTGAGAGAAACTTGCCCCCAAGAGAATGATGCGACGGTGATATAACGTTTATTACACTAGATGGCGCTATAACAAAAGCTCTGTTTGACGGGTTTATTTACCATAATGACACACGTGAGTAAATTGTTGTTGAATCGAAGCAGCCATCGCGTACGGTAAAGTTCTATGAATGTGGGCCAGAAGTCCAGGCGGTCGGAGTAGAGCTGCTACCGTCTCCGAAACGGTTCATCCTGCCCACCGATCGCTTCTTCCAGAGCTTGCAGCCTTCTTAACTTACTAACCATGATCGGACTGAACACACTTTTTTGTGCTTATTACATTTTCCATTTGGTAGACTGAGAAGTGTATCGCAATTTGTCAATAGTTCATGATAGTTTGATAACAACAATAACATCCGGACTTTGCTAGACAAATAATCAATAATCGGTTGTTTAGTTGATGGAGTTTGAAGAAGTTGCCTTGCTGCCGGGATTGCTCTTAGAAGTTTCGTACATACTACAAGTACCGGCCGCCGGCGCCGCGGTGTTGCCATCTCCGCTGACCCGTGCCGCGAGCCTGGTGTTCCGGCGATTAAACTTGAATTGAAGGAATATCCCTAACTCGGATTTACTCTTGCATCATCAGGTCTACGGGTAAGTTTAATAAGATCCATTCTATTTTTAAAATAGATGATGCAGCACAGCCACAGTCGAGAGTGCTAGAGAGTAGAGTAGAGAGGGTTTGTGTGTTTGTTGGAGGGGTATGAAAAAAAAACCATTTCCTATGATTTATGTAAAAGTTACTAGCTATACAAAGCAAACCTCATAATAATGGTCTTATTAGTATGTAACTCATATTCGTAGCATCATTATCAATATCATCATCACCACGACCATCATCATCATCCCCATCGTCATCGTTGTCGTCATGAACATCACTCCCATCGTCATCATCATCCCCATCATCATCATCATCATCATCATCCCCATCATCATCATCATCACCACCACCACCATCACCACCACCACCATCATCACCATCATCATCACCACGACCATCATCATCATCATCACCATCATCATCATCATCATCCCCATCATCATCGTCATCTTCATCATTGTCATCATCATCATCCCCATGATTAATCATCATCATCAACATCCATTCATTATTTCATCCCCATCTTCATTATCATCACCACAATCATTGGTATTCAATGATTCATAGAGTTTCTATGAAGATGATGAAATTGAATGATGTTGGTTTTGGAGATAACAGTGGCGATGAACTGATGATGATGTTATTCAATGAACTGATGATGGCTAGTTAAAATGATGATATTAAATGGATATATTGGAAAAAATATGGTTTGGTTGTTAATGATTAGAATGTGTTATGAATATGATGATTAAATTATATGTAAATATATATGTCTCTGTCTCTGCCCACAAATGTTGTACATCACTGTTTATACTTGTAATTTTAAAAGGAATTTTTACAGAAAGTATGTTTGATTTGACTTAATTAAAAAAGGAAAACAAAAATGTGTTCATAATTGAGATATAACTTGGTTGACTGATAATAGATAAAACTTCCCTTTAAAATCAACTAGTGTCCTGTGTCCTCGATTTGGCATAATTAACAAAATCAAGCCCCAGGATAACTTATGTCAAGAAAAGTTGAACGGAAGTCGCCTTTAAAAAAAATGAAAATCAATTCTCATAAAAAAGGCAGTCAGAAAACCACAATCAGGCTTTACAACAAAAGCCTCATTGTACCCCTCAATACACTCACGATGTGATCACCAAGTAACGTTCCATAGTACAATATATCTTTATAACTTATAATTGTATGAAGTGCTGGGAAACACAAAACTGTTGTTGTTGCATATTTGAAAGTTGGGAAATATTTGGCAACAATGGGATCGCGAAAAAGCAATGATATGAATCGCTCGCCTCCCTGACTCCGAGTGTCTGTTTGGTGTTTGCTATTTGCCTCCGATTAAACCTGATTCATCCACGCTATTTATCAAGGCATGGTCTCACACTGCTCTTTGGTCAAAAGCCGCAGGCAACTCTTTGTTAGCCAAGGGTCCATAGAAATACAATATACACATAACTGCATTACTTTTATGGACAAGCAAAGTGTTTGTTCTTCGACACAACTTGATTTTGCCATTTGCCAGTGGAGTTGTCCTATTTATTTTGTTGCAGAAGGGCAGTGGTACTGATAAATAAAACGATAAAGGAAAGCAACAGTCATCATACAGTGAGTGTACATGATGATTGCGTCTTGGATGTACAATGTATGCAGCTCTTTTTAATCTTGAGAGACTGACGGCCTCCATCACTTTCATTGGAATATAATAGGCTATTAATTATTGCAAGGTTTATTCCTTGGTAAGTCATTACACGTATTATACATATATTTCTCTCTACATGTACATGCCAATTGCACAGGTATTACATCCAGAACGACTGTTTTTTAGTGACCATTCAGATTCTCAATTGAGTATTCAATCCTACAGATTCGTGTTTTAATCTCAAAGGATTTGAATCCCCTTAAATCCCTCAAGATTGAAAAATAAATCTTTAAGATTCAAACGAAATGATCAGAACTTGATTGGTTCCTAATTACAGTCCACGTAGTATGTATAGATCTAACCATTCTCCTTGATAGGTTTTAGTCACAAAAGTTTTGAAGGAGTTCAAAAGAATTCTAGTCTTGCATTTTATTTTTAAAAGCAAAAGCAACATACTAGTAATGAATAAACATCAAGTGATACCAAGTTTGCTGGCCATTTTAATTGATTCTGTGATTTGGTTGTGTGATCAGTATTATTATTACCACATTATAAATTTATGTTTGAAATTATTAGAGTAATACCTTGGTCACATTTGTTCTACGGCGGCCGTACGGCGTGTTGAAAACAGCCGTTTTAACATTTGTTTGTACCAGCTACATATAGGTGGTTTTAGTAAAAATGAATAAAACGGCTGTTTTCGACTCGCCGTACGGCCGCCGTAGAGCAAATGTTACCGTGGTATTAGAACTACATTTAACCTGTCAGTGATCTCTTGTATTATAATCTATCACTCCCAAGCCTGATTGAATTAATACAACTTCCTTGTAGGATGAGCTCCGTTGAGCATGAAATATTTTCATTCAACTGGTTAACCAACAATAGGATGCTCAAATGACTTGGATAAATCCTCTTTTGTCAGCTTTTGTATTTATTTTCATTTGATCTATATCTTCCATTTAGCAGTCTGGCAAGGTATTTATTTCCAGTGACTGTGATGCAATATTTGTTGTATTTTTTGTTAAGGGTATGATGAGAAAGGATATTTGCCATAAAACTGATTAAAAGTTGTTCCATCTTGTCAAAATTCCGTGAAACTTCCATGCCAGTTTAATACAAAAGTGTAATACCCCTCCCACAACCAAACAATATTTTTGATGCTCATAGTTTTTCATCCTGTGTGATAAATAACTTTTTGATATTTTGAACAATGTTCAGCAATTTAGCAAAGTTTTGGAGGATGTGTGAAATTTGATGCAATGAAAAGAATCGCTATGAGTGCACCTCTTCATATGTAGTGTACAGATCTACAGTAATCTGCTTTATTCCTCTGAAACATGAATATAGGCTTGAGAGAACATTGACAATACATACCATGGACCTACATGTAGCTCCATGGATAGACAGACTACACAGAAGGCATTAATTTTTTTTTGTCTGAGGCTACTTTTCACTGTACTGTCTTTTGAAACTCTAACACTGCAGTGTTTGGGGATTTTTTTTTTTTTTTGCAGGAGTTTCTGCATTTATTGTAAAGTCAAAATAAATTTACAATCCATAAACATAATCATAGTATGACATGAAAGTACATTGTAATGTGACAAATTTATAGTAGTGTCATAACAAAATTTAGACATGAATACAATTTAAGGATTTTAAGACAAAGTAGTGAAAAACAAATGCAGTGGCAAACTATATAAGCAAAATAAATGCTTGAGTAATAGCAGCCAAAGGGGGAAAGGGTCTACATGGAAACCAATTTTTCAATAGTTCTAGGTCTGGAAGAAAATCTTACGTCACAAATCATCAGAAAAGGAGAAAGAAGAAAAATGAAGAAATGAAGTGTGCGTGTGTGTGCAAGTGGGTGAACGTGCAGGTGTGATATTTAAGAATACTTCGATAAAAGAAGAATTTTTTTAATGAAGCTTTAAAAGAAAAGATAGATGATTTTCTTGGGCCCTTATTTTTGGTTAATTTCCAGGGCTCTTAGTATGAAAAATGAAACAATTATGATTTCATGTAATAACATATTAAAAAAGAAAGTGGGGATGCAGACCTGCCAACCAGTACGTTTTAGCCGTATTTAGTACGTTTTTGCAACCAAAATACGGCAGTACGTTTTTTTTTATACAAAATCGTGATTTATTGAGAAAAATCATCTCTATATGTCTCTATTTCATAAAACGTACACAAATATGGTTATTAGATCAATGTAATTTCAGGTAACTTGTTTTTTTTTTCAATCATTTTGTAAAAACCAGTGTGAGATATACACAAGTTTCAATGGTTTTTTTTTTCATCTGCAAGAGCAGTGCGCATTTTAGCTTGCATGCAGCTTGAGCGCCGTGATGGGCGAGTGGCGAGTGCGCCAAGAATTTTATTATGAAATACACTTTTTTTGGGAAAAATACAAAGTATTTATCTAACACGGTAAAAATATTTTTTTTGTTTGTCAAAATACTGATTTTGGTGGATAAGAATACTGAAAATGCAAAATACAACTTGGCAGCTCTGGGGATGTTATGTTATCAGCCCATCTAATAAATATTCATGACGATGTGCATATACATTTTTTTCACATTATATTGATAAACTTTAAAATTCAATAATTTCGCTATTTGTTATCAGATTTTGATGAAACTTTCAGCATTTTGCTCTGAATTTTTCTCTATTTACTTTCAGCCTGGAGTGCTAAATACAGGGGCCCCGGAACGGTTTTCAAAGTGGGGGGGGGGGGGGGCTGAGCATGCAAAAAATTACAATCATATGGTCATTTTTACGTTTTTGTACACGGTTTTGGAAAAAAGTGGTGCACCCCACCCCCGCTTCCGCGCCCCCTGAAATATCCCTTTAAGTGATGGTTTTATATATATACCAATTTGATTTCATATACTATTAAAGTTCGATAGACATGATGGTATTTGACGATCTGAGAATGTGATAGTGGATAGAAACCTCGAACAAAATGCTGTTCAAACTCTGAATGCCTCTTGATACCACGGTACGGTACAGGTATTTTCATAAACGATTTCATTCATATCAAGTTTCAAGCTGATTTCTAAAGGGAGTTTTCATCGTGAAGGGAAAGCATTCATGCTGGTATGCTCAACCGCAGACCAAAATAAGATCTGCCAAGGAGTCATTTTGTCATCAGTACGGAGCTGAAAAGAATTAGGAGATGTAATCCTCTAACTTTTTTCGGATTCCTCCCGTTTCATAAAACCTGATAGTATTTAATACTTTTTTTTCGCAACCACTAGGCAGACGCTTTCTTAAAGGGAGTTATTATTACGAAGGGAAACCATTCTTACTGGTATGCTCAACCGCAGACCAAAATAAGATCTGCCACGGAGTCATTTTGTCATCAGTACGGAGCTGAAAAGAATTAGGAGATGTAATCCTCTAACTTTTTTAGGATTCCTGGGGTCCCGTTTCATAAAACCTGATAGTATTATAGTAGTTTTCGCAACCACTAGGCAGACGCTTTCTGAAATGCAGCAAATCTATTGTCAAAAGCACATCATGGCAAAGCAGTCTCAAAATGTGACTTTGGACAAATGAAATACTCGCAATTTTTTGTCAGCTCCGATTCTTCGGACGATCTGCTGTCCCCATTCCACCAATTTTCGGCAGAGACCTCTCAGCTGTTCATTTTGATTTGACGGGCATTTTCAGTGCATTTTACATGTATACTATGTTCTTGAATCCGTCCCTGTTGCAACTGCGAAAACTCGCAATTTCTTTTAGCACAAACGGAAAAAATTATCAAGGGCACCAAAAAAAATCCAGGCCAGTAGGGTGTCTCAATAAAAAGCTGAAGAGGAGCTCTTTCATATGATGGTAAATAAAAAAAATGTATTAATATACATGTACATGTATACTAATCTCTGAATATTATTCCTTTCCAAAATAGGATAACCTTTTTTTTATATACCGCTGTACATGTAGCATCGTTTGATTGATTTAAGTCCCATTTTAACTTACTTTTAGACATAATGATTTGGTGAAAAGGGCCCAGCTTTTTATTACCGGTATCTATAGTTTTGGTACCTCCTCATTTTATGGTTAGCCTGTACATGTATGTAAAAAAGTCATGCATTTATTCCCATGTTTTTTTAAATTGGAATTTGAAATGCATCATTCATTGCCTTCAAGTCACCTTTCTAGGAAAAAGGTTCCTCACAGGGGGAATTAACAAACGATTTTAAATTAAAATGGGGAACTGATGATGTGTCTTTTTACTATGTGCTACCTAGATTTGCAGTAACAAAGTAATAAGCAGTACATGTACATAAAGGGTTGAATCTTCATTATTTATAATTTGTATGTTCCCCCTTTAAATTCTTGAAATACCTAATCTCTTACCTGGATATTCCACGCACAATGATACCAGTGTTTGGAATCAGTTGACTATAACATAACCCTCACTTACTGGAGTATTGTGAAATAGTTGGTAATTATATTTTATAGTCATTTACACTGCAAAATATCCAATTGGGAAATTTGCAAGTTTACATAGTGCTTAAGACACACCTATAGATATATGGTTCATGCAAATGAATAGATAAAAAAGGGGGGGGGGAATTTGATGTTCTATTTTATGCAGGACCCATATTTGTGTTTAAATTAACCCAGGTACTTGTCCACGTAGGCCCGTAGCCTGAACTCGGGTTTAAATTAAACCCTGGTTTAAAGTTGTGGTTTAACTATGGAGAGCCAATCGGAGCACAAATCCCTAACAGTACACATTCAGTTTATTAACTTGTATGACACCCAAATCGTTCATAATTGTCTGGGAATGATTACTGAAGCATTTTTCTTCATTACATGTATGAAAGCAAAAGGAAACAAAATAGTAAACATAAGAAATATACAATATAAACAGAATTTTGAACTTTTGGCTCCCCACAATTTTAGCACAGAGTTAGACCGTGGTCTATTCAGTTGAACCTGACTTCAGAATACAGGCCGTAGGGTCTACTACAGTTGTACATGTATGTATCAGACGGTTAAAGTACATTATGTAAAACCCGAAGTTGCAAGTTGACGAAAAATCCCCACATAGTGTGAATGACCCCTTATGATTGGTGTGATTTTGATGCAAAAGAAAGGTGTTTATGGAGTGTTTATAGATCGCTGAAGGCACCAAAGTATCAATCTCCATTACACGCTTAACTGAGCCGGCATTATGCCCTCAAATTCCCATTCAAAGGCAGGTTAATAGAAAATCAATACCTTTAAACTCTCAGTTCACGAAACCAAAAGTGTTACCCGGACTGCCTCTGGTAATCACTTTGGTTTTGTACAAACATGTGTAGGTCCATAATACTTGTGACTTTGCTGTTGTTGGACAGTAAATAATCCTCTCTTTTTTCCATGGGTTCTGTACTTGTGAGAACAATGTCATCTTTTGTTATCTTATTAAATTATTGAAATATTATATTTGGTGTAACTACCAATATGTGAGAATGCAGATTGACTATTATATTCAGGGTAAAGGGGGGGGGGGTGTGTTGATAAACTTTTTGAATTTTGTTTTCATTTTTGACATGGGCCTACATGCCAGGAAAATGTTATTTTGTTATGCTTTTTTGGGGGAGAGGAAGGAGTGCATAGATTTTTGCTCCTGTTCCTTTCCTTTTTCTCTTTTGCTTTTCCTTTCTTGCTGTAGTTTGGATTGCTCCCTCCTTCTTCATTCATCCCTGTCTATTTAGATTTAATTAAAAAATCTTTTATTTGGGTATCCCACTATCTAGAGGAAGGCCATTTTAGCACTAGAATAAAAAAATTCTGTTGAGCTGGCCTAAAGAGAAAATTGCATGGACATAGATTTCATTTATAAAAATATGCAGTTAAGTCATTGAACAAAAAAGATAATGATTCGTCCACTTTGTGGTCAGTTTATAGCAGTAATCAGTGGGCATCAATGCATTCTTATGTAGTGAGTGTAACGAAGGAGAGGTCAGAGTTATAAAAATGGTTTAAAAAAAAAGGGGAAGCAATTGTTGCCCAAGTTAAATTAATCCCATGAAAATTCTTCTGAAAACTCTTTTATTTTATATATGAATTTATAGCACTAATCAGTGGGCATCAATGCATTCTTATGTACTGAGTGTAATGAAGGAGAGGTCAGAGTTATAAAAATGGTTTAAAAAAAAGAGGAAGCAATTGTTGCCCAAGTGAAATTAATCCCATGAAAATTCTTCTGAAAACTCTTTTATTTTATATATGAATAAAAAATATGTGCCACATGGCTCTGGAAGAAAATGTGGAATTGCTGAGAAATGAGCAAAATAAGCATGGAATTTCATCAAATGTCGGGTATTTTTCAAAGAAATATTAATACACTGTCCCACATATGCTTTTCAGTGTGAGTGATCATCAGAATTATCGGTTTTGATCTAAGATTTCATGATTACACATACATGTACATGTAGATAATTTACATTAATGCATTTATTTTAGGATATATGATAATATGGTGACAATTTTGATTTGATTTAATTTCTCATGAAATAATTGATTGCTGCAGCTACTATCTTTTACCTTTTAAAAAGGGATACTTTCATGCTGAAATAATATGATTTAAACAGATAAATAAAAATCAGACAAAACAACATTGAAAATTAGATGAAAATCACTGTATAAAGGAACAACAAATTCTGAACATCTCAAAAATTTGCTTTGATTCTGGTGAAACTCCATGAATATCTTATGAGTATTATCTGATGATGTCATATCCTCACTCATTATTTGGTATTTTATTCAACATATGAAATTATATTCATTCAAATTTTATCCACCAAGAATGAAAAAAAAAATGCATTGACAACTGATTTTTATACATTTAACTTATTGTTTGCTACAACTTATATGCATACATGTACATGTAAGTATAGAAATTATTCCCAATTATCTATTTTCAACTCAAACCACTTTCAGTCTTCCCATGAAACTGGTGGCATATCATTCCAGCCACCAACGACTACTACATGTACAATTGAATATTCCTTTGTACTTCTGTACTTAAGAAATTAGAGGCTTCATGGATCCATTTGGAGTTTGTTGGGCCACTTCATCGTTTTTACCTCCTTGGTCTAAACTTCTAAATTACAATACATGTGTCTAGTTTCATGGAAACTTCAGCTAGAGCACAATTTTGTAAAAAATCCTACTATATAAACCAGACAGATTTTCTGTTAGATCTGTCACATAAGAAGTTGTGGTAGGTCTGTGGCCTGTCTATGGGTTATCTGTATCATGGGATCCATTTCAGATGGTATAAACACTGAGGTTGGGAATTTTAGAAAACAAAAGGAGCGGATTCAGCTTTGAACTTGGGAGTGTAACTTGCTCTAGGCTCTTGTAGTGTACTGCATGTGGCGCATTCCCTTTATTATACACTTTATGGTGCTGTCCTTTCCTAGAACTAAACCAAACACGTCATGCTGTTAGCTATGGTCATACTCACACCGGACAAATCCTGTAAACATCCATGAATTACAAAAACCTCTTCAGAGATTTCAGACCTTAAAGGAGAAGGAAACCCTTGAAACCAGCTGAATCCATATCAAAGAGAAAAATCAAAGAAACATATTGTTGAAAGTTTGAGGAAGATTGAATGAATAATAAGAAAGTTATGAGCACTTGAATGTCGAGATCACTAATGCCATGTAGATCCTCCTATTGGCAATGCGACCAAGATCTGTGATGTCACACACGTACAACTCCCTCATTACTTTAGTACTTATTTCACTTATATTCTCACTTTTATAGAGTCTATCACACAAGGTGAGGTGTTCTCTTTATGAGAGGACAAGTACAGAGGTTTCACAACATTATATCATTGATGAATCGTTTGTCATATGATTAGAATGAGCAAAAAGAGATGTTTTGTGGTATATTTTCAGTGTCCAAAAGGGGAGAGTTGTTCATCTGTGACATCATAGATCTTGGTCGCATTGCCAATGGGAGGATCTCCATAGCATTAGTGATCTCGACATTCAAATGCTCATAACTCTTCTATTGCTAGTCCTATTTTACTCAAACTTTTGTTGATCTTATTCTTTGATTTTTCTGCTTTCACAAAAGCTAACTTGCTCCAAGAGTTTCATTCTCCTTTAAATTCCCTGGTAATTTTATGTATTTCAAGCATTCATACATAGGCCCTACTGTAAATCAGTTTTTTTATTTTTTTAAATCTAATAATTAATTAAATTAATTAATTTATATTTATTAATTTATTTAATTATTTATTATTTATTTATTTATTTATTTACTTACTTATTTACTTATTCATTTGTTTATCTATTTATTTATTTTATTTTTATTCATTTTTTTTTTTTTGGGGGGGGGGGCTACTTTACACAACCTACTGCCTAAATTATGCACCATTGGACAAGCTTTAACATTGCAGTGAATGTTTTTTTTTTCTTCTGGGGCTCTTTTTCATTTTGTCAGGTATCTTTTTGAAGTAGAATTTGAACCCACAACCCTCTGTGTGAATGACAAGGGTCAGTACCACAACACTGTGATGCTATTCTGCAGGCACAGACCCTTGTTTTTTGCAATTCGCATTATTACGGTAGTGCATAATACAGAGTCTGAAGTAGTGAGACTAGATTCACTACATGAATGTACTGTGGCCGACACAGACAGAGCCTTTGGCGTCTAATCTCTTCTCTAGACCTATTATTGGTTAAAGTGTCAAATATGAGTCTGCGCTTGCAGACTAATGTGATGCTTCTGCTGTAGAACTCTTGTATGCATACTGGAAAACTAGTCTGCGGGCACAGACCCTGATTGAAACTTTGACCAACAAGTGGGTCTCACCACAAGATGGCTTGTAAAGTTGCTTGTAATTTATGAACAGCTTTATGAAACGGTTTATTTCCGATTCGTCTAATGCCAATTCATCCAATTGCCAACTTGTCTACTATCATTTGGTCTACCATCAGTTCGTCCACTATCCACATGGTCTAATTGCCATTTCGTCCAATCACCATTTCATCTACTAAGTGGTTGGTCCATTAGCCATTTAGTCCATACATTTGGTCTAATTGGACTTAGTGTTACTTGTGCAAATGAATAAAAATGAAATGGATATGAAACGAAATGGTCATAGACGAAATGGTGATTACCGGTAGACAAAGTGATGATTGCACCAAATGGTTATTGGGCCAAATGTTGATGGACGGAATGGCATTAGACGAAATGAAAGTAGACCGTTTGGTGAGTGGACGAGTTGGCAGTAGACGAATTGGCAATTTACCTATGAAACACCCACAAGGTATTTTTTTGTGATTGGGGATGTATGAAAGCCCCGCTCTATTCATACATGTCTAATCTATTTGAGCGCTTGTTTTTTTTTCGTTTGTCTTCCAGATGAGTCAGGACAGGAGAGCTAGGAAGCCAAACAACTGGTCAACTATGGTCATCTTGGTCCATTCATTATCATGGTCATTCATAGACCATTACTGCTAGTGGTAAGTTTGTGGACTTGTTAGGTCATAGGCCTATCTGATTCACTATCGTATTGTCACTATTGCACTTGAAGTTTGTTGAGGATAATGGTTGAAAATACAAAATGTATATGTAGGCTTACATACTGTACAATGGGGGACCTTTCTGGAAAAGTTTTCAGGTAAGACATTTGTTATGTACCGAATTACATACATACAGAGATATCAAGTTCAAAGACCAGTGAGGTGTGATTTTCTTAGGCAGTGAACTATATTAAAGGTCAAGTCCACCCCAGAAAAATGTTGATTTGAATCAATAGAGAAAAATCAAACAAGAATAACGTTGAAAATTTCATAAAAATCAGATGTAAAATAAGAAAGTTATGACATTTTGAATTTTCGCTTATTTTTCACAAAACAGTTATATGCACAACTTGGCAACACGCAAATGAGAGAGTCGATGATGTCCCTCACTCACTATTTCTTTTGTTTTTTATTGTTTGAATTATACAATATTTCAATTTTTACAGATTTGACAATAAGGACCAGATTTACTGAACAATAAAATGTTAGAACAATTGTAATTCCCCATGTTCATGAAGGAAGAAAACTTATTTTACCTTCCAATGGGGAGAAAATTTACATATTTCATATAATAGAATACAAAAGAAATAGTGAGTGCATGACGACATCAGTCTCCTCATTTGCATACCGACCACGATGTGCATATAACTTTTTTGTGAAATTTAGCAAAACTTTAAAATGTCATAACTTTCCTATTTTACATCCGATTTTGATGAAATTTTCAGTGTTTTGCTTCTTGGATTTTTCTCTATTTGTTCAAATCATCTTTTTGTTGGGGTGGACTTGTCCTTTAAGTATTAAGTCAGTGTGAGATGACCAGGCATTGTGTACATGTATATGAGAATAGGCAGTGATATGGTCATGAGAAAGAGATTTCAGGGAAGAGCACACGTCCGAAAAAGCAGGAGTCTTGTGCCTCACGCCTTGGCTTGTCTGCATACATATGTAGACTTATATGCAGAAGAATAAATAGATCCCCATAGGAATATTGGAGGCAAAAATAAGTTACTTTTGACCATGGACCTACATGAGGTCCAGGGGGGGGGGGGGCCACTTTACATTGGTGAGTGAATACCATGCGCGACCCAAAAAACACGTAAAAAGAATGTCCTTTTCAAGATAGGGCACGTTACGTACGTTACGTAATAAGGGTGTCAAAAACAGTAAAATAATGAAAAAAGGGTATCTATTTTCGCTAGGAAAGCTACGTGTTTAGGGTCAATATGCGAGGGTCTAAAAAATTAAGACTAAAATGTTTTATAAAGGATGTACTTTTTGCCCGAACAGTCAACACTACGTTTTTAGAGTACGGTTTTCGCGAGGTGTGGGAGGTGGGGCTGTACTAAACCCAATGATGTATCATGTAGGTAAAGGTAAAACTGACGACCAACGTCCGAGCCATTGAAATATCGCTGTACTTGTTTAGGGGTTCATTTCAGGGAATACTTGCCTGTAGTATAGTTTTTTTCCCACTACTTGTTAAGGGTGGGGTTTCACACGCCAAAACTTGCTAAGGGGTGCATTTTCAGAATATGGAAAATACGTGTTTAGGGTGCTTTTCGATACCTTATGGTCGCGCATGGTATCCACTCGTCAATGGAAGTGGCCCCCCGGGGGGACCTACATGAGGTGATCCATGATTTCAGGTAGGCCTGTACACCAATGTTAGAAAGAACATCTTTCCATCTATGTTTGTTGTTTATTTGTAATTTTGTTGGAGGAAAATGTTTCATTCTTCGAGGATGAGGGTGTTTCTGTCATGCGAATTATCGTTCTACACATGATTATCGTAGGAACTTAAGCCATAGTGCCAATGAAATGAGGAATATTCTATTCTTTCAATGTAATTTGGACGATTAATGGGCATTTCAATGATGCATTGGATGGTTTTATCCAAAGATATGTTTTATTTTATAAATTTAATGGTCAAACGGTTGACAAAATCACAAAACATTTATGCTTTTATTGATCGTTTTAAAGGCTGTTAAATGTTTTGAATTTGCTAAAAAAACAACAACTGTGATATCCAATATGATCAGCCAAGTTTACTGTTTGCAGATTATCATTGGCTTTCAAAACACATCTTTATCTGACCATTTCTTGTATGTATTTCAAATTATACATCTGTTTTTATGGCTAACACAAAATGAATTGAACACATCTTTAAAAACCATGTTTGGAGGGTAAACAGTGGAATGTGAACACAGCCTCAGACCAAGGATTTTAAGCAAGTACCCGTAGTTGTCATGGGTAACATCTGGGTCTGTGATGATGTGCATTATTGATCATGCAGTTAAGTGGGTTAACACCATTCTAGAAGAACCCTACAATCGTCCTTACTGGTATCAGGAGATGTGGTAGTTCTGGGGAGAATTTCATGAAAGGCCTTGTTGGACGTTTTATCCGACAAGTCCAGTTTTATCCGACAAGTCCCGTTTTATCCGACAGTTACCATAGTTACAGTGCCTCTCGGCCAATCAAATTTAAGGAAAGTTGTCAGAACAAAAATATTGATGAAACACTCCCATGGTCATCAGAATACATTGTAGGTCTACACTTAAAGGGGAAGTTCACCCTAATGAAAAGTTTGCTGTTAAATTACAAGAAAAATCTCTCGGTGAAGGCTTGAGGAAAATCCTTAATTAAAGTGATCATTTCACTTTGTTCTGATTTAAAAAATTCTCCTTTTTGTTCCTGAAAATGGGCTAAACATTAGGCTTATAGTGTAAAAATACCATCCCAAAAGTTTCATAGTATTATATTTACAGGATCACTTTTAAAACCTTGGAGATGTATAAACCAGTTTGAAAATAATTGGGAGTTGATTTCAATGACTATGTGTATACAGGGAATCTGTGCACCACAACTTATTTCTAGATGAACACAGCATGACCTACATACAGTGTGTACAAGGTATACACTGAATTTACAGTGCAGCTTATAGCGTGTGTATAGGAGATACACACAACAGAAGGCAGTCAAAATAGCCAACGGACTTTTTGAATTGGAGAAAACTGGTCATAAGCTGAACCCGTCTACTAGACGGTTCTCAAAATCGGGCTAATAAATTGCTACTTGTATCTAAATTAGAGATTTTCTTCCTATATTGTGGTCTGTTTCAGGGTTTTTGAGGACAAATACAGGCAATCATACGCACGTTTCAACTCAGTTTGAGAATTTTTTAAATCAGCTGCTCACAAAGTTAAACAATCCCTTTAAAGATTAAGAAAGTTATTCACATTTTTTTTTATTAGTGACGTCACATACGAGCAGCTTCAAAATGTATGGTGAATTAAAGAAATAAATGAAATGTAATTTCGTCAAAAAATTGAAAATGGGTTTTATTGCACCTTTAGTAGGATCAGTGGTCACCCTCGTACAGGGTGCTACATAACTTTTTAGAAGCACTTTCCCTGTCGGGCAAGTAAATTTTTAAATAGTTGGAATATACTTGCCCCAAAATCAATTTCACTTGCCCGAAAAGATCCTTGAAAAAAAAAGTTTTACCTCTTCAAAGGAAAGTTTTGCAGTTATTTAAACCATTGACCTATTTCTCTCTTTTGACATGAACTGATCTACATGTACCTTGTTATTGCAATTCTTTTTCCAAAGTGATTTTATCTTGCCTGCCATGACCAAAATTAGGGTCAATATTATATCATATATATTGTATATTGACCCTAATTTTGGTCATTCTACTATGAGAATTTTGCTTTCCCAATTCGGGCAAGTAGTTTTGGTCTTTACTTCAAAACACTCGCCCGATTCTAACTTTTACTTACCCGGGCAATCGGGCAAGTGCTTACCGTATTGTAGCACCCTGCCCTCACACATGTACCTGTGATGTGTGATCTCATTCACATAAAGCAATGTAGTATTTATAGTAATAATCTAAGATCTGATGCCAATAAAGTTCATTTCCAAAAAGTCCCATTTAGGGCCGTCTGCACCAGCCTGAGTTTTCAAATTGGCGCGCTATTTCTGATCCGAGATTATTTGTAATGGAGACGCAATTATCACACTACTTCGCTGGATTAATCTCGAGATTGCAATTATCCTGCTAATTTGCAGGTGCAGACACACTCGGGATTATTTATTCATGGTGTCAGACCATAATGCATCGATGCCTCGCTCGAGCAGGAATCGCTCTTGCGATGGTAGAGACGGGGTTTCTTGAATCTCGAGAGTAATCGCGAAGAGGGCCGATAGGGCTAAAATCTCAAGATTGAGCAAACTTGGGCTGGTGCAGCACCACCTATTGACTACAGAACTAATGTTCCTCGTAATAGAATTATCTACTTTGCTATAAAATGACATGAGCAGACGAACACGGTCAAAGTGCATGAACACTGACACTTCAGATCCATATTTCATTTCAAGTAGTTTTGATATTACCTCATATTCAACCTTTACCTCTGCAGCACTAAAATTGAGAGTACTCTATTTAAAAACATGAACCAAAACAAAATATTAAAATATCTCCACCAACGTCAGTTGCCTGTCAAGATTGAAATCATTAATACCTGTGCATGGGAAATCGCACGTAATATAATCATGTGACTTCTTTATTGGAATTTAGACTTTGGACTGCCCCTACTCCAATGAAAATATTGTTATATTTTTGTACACTTTCTTATCAGTTAAATACACTTGAATGAATTGAATTATTCATTACCAGGAAGGGTCTTTGCTGTAATAATTGTCAAAGCGTTGATATTTGTTTCCTGGGAACCTCCATGTACATGTATATGTCATCATGTATAATACGGATTTATACATGGCCTGTTTTATAAAGAGCTACATGTATTATATTATGGTAACTTTTACTTTAATTATGGAAGTATCATGATGTTGCGGTTCTGCCTTGTAATCATAGATGGGGGGGGGGGGGGTGCAGTCAAATGTATTGCTGTACACGCGTGACCAAATTATTTCCAAACACCCCCTAAACAAGTTTTTCTCCGCGTGCAAATAAACCCCCTAAACAAGTTTTTTGCGTGCTTTATTTACACATTTTGGCCCCTAGACAAGTTGTCGTCAGATGACCCCGGGGAAAAAGCTTGGGGAAAAACATACCCTAAACACGTTTGGCTAGTTTAATAAAAAATAAAAAGCTTTGGAAAAAAAATACCCTAAATACGTTTGACCCCACGATTGACCATTGACCAGTATTTCAAAACCACCCTTTTTCTTGAAAGTCTGTGTTTTTGATACCCTTAACGAGTACACGTGTGGTCGGCGTCCAAAATTGAAAAAGCACCCCTTTAAACACGTTTTTTTTTGTCACGAATGTGTACAGCAATATATTTGCCTGCCCCCCCCCCCCAGGTTTCAGTAGCTTTTAATAGTTGTCAGTGAATATCAAAGACCGTTTGTTCCATCAAATGCTTCCCTGATGCCAATTGCTTTCTAGAGTCTGTTATCAGTACTGGTGAAGGTCATTAACTTTAAAATTTATCGTAAAATACAATATTTTCTTTCAATACTCACCTGTATTACTCTGTTATCTTGGATTAGGAAACTATTAGATTGACCATTGGTAAGCTTGATGTGGTCAGTATAATCAATGGGACCTACAGCAGAACAACGTTTTTGAGAACCACAAACTGACCTTTCTCAGGCTCACTGTCATATGACCCCACCCCTGTACAACCCCACCTGTATCCCTCCCTATAATGTAGTGTACAGGATCAGACCCTTTTCTTAATAAAGGGGGGAATGGGGGAGGAGGAGGGGGTAACAAACTGCTTGTTTTTCCCCCTTTTTTGTTGGTGTAACTATAATGTCATTGCCTACAGGTCTACAGTGTTTGACAGCATATTGGTGGTGGAGGGGGATTACTCCTTCAATCTCTCTGTATATAATGTAGGCTTATGTTTCAATGTGCTCCTTAAAGGACAAGTCCACCCCAACAAAAAATTGATTTGATTAAAAAGAGAAAAATCCAACAAGCATGCATAACACTGAAAATTTCATCAAAATCGGATGTAAAATAAGAAAGTTATGACATTTTAAAGTTTCGCTTAATTTCACAAAACAGTTATATGCACATCCTGGTTGGTATGCAAATGATGAGACTGATGACGTCATCCACTCACTATTTCTTTTGTATTTTATTATATGAAATATTCTAATTTTCTCCTCATTGTCAAGTGAAACAGTGAATAATTCCTCCATGAACATGTGATATTAGCATTGCTTAATACTATATGATTCAGTCAAGTCGGTCCCTATGGTCATATCTGTAAAAAATGAAATATCCAAACAATGAAAAACAAAAGAAATAGTGAGTGATGGACATCATCGACTGACTCATTTGCATGTCACTGAGTTGTGCATATCACTGTTTTGTGAAAAATGAGCGAAATTTTAAAATGCCATAACTTTCTTATTTCACATCCGATTTTGATGAAATTTTCAGTGTTATGCTAGTTTGATTTTTCTCTATTTATTCAAATCAACATTTTCTGGGGTGGACTTGATCTTTAATATATTTTACAGTAGAACTTTGATGTTAAAGATAAATTCCAGTAGTTGCAGTAAACCCTGATTTCATGAGAAAGTCTGTAAAACCAGGCTTAATTGTCAGTATATCATCGAGGATCTAGATCTGGTACAGTTACATAAACTGAACTTTGTGAAATCTTGAAATCTACGCTGAAAAATGTTCAGACTGAACTTCCCCAACACAGATAAGCGCACGTGGGACAGTGTATAATTATTGCTTTGAGCGTCGGGCCCGACGCTCTACCCGAATCCTGTGCTTATTTGCTGATTTCTCAGCAATTACACAATTTCTTCCAGAATCCTTTGGCACATGCGTTTTAGTTATACAAACAGACACTTTGGTGGTCATTTAATTGGATTCTGTATGAACTCATTTTTATATCGTTACCAAAACTAGCATTTACCTTTAAGCACGAATGGACTTGTAAATGCATCTTCCATTCATTATGCTCTGTCAGATTTAATTCATGTAACGCTATTAAAATTACAAGAGGAATAGAAGGTGAAAAAAAGTGTATATATTGAAAAAAATATAGAAATTTGAAGAAAAAAATCGCTGATTCAAATCACTGATTCGTATTTTAAGGTCTGGAAATTATAATTCCCAAGACTACTCAACAACACACCTGTACACATGGCTTGTAATCTATTGAGTACATACATGTAGGCCTAACATATGGGGGAAAGGGGTAAGAGCATTCCTTATCAAACAAACTCCCATTTAGATCATGCTCAAAGTCCATGCAATCTCATATGAAATGTTTGTATTGGATACAAGTACATCATGACCTAAAGAGGTGATATATTAATTGCTATTACATGCTTTGATCTACCTGCCAATGCCCTGCCTCTATAAACGCCCATGTGTTATTTATTGCTATCCACTGTGCACTGATAGGAATATGATTGGAATACTCCTGCGAATGGATTTTGGATTTTATTGAAGATCATTATTTGTATGCTGAAGTCAAGAAGCAAGACATACATGTATCTTCAGCCAGGATATACTTGTGATAAGTTTGCTTCAGGATTTGGAAATCAGAGTATCATATCTACTCAGATTTATCTTTAAAAATATTGTTTTTTTTTCTGTTGTAATAGATGACGATTGAAATTGTCTGGGATAAAAGAGAGAGTTGCGCATAAGAGTGGCCAGGAATGGTTGGTAAGTATTGATCATATTTTGGGAGTTAATTTAGGATTAGTATTTTCCATTTGTATTGTATGCTTTTATTTTGTTTTGTTTTATGTAAAGCTAGGGTTACACCGGAACCGAATCAGCTGTGAATTCACCGGAATACAGGTATTTGGGTGGTTTCGGGAGTATTCTGTTCTCCCTCCGCCATTGTGATAAAATTCGGGAGCGATTTGGGAACATTCAAATCCACCGAAACCATCCGGATCAGGCCGTATTCGGGCAGAATCGGTCCAAATTTATTCGGGAGAATTCGGTTTTGGTGTAACCCTATCTTTATACAGGGCTCCCAAGTACAACAGTATTTAACTGCTGACGGAGCTACCTGTATAAATAATACTTAGAGAATGAAATAAATAAAATTTATATTTTATTTGAATTCAAATAAATAAATTAATTTCATCATTATTAAATATGCCATATTATGTTATTTTCTAACATCAACCCATTATTTACTGGAACTGGGTCAACAAAGGAAATACTTGAGGGAGATTGGGAAGAATACACCCTTTGGTTGGTTGCATTATTTGTTTTAATTTTTATTGCTGAGTGTCCAGGAGCAGTTTTTCATAAACGAAAAACAAAAATAGCCCCACACTACCGAATACTGGTAGAAAAAAGAAAACGAGTATTAACACAAGACAGTATAGTGAATAGGCAATGCAGCCACGATTCATATTTTGTATCAGAAGTATTGCTGATGTTTTGTGTAACAGCATCAGACTCTAAATTGGCAAAGACAAAAAGCTGCAGCCTCTGCCTATGGGCTACGGCTTTACTTGTAGAATTCAGTGGATTCACAATAATGGTGCGCCATCTATCGGTTGCAGCGAACAGGCCAAATTTCGAACTTTGGAGTCGACATCGCGCGCAGGCAGCTGTGTTGGCCAGCGCTGAATAATCGCATGCATGCATTCACTTTGGTACATGTAATAGCACGCGTAACAGATGTTGACCTTTTTCCCCCCCTATGATGCATTGCGAATTTCGGCCTGTCCGCTCCAGCCGATAGATGGCGCGCCTTATTGTGAATCCACCAAATTCTGCCTGTGTGTATCACTGTTTTGAAAAACTAGCAAAACTTTGAAAATTTCAGAACTTGTTAAAAGTTAAGTAATATGCTTGATTTTTTGAACACTCAGACTGACTCTGTTTTGGGGGTGAACTTGGCCTTTGATATTCGAGTGAAAGAATAGCTGTTGTCATCCTTCAAATTGTTATCTATTTGTGACTTTCATTCCTGATCATGTGCATTATGAAATAAAATCAGAAGAACATGTCACAAATGTTTGGTCTTGGTCTACAAAAGAGTTTATTTGGCATACCGGGGAACAGCATTCCTGCATGTTTGCGGAAATTGGCTTATTTGAGCAAATTTTCAACAAATACACCATTCAGAATGACATCTTGTTTGTAGTGTTTGGGGTATTCTGTGGAAGTATGTGAAGAAGCCAGCGGGAAGCGTGAATTGAATTTAAAGTTGCGAGAATGTCTAAATTTCTCTCTGTGATGACTCCGTGAAGATTTTTTTCTCCTGAAAGTAATCATTCAGCCACCAGGGCCAATTGACATCAAGCCAAGTGATTGATGTTAAAATGTATTTCTACAATCGATTGCACAATACACAGTAATGTCACATTAATAAACTGGGGAGTCCTATCACAATCTATCATACAAATTTTATGGTGCCAGGTTTTTGTTTTTTTTTTAAAACAAATTTTCACATTTCAAATGTTGACCTAAAAGCCATTTCTTAATTAGCACTTGGTGGGAAACTTCTCAAATGACCTTTCTTTTTTCCATTTGAATCAGAGGTACTCAATACCTAATTAATTTTTTTTTCAAAAGATGTTGTGGAAACTTGCCTGGTATAGGCCAATCTGCAATATTTAGCTGTATAAAGGAACCGCACTTCATGTATCAGGGCCCCGTTGCATAAAAGTTACCATTATGGTTACTTTGCCATCCAATGGTAACTACTGTACCATGGTAACGATGATCAACAGCCTATCAGAATCAAGGATTCCATGCAAGTTCAATTGGATGGCAAAGTTACCATAAACATTAACTTTTTTATGCAGCGGGGCTCGGGTGGAAAGACTTCTAGGCTATGCCAATTTACAATTGGGAAAGCCTATTGTTTATTTTAGATTATTTGGCTATCATTCGACCCATTGGTAAATTATATACAAGACAGGACTTTAATTCAATAATCATGCTCCTCGCATTGATTTAAAAAGCACTATCGTGGTTTATGGGCAATTGTAATGCCTGAAATGGGGATTGGCTTCACCTCAGAAATATTATGATTTGAAGCATGATCTCCAGTTTTTTAACAGTTCATTCATGACTAATCTGTCAAAAAGAGTCTTCAAAGTTTATGGCCATGATGAACATCAAGGCCTTTTGTGAACTTTATTTAACGCCTGGATGTACATGTATTGTCCTCCCTGTATTCTCTGCCAAGATTAGCTGACAAAATAATCTAAGCACACAAATCTTCTTACAGAATCTATTAGGATTCATTTTGTGATAGAGGTTAATGAACTTTTGCTTTTAGAAGGCCGTTCTCATTACGCTTTCTAAAACTAGTTTCCTTGAAACCGATTCAGGAAATCAGTTTGGAAGATTGCTTTGCTAGCGTTCCCACTTGATCACTCGAAAGTGGTTTTCAAAATCACTTCACTATGGAAACGCTCTCAGTGGGGTGACACGTTTCGCGCGAAATTCGAAACTGCAGCGTAGGCATTCTACACCTGTAGGCCTAATTTGGTGTAGCACGCTCAAAACGTACGAAGATCGCTTCCCGAAGAACGGTTGTGTCCTCCTTTACGCTAAAACCAGTTTAACGAGGCAAAGCGATCTTGAAAACTACATCGTAAGGTGGTTTTCTGAACCGGTTTGGAAGATAGCTTCCAAGACCGCTTCGACAGTTCTCACTACACGTTAAACTAGTTTCCAGTAAACTAGTTTTAGGAAGGTAGTGAGAACGGTGTCCTAGTTACTTTGGAAATCATGTGTGTTGTCATTCCATCGAGGCAGAGAATGATGTCTCCACCAAGGGCTTTTTAACATGACTATAAACACATAATTCCTGAAGCCTGATTATGAAATTGATAGCTAAACTGAGTATGCCTATACTGTAGATTGAATTTGAAACTTTTTGCAGGTCAGATGAGTGACTGAGTGTTATTACTCAAGCTACATTTAATTGTGATTCCACACAGAGTTTGCTGTTTTCTGGCATCGCTATGACAGAGTACACAAACACACAAGACAGTATCAAGCACAACCTTTATAAGATATACCAAGGGCTTGGGTGAAATGACGCACAATCACATGATCTTTAATTGCCAATGATGAACTTCCCCGCAGTCTAAGATATTAATTCATTGGCCCTTATGTTGAAAAACTGCCTCTAAAGTCTGAACTCCTACATCTGAATAATATATACCGGTATTTCAAGTGTTTATTCAACTTAAGTTTTTATATAGTGTTGGCTATGTGACCCAAAATCCTATATAATTATTCATCTTGTTCTACTCTGTAATATAAGAGGGGATATTTGCTTGGAGAGAATTATAAAAAACAAATGGAAAGTGAAACTGAATTGGCAATTTCTCAAGGAATATTTTGGGGGATTGTGGAGCCGTGATATGTGCAAACGCCGGGATATGTGCAAACAACGGTATATGTGCAACATTTCGCCGGGATTTGTGCAAACAACGGAATTTGTGCAAACGCCACGCCGGGAAATGTGCAAATCTGTCAAAATATATCAACGGCATCTGTTCAAACGTGACGACGTGATATGTGCAAATGAACAATTTTCACGGGAAAAGTGCAAACCTCCGGGATATGTGCAAATTACTGTTTTTATCCATATTAAGGATATTTCTCATGAAATGTTTCATAACATTACTGTTAAAATGAGAAACATGCCTGCATAAGGAAGAAGCTACAGCTAGTTTCATCGGCAATGAAACGCTTTTCAGAGAGGCAGTGGGGGGGGGGGTACCAGGCTTAATGGACATTTGCTCTGGCGACGATGGAAATTCTAAACATTAAGCGAAACATAAAAGCTAACCTCCAAAACTAAATACACCCTAATCGTAATCATGACAATATTCTGAACCAAAAACTCTATCACAATCCTAACACTAATCCTATGCCTTCTGAGATATTAATTGTCGCAATTTTCGCGGGAGTATATGTCGTGTCACCTTAAAGGGAGATTTAGTACTGTTTCGAACACTGCATGGGGCAATTATTAAAGCGGGTGGGAGAGGCAAGCATGATTTCCACTGATACACACATTGAACTTGATCTGTTGATTTCATTTCCAGATTTCATCAGAAGTTGTCGAATTTCTTTAAAATTTAATTATAAACCCAAAATGTCTTGATTACTATGCCATTTGATATTAATTTTTTATGAATCTATGAACATTCAAACAAGACATTGTTTCCAATCTCTTTTAACACACCCAAAGTGACGCCAGCTTGTGTAATATCAGCCACATGTGTAAAAACACTGTACCCACTAACGTATATACAAATATTTCCCACACAATCATGTCATACTAGCGCACTTTACCAACAAGAGGCATTAATTTTGAACTATATACCCACAAATGCAATGCACTTTACTCTCTAAATAAAATATTTTTAGGTTGCAATTCATACACCTCGATTTTACAACGAATGTTCCATATGATATGAATGCAGGGGCTGCGATCCGGGGGGGGGGGGGGCAGGGGGTTCACAGTGCCCCCAATTTTTGAAGCACTAAACAGTTTTCCCTTTTAACCCAAGAACTTTGCCCCTTTCATCTTAGAAGAACCTGTTTTATGTGTTAAAGTGTGCCCCTTTACCTTTTTATAAATATAAGTGCCCATTCTCGTATCAGATAAGTTTCCATTCCTTAAAACCGCTCTTTTCATGCCCTGTCATTGCCCGTTTTCCTTATTTCGCGTTCTTATCCCTTCTAAAAGTGCATATTTAAATAATAAAAATCCTTTTAAAATGTTCCTCTCGCCCCTTTAACCCTATCTAGACCGGGGGGGGGGGGCGTCGGAGGCCCCCCTCCCCCCTCAACGAGTCGCGCGATATTTTCGTCGCGCAATTTTTTTTGACCGCGCTGCTCGCGGACTTTTTACTTTCAAGTCTTCCGCACCTTTTGAGACCAATATTGCGTCACCCGGGTACGCGGTTCCGAAGTTATGCAATGTTACGTAAGTGCATGTCAGACCAAAAATTGCTCAAAAACGTGATTTCGTGTACAAAGTCAATGTAAATTGTGTTTTCAACCAAAAATCATAAATGTATGATTATTTTTAGTTTTGCACGCCTAAATGTATGTATTTTATGCTGTTTATGATCTTAGAAGAGTCCCCAACGAATTTCATTGAAAAAAACAATGAAAAAACAAAAGGTCCAAAAAACAAAGAAATACATACAAGAAATTGCAAAAAAACAATATCATACATAAGAAATTGATCTGATATCACAATTTTTTCATGTACACTTGCTAAGAACATCACAAAGGGTTTCAATGCCAAATATTAGAACATTTGGAGCTTTATTTACGGAGTTAGAGGAAAAAGTATGATTTTGCATACTAATTACGCATAAATAAGCATAATTACGTAATAACGATTTGCATGAAATAAATTACTATACAATTTTGTAGATTATATCCCAGACAACATGCGTGCCAATTTTCGGTGCGATCGCGCGGTCGACGGCCGAGATCTCAAGGGGGGGGGGGGCCTGGGAGGCCCCCCTCCCCCGGCCATATGAATTCCAAAAATACCCCGACCTAGATAGGGTTAAGTTGCCCCTTTTCAGAGTGAAATTCTTCTGTAGTGTGTACATTTTCATCTTTGATCAAGTGCCCCATATGAATATTCTGATAAATGCCCCTTCTCTTCTGGTTTGTTCAAATGTCCAATTTGCTAATATAAGGTATATGTATTTGCAATTAGCGTCCTTTCTTTTATGCAGGGGCATCTGAGCAGAGGGAGAGGGGGGGGGGCACTTGCCCCCTTAAGAAATGTACCTCGTTCCATGGACCCCAAAAGTTTTCAATACCAATAAAAAGAAAAGAAGAAAAGGAAAGAAAAGTGGTGAAATATGATAGTGTTCTCTATGTCAAAATATATATCAATTTTTTTTTTTTTCATTAAAAGTTTCAAAATTTTGCTCGCTCGCTCGCAGCTTTAAAGAATTTTTGCCCCACACGCCATTTTTGCCCCACTCAATCAATTTGCTTATTACCCTACTAGGGTACATTATGCTATTTTGTTTTTAAAAAGTTTTTTGTTTCAAAAGAGGAAGTGCCCTTTTTCGCTGTGCCCTCCCCTCCCCTATCAATTTTGCTCTGCCGACCCATGCTGGTAGTCTCCTTTTCCAGACCCAATGCGACTTTACCCTACAAGATGAAGGTTATTAGTCTACTTTTTAATACTCAATCTTGGCCATATATTCTTCCAAACAACAGGAATAACGCTATACCTAGACTAGCTAAGCCTAGTCTTTACTCAAAACCCGGTGGTTAAAAAGAGAAATAAACTTTACAATTTAAACCTCACCATCTTCTAAACCATTGCTATGTCATCAAGCATATGGATATAGAGTTATTATTTTCTCCAGACCCAGTCATTTGAAAAAAAAATCAAGAATCTTCGAAACTTCAATCCCGTCATCTTCAATACTAAGAACCTGTAATGTAGCACATGGGTATACAGCGTAATTATACAGTGTACAGTGTAGTTTTTTTAATAAATGGATATGGAGTAAAGGCTATGCTATAGGTACCCGTGCTTTGTTACATGTATACTTATAGACTATTAGTTTGGAAGATGATGGGGTCTTACTATTTAAGTTTTTTTTAATCACCAGGTTTGGAGTAAAGACTATACTCTATATCCATTTTTGCCCACAGATATGAGACGGTGGGGTCGTCAAATTGAAGATCTGCTAATTTTTTTAATAACAGCGTCTGGGGTAAAGACTGTGCTCTTATATCCATGCTTTCTTACAGGGTCTTATTTTTG
The DNA here is from genome assembly GCF_037042905.1 of Lytechinus pictus. NCBI lineage: Eukaryota > Metazoa > Echinodermata > Echinoidea > Temnopleuroida > Toxopneustidae > Lytechinus > Lytechinus pictus. The sequence continues at coordinate 8,902,299 of NC_087260.1, forward strand.
AAGATTATAACATAATTTTTTTTAACGGGTCTGGAGTAAAGACTACGATATGTACCCTTGCTTTATAACGGAGTCTTAGTCTTGGGTCTTAATTTTGAAGGTTTTTTAATCAAGGGTCTGGAGAAAAGACAACGCTTTATATCCATCTTTTTCACAGGAATGAGACTGTGGGGTCTTGAAAATTTGTTTAAATAAACGGGTCTGGAGAATTGAGAATACGTTATATACACGTTCTTTATAACAGAGTCTTAGTAGTGGAAGATGGCGGGGCTTAAATAGTTTTGAATTTGTTTAATCACCCGGTCTGGAGCAAAAACTACACTTTAAACCCAGTACTAGTAACCACCGATAGCTCAGTTGGTAGAGCGGAGGACTGTAGATGATTGATGATTAACCTTATGTCGCTGGTTCGAATCCGGCTCGGTGGATGTGGGTTTTTTTTGGCGCAAATATTCACTACTGAATGACACGCGCCGTATAAGCTAAAACAACAACAACAACAACTTATTCGATAGGAATTAGACGGTGAGGTATTAAATTTGATTTTTTTTTTAATTGATACAACAAGGTCTAGGGTAAAGATTACATTCTATATTCATTTCTACAAGGTCTTAATTTGGTAGATGGTGAGGTGTTGCATTTTTTTTAAATTATTTTTGAATGGCTATGCTCCTTATGTATGCTTTAGTACAGGATCTTAGTTCAGAAGGATCTTCAAATGATTAAATGACCGGGTCTGGAGCATTAAAAGACTACACTCTACATCCATGTTATTCCAAAAGATAGTGGGTCTTCAATTTAAGGTTGGTGCCCCCCCCCTCCCCGCCACCTCTCTGAAAAGCGTTTCATTGCCGATGTCATTGTAGCTTCTCCCTTATGCAGACATGTTTCTCATTTTCAACAGTAATTTTATGACTGAAACATTTCATGAGAAATAGCCTTTATATGGATAAATGCAGTGATTTGCACATATCCCGGAGGTTTGCACTTTTCCCGTGAAAATTGTTCATTTGCACATATCCCGTCGTCACGTTTGCACAGATGCCGTTGATAAATTTTGACAGATTTGCACATTTCCCGGCGTGGCGTTTGCACAAATTCCGTTGTTTGTACAAATCCCGGCGAAATTTTGCACATATACCGTTGTTTGCACATATCCCGGCGTTTGCACATATCACGGCTCCACAGGGATTATAATGCCTTTAAACTTAGATGCCATTTGAGTTCTTTGACTCGTGCATCCCACTGTGCATTCTAAACATTAGGTTAACTGCCCCATTCACATAATAGATTTTCTTTTCTTCAATGACATCACTCACTCTTTCTTTTATTTTTTCTTGTTTGAAATATGAAATATTTTCATTTTTCCTGATTGTCATGTGAAATAAACTTTTTTCCTCCTGAACATGTGGAATATCCACTGGTTTAACATTTTGTGGTTCAAGAGTGTTCTTATTGTCAAATATGTAAAAAGTGAATTATTTCATAATTAAAAAAACCCAAAAGAAATAGTGAGTGATGGACATAATCGACTCTCATAATATCACTGAGTTGTGCATGTAACTCTTTTGTGAAAAATAAACAAAACTTTAAAATAACATAACTTTCTTAAATTTACATCAGATTTTGATGAAATTTTGGGCATTACGCTGGTTTGATTTTCCTACTGATTCAAATCAGCGTTTTTTTCTGTGGTTGACTTGACCTTTAACCTTGTTCTGTTCTACAGTTGTGTGCATGACCTTCTTTGTTTTTAATCATAATGTGAATGACCCTCTTGTCATGGCCTTATGGTTGCTACCCAGCAGCCAACCCGCTGTGCTATATTAGTTCATTCTCATTCCTTGAGTGATCTGGTATCAGCCTACTTGTGTATACAGGCCAACAAGTGGTGGAATTATGATGCATATTCATGCGTACAGTGGGTTTACATCTTAACACTATAGTTTCCTTCAGCAAGAAATTGATATACAATGCACAATGCTGCTCTCAACCCAGGTGAGGTAAATGGGCACTGGCAGAAAGTCATTCCTCAAAATGCTGTGTGTGAGCACCGTTATCGATGATACCTTGCTAAGATAGAATAGGACCCCATTCTCATACTTTCGAAAACTAGTTATGAAGTTTACTGGAAACCGGTTCAAGAAACCAGTTTGGAAGATCACTTTGCTAACAATCTTATCTGGGTCCCGTAACCCAAAGGTTAGCAATTAATTGTATGCTTGATTTTTACGTTTGATTGTACATTGTAGCCAATGTAATCAATCATAGAAAAATGTTCTACGATCATTGCTAAGCTTTGTGTTACGGGCCCCTGATCAGCCAAAAGTGGTTTTCAAAACCACTTCACGTAATGCGATCTTGTTGCTGTACAGGAACGTATTCAGTGGGGTGACTTGTTTCGTGCCAAATTTGAAACCGCTAGACATTCTACACACGTTGCCGGGTAGTGCGCTCAAAATGTGGGAGGATCGCCTCTTGAAGAACAGTTGTGTCCTCACTTTTTGTCTCGCCCACCAGAGGTGAAGGTGAGACTTAAGGATCCAAATGTCGTCCGTCCGTCCGGCGTCCATCCATCGTCCGTCCGTCACAAACCTAATGACACATAACTCGACAACCGTAAGTCGCTTTTCAACCAAACTTGGATGGTAGATGGACTTTGGGGACCTGCATGTACTGCTGCAGTCGGAGGTCACATGGTAAGGTCAAAGGTCATTTTCAGGTCAACGTTAAAGTTTACATGCAAGACTCTCTTATGACACCTAACTCCGCAACTGTAAGTCACTTTTCAACGAAACTTGGATGGTAGATGGACTTGGGGGACCTGCATGTAATGCTGCAGTCGGAGGTCACATGTTAAGGTCAAAGGTCATCAGGTCAACGTTAAAGTTTACATGCAAGACTCTTATGACACCTAACTCCGCATCCGTAAGTCGCTTTTCAACCAAACTTGGATGGTAAATGGACTTATGGGACCTGTATATTATGCTGCAGTCGGAGGTCACATGGTAAGGTCAAAGGTCATTTTCAGGTCAACGTTAAAGTTTACATGCAAGACTCTCTTATGACACCTAACTCCGCAACCGTAAGTCACTTTTCAACCAAACTTAGATGGTAGATGGACTTGGGGGACCTGCATATTATGCTGCAGTCGGAGGTCACATGTTAAGGTCAAAGGTCATTTTCAGGTCAACGTTAAAGTTTACATGCAAGACTCTCTTCTGACACCTAACTCCGCAACCGTAAGTCACTTTTCAACCAAACTTGGATGGTGGATCGACTTGGGAGACCTGCATGTTATGCTGCAGTCGGAGGTCACATGGTTAGGTCAAAGGTCATTTTCAATTCAATGTTAAAGTTTACATGCAAGACTCTCTTATGACACCTACATGTAACTCCGCAACCGTAAGTCACTTTTCAACAAAACTTGGATGGTAGATGTACTTACTTAACCTGCATGTTATGCTGCAGTCGGAGGTCACATGGTAAGGTCAAAGGTAATTTTCAGGTCAACATTAAAGTTTACGTGCACGGCTCTTATGACAAGTGTTATTCCATCCCAGTCATTTCACAAAGAAGTTTCGATACAATTCTGTTGTGTGCCCTTGCAAATCACGATATTTCTGGTTATATTCATCAGTGGGAGAGACACAAATTCGCTTTTGCCTTGTTTATACTCTAAAAGTAAACCAGTTTAATGAGGCAAAGCGATCTTGAAAGCTCTAAGTTATTTGGAATGAAGTGAGAATCATTTTACTTCTACAGCTGAAAATACAGTCATGTAGGCCTAGTATGGTTCATGCAAAATATAGTGGGACTCTGAGGATGGTTTCGTGTAAACAATGCAAAATACTATATGATTGCTCAGCTGTTCCGTATATGTAGGATATATGTACATGTTTTTGCCAGTACCTGTATAACTAGTTTCCAACGTTGCCAATGTTGTGTCATTGTTGACTTTCCAACTTGGCTATATTCCTCTTCAAGAAGTGGCTGAGATGAGACAAGCGGTTGATGAAGCGAATTGGCGATATCTACATTGTAGGTGGAAAGCGCGGTCGAGTGACTTCAGTCGTGTGACTTCAGTCGCGTGCCCTTTAGGGTCGTGTTGGAGAAGTGAAGGTATGAATTATTCATGAGCGTGCCAATGCGCCAATCTAGCCTGCACTGCTGATCATGCCATGGGACCAGGTATGTTTCCTTGTGGTACTGGGTTTATTGATGCTTGCTGATTGGCCGGTACCTCTCAGGTAGTAATCAGGAGTTAGAATCAATGGTTTGAATAAGAAGTTCAAGGCAGGCTCTTTGAGCTTGCATTCACCCAGCCTTTCGCTATTTAATAGTCTTTTTTCATTCGAAAGGCATTTTGATATGAACATCAATCCCAATCTACAATCCACACCCCAGCCAGGCCTGACCCCAGCCCCTATTTCAGCCCGCAGCCCCCACCCTTCCCAAAGACCTAATAGTCCGGTCTGTTAGCGTCAAAAATGCCCTACTTGTGGACACGGTGGACAAAAGCATGATTTTTTCTCCAGACCTTTGTTTATGTATAAGAATTAAGAATGGGGTATGCTCCAAAAAATCTGGCTGCAGGAACAGTGAAAAAAATGGGTGAAAATGTCCAAATTTATGAGTCTAGATTTGTCTGATATATAGACTAGCGCTAGTGCAAAACTCAATAGCAGTGCATTATTTTGCATTGGATTAGTTCTTGAATTCAGACCCTTTTTGAACAGATCTTCTGTTTGTCCTCACATCTCAATGCACCAAATATTTGAATGCAGATGCTTACCAAGCCGAAGGGTGACGGTGGAGGGGGTTGAATGTTGGTGTGTATGTACATATTTTGGTCTCGGGGTAAAGATGTGCGATACATATTTTTTGCATGTGTTGGAAATTGTGTTGCCATGGTAACAGTGTATCATTGCAAAAATAAGGTAAAAATCTTGCTGTTAGAACTACTTCCTCTGTTTTCATCCGATTCTCATGAAATTTGGCACACACATTGGTCTTGAGGTGAAGATATCTAAGACACATATTTGTGTGTCTTTCAGAAATCTTGTTGCCATGGTAACAACATATCATATGGTGAAAATTGGGAAAAAACTTACAATTCAAACTGCTTCATCAGTTTTCAATCAATTGTCATGAAATTTGGCACACACATTGGTATTGAAGTAAAGATGTACAAGGCACTTTTTGTGTGTGTTTCAGAAATTGTGTTGCCATGGAAACAACATATTATATGACAAAATTTAGGTAAAAACCTTGCAATTTGAACTACTTCATCAGTTTTCAGTTTTGAACCAATTCTTATGAAATAATTATGGCTCACACATTGGCCTTGAGGTAAAGATGTGCAAGAATCTTTTTTGCATTTGTCAGAGAGTACATTGCCTTGGTAACCACATATAGCCAGAAAAATGGGGATAACTCATTGTGGATCAATCTACTTCTCAGTTTTCAGCCTGTGCTGATAAAAGTTGACACAAATATTCATTTTGGGTAAAGATTCATATTTAGTGTTAAAAGGGAATTCAGCCTTGGTCATAATGTTATGTGCATGGAAAAGGAGAAAAATAAGAATGGTGAAAGTTTGAAAGAAATCGGACAAGCAAAATAAAGTTATGGCTGCTTTAAAATTAAGATCCCTAAGGCTATTAGTATGTAGAATTCAAATTGGCAACTGGGTAAGTATAAATTATGACAAGGGATGAAGCCGCAAGGAAAACTTTCCCATAAGACGTACTTGTACTTAATTATTAGGATTTTTTGTTTTCTCCTAAATTCCTATTCCATTGGGGCTGTAATATAAACCCGGTAGTATAATGTTTTATGTCCTCATGAAAGAAAGATATAATTTGAAGTAAAACTTTTGAAAAAAGAAATTTTAGCCAATTAATTATTCCAGTACATGGAAGAGTGGTCCTTGCCTTACATCACTATGACATCACATATGCGGTCAATTTGAAGTCTTCATGGGTATAGTGATTACCAATGTTTACAACTTTTATATATTCTTATGGTTTGTCCGATATTGTTCAGACTTTGACATAAAAACTTGTCTGATTTTTAATTTTCCTCTAAAAAAAAAATGTTTATTTGGGTTGGATTCCCCTTTATAACGTCATATAATAGCGAAGCGTATTAATCACCTTCAATTGGGGGAGGGGGGGGGGGGGAGCGGAGAAGGTCCTTAAAAACTGACAACATAAAAATATAGAAGGTTAAAGTCCATGACTATTAGGAACTTAAACACTCTTAAAAAAACACCCCTTCCATTTTTTTGGGGGGCGGCTTTAGAAAATTGCCACATAAAAGAGTAAAAGGAAATTATTACGACTAGGAACTTACCCCCCCCCCCAAAAAAAAAGGGGGTGAAAAATCCTTTACACTTCAGCATATCAATTTAAAGCCTAAAACATTCTACTTTGAAAAAAAAAATGTTTCCGGTGTCCAATTAATCAATGGGTTATTTAGCTTCTTCTACTCAGTCTTTGTTCATTTCAGTTCCTACTCTGACTGTCTTTCATCACCTTTTGCACTCTTGAGCTTTACCATGCCTTCTTGTTTTGTTCCCCCCCCCTCCTCTTTGCCTCCCTTTCTCAGTACATTTTTCTTTGCTATTTTGATTCATTATTATCTAACAACAATTATTCCATTCTGAATGCTTACACCTACACCTAAATATAATACCATGACATTTGTTTTCCTTCATAATCATTTTTGGCTACACTCTGTCGATACTATTAGCAATATTCAATGTCTAGTTTTGAAGAAATGACTGTCATGATATTATATTTTGGTAAAGGTACATCAAATTCAAATTCATATTAACAAGGTTGCAGCATTCAGAATGGAATAACTGTTGCTTGACAAAAATGGATGTAGTTATTTTCCGAAAATCCTCTGTGAAAATTTTAGTCTTATCACTGAGTTTTCCTATTCCTGCGGTTACCACCATCTGAAAGGGATATGACTAGAATATAATTATATATGTAGAGAAATAAAAGTTTATCTACATATAATTATATTGTAGTCATATCCCTTATAAGTTTGTCTTTACTCCAATGGAAAATTATTTGCACTTTTTTATGACAGTCAGAGTTTGCATCCAACAATTTTGCTACTGAAACATATTCATTTTTGACAATGGGAGATGTAGGATGGATAAAGCAGGGGCTGTGACAGAAATATACTGGAAAAATGAAGTGAAAGAAAATATAAGGCTAAAATCTATTGTGCACATAAGGTATATTTTTGATATGGTATGTTATTGAGTCATGGATTTGCAAGTGAATTTCTAAAACAAGTGCAGAGATTTTTGTATATACTTATATTTCTATAATTAGTTGCATGATTAAAGGTACACTTTAAAATATGTCAGAAAAAATATACTTGGAGAGAGAGAGGAAACAAAAGGAGATGGTATGGTGAAGCTCAAAATCAAGAGCGATTTGAAAGTTAAAAAAAGAGTAGGAATGGAATATGAATAAATAACTGAGTAGGAGAATATAAATAAACAATGGTTAATTGGGTACTGTAAACAATTTTTAATTAAATCAGAATGCATTGAACTTCAAATAAATGGTCTGAAGTGCAAAGGACTCTTCTTAACTTTTAGGGGGGGGGGCATTTTCTGCTAAAAATATAATCAGCCCCCTATTTTTTCGGGGGGATTAAGTTCCTAGTCATAATCCTTTAACTTTTATGAGGTCATTTTCTAAAGACCCCCCCCCCCCCCGCACAAAAAATAAGAGTAATGTTTAGCTCTAAAAGTGCAAAGACCCCTGAGGGGCAAAGGTGTAGACTGGTTTGAGCATGGGGAGGTAGAACTACAAGTGGTATGGGGAGGGGTGAACATCTTGGGGAGGTAGAACTAAGGTTTGGAAAATCAGCTGTTGAAAGTAGAAGGGGTGCACATTTCGTTTTGCTTGCCAGTGTTCTGCCTCAGCGGAAGGTTTCACATTCACCCAGTGTACTTCCAGCCTATGCCTTGAGGGGATGCGTTTTTTAAGAGTGTTTATCATTTTTATGTTTCTAATGGCCACCGCCTTTTACCTTCTTTATTTTGATGTCAGATTTTAAGGACCAATCCCGCCCCTCCCTCCAAAACCTAGAAATATTAATGTAGGTGATTAATACCCCCACACTCTGGCGTGAACATTTTAATGCACAGAAAACATTTAGAATTTAAAATAAATCTTTACCCCAAGATGAATATTTCTTCCAACTTTTATGAGCACTGACTAAAAACAGGGGATGATCGAAGTAGTTTGATCCACAATGAGTTTTCCTGCATTTCTGGCTATCATATGTGGCTACCCTGGCAATGCACTAGTCTGACAAATGCAAAAAAAAAAAGGTTCTTGCTCATCTATACCCCAAGGCCAATGTGTGGGCCAAATTTCACGAAAATTGGTTCAAAACCTAAATTTTGCCATATAATATGTTGTTACCATGGCAACAAAATTTCTGAAACACACACAAAAAGTGCCTTGTACATCTTTACTTCAATACCAATGTGTGTGCCAAATTTCATGACAATTGATTGAAAACTGATGAAGCAGTTTGAATTGTAAGTTTTTATCCCAATTTTCACCATATAATATGTTGTTACCATGGCAACAAGATTTCTGAAAGACACACAAAAATGTGTCTTAGACATCTTCACCTCAAGACCAATGTGTGCGCCAAATTTCATGAGAATCGGTTAAAAACAGAGGAAGTATTTTCAATCTCCAAGATTTTTACCTTATTTTGCCATAATACACTGTTACCATGGCAACACAATTTCCAACACATGCGAAAAATGTATCTTGCACATCTTTACCCCATGACATGGGGTTGGTGTGCATGTACATCCACACCAACATTCAACCCCCTCCACCGTCACCCTTCGGCTTGGTAAGCATCTGCATTCAAATATTTGGTGCATTGAGATGCGAGGACAGACAGAAGAGTTGTTCAAAAAGGGTCTGAATTCAAGAACTAATCCAATGCAAAATAATGCACTGCTATTGAGTTTTGCACTAGCGCTAGTCTATATATCAGACAAATCTAGACTCATAAATTTGGACATTTTCACCCATTTTTTCACTGTTCCTGCGGCCAGATTTTTTGGAGCATACCCCATTCTTAATTCTTATACATAAACAAAGGTCTGGAGAAAAAATCATGCTTTTGTCCACCGTGTCCACATAATTTCGCTAACAGACCAGACTATAAAGTTTATACCCTGAGCCACTCTCAGCATCCATGCCCAGCTCCTCCTGCAGCTCCTGTCTCAGTCCCCAACCCAGTCCCTCTCTTTGCGATCAGCCCCCACCCTGCCCCCACCGCGCCCCCACCCCAGTCCCTCTGTCAGCCACCAGCCTCTCTATTAGCATTAACCCCCAGCTCCCACCCCAGTCCCTCTCTCAGCCCCTACCCTGCCCTCACCCCACTCCCTCTCACCACCAACAGCCCCTCTCTTCACAACTAACCCCTACTTTTAGCCCCCAGCACCCAACTAGTCCCCCTCTCAGTAAACAGCCCCTCTCTTAGCCCCCAACCCAGTCCCTCTCTTCGCAATCAGCCCCTCTCTTCGCGACCACCCCCTGCCCCCAACCCCCAACTCAGTCCCTCTCTCAGCCCCAGCCCCTCCCTTTTCCCTTCCTTATAGCCCCTGCTCCCAGTCCCTCTCTAAACTCCCACCCCAGCCCTCTAAAGCCTCCAGGTCCACCCATGCCCCCCCCTCAGTATAGGAATCAGTGTTATATGTGACACATGATGGTGTAAAGTGTCCAGAGTGCCATCTGATGCTCACAGTAGCCAGGAAGAGATGAGGTACCCAACCTCATTAAAACCAACCTTCATTGGTACATAGGAGGTGTGTAAGCAGAAAAATGGATAGGATATGAAAAATGGAATCTTGAGCATTTGGGTTTACTTGAACGAATGAAATGTGAGAAATTACAAGCCATGTAAATTGTATGGTATACATGTACATGAACCAGTACATAAGGGAAAGTTTAATAATTCTTTGGGAGCTTAAAGGGTTACTTCAGGCTGAATATAATATGATTTGTATTGATAAAGGTAAAAAGTCACACAAGCAAAACACTGAAAATTTCATCAAATGGTCAAGGAATAACAAAGTTTTGCATAATCAGCTAGGAGTACCCTTTATTTTTGTTTTGTATTATACATGTAGAAAAGACAAAAATTGACAAAATCACATTGCTGATAAATTAATCTTCAAATACTCAATATTGATTATAATGTGATGACAAATAAAAACCCCCCCACAATTCCCAAAGCCAAACCCTCAGGTGAAACAATCAGGTCACATATCTTTTGGGTGACAGCTTTTTGATATTGGTCCGTTTATCAGAACTTCACTTTCATGTTGAAGGGGAACGTTGGACTTTGAAGATTGTGATATTGACTTCCTATTTGATCAGCGTTGAGTGAAAAAGCCATTCTGTATCATGTATCTACCATTAAAAGCATTAGATACTCATTGGATTGATCGTGTTCTTCCAATAGAGTGCAATGTGATGTACCTTTTATTGATGTTCTCAAAGACCCGTTCTCATTACCGTACTAAAACTAGTATACTGGAAACTATTTTAGAGAGCACTCGAAGCGATCTCCCAAACGGGTTTTGAAAACCACCTCGTGATGTAGTATTCAAGATCACTTTGCCTCATTAAACTGGTTTTAGTGTGAGGACACGACCGTTGTTCAAGAAGCGATCTTTGCACATTTTGTGCGCACTACTCTACAGACTGTGTGTAGAATGTTTACGCTGCGGTTTCAAATTTTGCGCGAAACATGTCACACCGGAGCAACAAGACCGCTTTACGTGAAGTGGTTTTGAAAATCACTTTCTAGTGGTCAAATGGGAACGCTAGCAAAGCGATCTTCCAAACTGTATAGTTTTAGAAAGTATAGTGAGAAAGGTGTGCATTCAAGTTTCCATTTTGGTATTTGGAAGCAATGAGAGCTGACTCTTGCTTGTAATCAGAGGGTCGTGTGTGCGAATCCCACCATGGCCTAGCGTCCTTTGGCAAGGCAATAATCCACACTTTGCCACTCTCCACCCAGGTGCTAAATTGGTTTTAAGTAGGATGCGAAAGCCTGCGAACTGTGAAGTACTCTGCCTAGCAATTGAATTTTGAAACTTGTTGGATTGCTTTACCAGGGAGTGGAAAATGTGGATACATTGTGTGCTGGCAAGCTAGGATCCAATGACTGGGATAAGAAAAAGTATTAAGAATCTGTAAAGCTTACATAGACTTTGTCCCAGTTTAAATATTGGAATATTGATATTATTTCAAGTGATTTCAGCAGTATAAGAACCATTATCAGTGAAACATTAACTTTTCATGCACTGATTCTTGATATAGGTCTAGGCCTACATCTTGAAAACATGAAATTTATAACCAAGATTTTCTTGGGGGTTATGTGGCTGAGAAAAACAAAAGTTAACCAAAAAAAAAAATGCTGATTGTAATTTAAAACATATTTGATTCTGGAAATGGAGGATATTCATTGTACAGTACATGTAGAACGCATCGAAGTAAAGCTTTTATTCGTTCATCCATGAATAAGGCCCTCTTCACTTGAAAAAATACTTTTTAGTTCATACGAGATAGACACCCTTCCACAAGAAAGCATTGCGAGTCCCATTGGGGCTGCCTTTTACTTTGTAAACCTACATCGCTGTATGGAGTTCAGACGTTTTCACGAAGAGTCATAAATATGAATATGTTTCTGTCCTTTGTCCTGGTGATACATCACACTTGGGAATCATTATATGCATTGAGACTTACAAGCCCTGTTTATATCGGTCTTATCGTTCATTCAGACGAGAGGATTTTTGTACGTTTTATGGATACAGGATGTATGCGTATATAGGAAGTCTTTTTGTGTGTGAATGCTCTTACATCGATTATCGATACATTATTTCGATGTAGGCCTATCCGTTGTGTCTAAATACATGTATGCCTGTAATATGATTGTTGCAAAATAGGCTGTTGACGCTGAATGGTCATTGTTTTATATGCCATATAATAAGTGTGCCTATAATATAATATGATTTCTGTATTGCAAAATAGGCTGTTGGCTCTGAATGATCATTGTTTCATATGCTATAATATTAATGTACATTAATGTTATACATGTATGTGTGAAAATGGGGTTAGGCTTCTGAAGAGACTGCAATATGTAGGTTTGTCTTTGTTCATTCCCCCCCAAAAAAAAAAAATGATTTAGCAATGAAAAAAAAGTGAATAAAATAAAGTTTAACTCATACATCAGTCACGTTTCCCCTACGGCGGCCGTACGGCCAGTCAAAAATAGCTGTTTTATTCATATTTATTCAAACCATTTATATGTAGCTGGTACAAAAATGATAAAACGGCTGTTTTCGACTCGGCGTATGGCAGCCGTAGTGCAAATGTGACAGAGGTATAAGAGATAGCCTGGTAGGCAGGCATAAAAAGAAGGTAAAAGCAGGAACATTCCTGAGAAATTATACTGCAATTGTAATATGATTTTATTTGTTATTCTCACCTATAAAGAAATTTGATTGAGGGAATCAGAAAATAAAAAGAAAACCTCTTCAGAATGGAAGAAAAATTCATATATTTTTCTTTCAGTTTCTGCCATTACATAAAATAGGGTTTTGAATTCAGTATACTGAAACGCTCATTCCTCCTTGAAAACTGTAGCCCTTTTGTAGTCTGCAGGCACAGACCTTGATTGAAACTTTGATCAGCAAGTGTGTCTCCACACAAAGACTAGCACATACAAAACTTGCTGTTTCACAAGGCATGAGTAGGCTGCACATTCAGACCCTTAACTCGAGTGAAGGGTTTGCACAGCAGACTAGCCCTAATGCACCTTAACTCAAGTTCATTGTCTGATTTTTGCTAATGGAGATGTACCTTGCAGTTTATCCTCGAGGGATCATCTCTTGGAATGCTTCCACCTGTCTCTGTTTTTATCTGTGTCTCCTCTTCTTGATCCATCTCCTAACCCCATTCAGACTGGAGAAAACTTATGTGATACATACATGTATGTAAAGAAACGTACCAGTATGTGTAATAAAATGTGTTAAGAATTAAGAATCATACAGTTGAATCCCTAAAAAAGTCACTCAAATACCATCTTTTACCATGAAATAAACTTTTAATGAACAGTTCATGTTTGTGCATCAATGTAAAATGTAAAATGTTTCTTTATATGTAAAGAGATCCATTTAGACCGATAAAAGCTAAACTTGTAATTGTTTACTAAAGGAAGGTAATAAAACTAGAAAAGTATGTTACTGTGGACTTCCTTTGACATTTCATTGTTTATGAAATATAATATGATTCAACAAAAGGCTAGTAATAGTCCACAGAAAAGCATAGTGATGTTTTGAATGTATTAGGCGCATTGTGCATTGAGGAATTAATCGTTGTAGCACTTGACAATGAGGAGAAAATTATAATATTTCATATTTCATATAATAAAATACAAAAGAAATAGTGAGTGGATGACGTCATAGTCTACTCATTTGCATACCAGCCAAATTCCCAAAATTCCCAGCCCTGGTATTGCTCCATTTCATCTCTTTGAGGGAGAATTTCATGAGACAAAAAGTCATTGAATGATGTTGTAAGCTACTGAAATCCTTGCATCTGATTGGCTCTTTATAAATCTATCAGTGACTATGGTACTTCATAAAAAAACTTCCCAACTCTGGTATCGTTCCATCTCGTCATCTCTTTAAGGGAGAATTTCATGAGACAAAATGTCATTGAATGATGTTATAAGCTACTGAAATCCTTGCATCTGATTTGCTCTTTATAAATCAGTCAGTGACTATGGTACTTCTTAAAAAACTTCCCAGCCCTGGTATCGCTCAATCTCGTCATCTCTGTTTAGGGGAGAATTTCATGAGACAAAAAGTTATTGAATGATGTTATAAGCTACTGAAATTCTTGCATCTGTTCGGCGATTTAGGAATTAATCAGTGCATATTACTTCATGACACGCTCCCTGGTATGGTATGGCTTCATCTCACCATCTCTTCAGGTGGATGACCTCTAATGAAGGTAACACTGGGGTTGCCATGGTAACACCTTGGAGGACACAGGATGTAGGATTAGAGTGGGAAAACAATGCCTGAGGATAAATCCTTATGATACCCTAGCCAGAGCTCTGGATAGCTGAGAGCTGATGACCTGGCAGGACACAGGGTCATCCCTGCTGTTACCATGTCAACAACATTATTGCAGATGGGAGGGAGTGTGTGTGGGAGGGTGGGTGTTTGTGTGTGTGAGAGAGAGAGAGAGAGATAGAGAGAGATGGTTAAATAGAAAGAAAGAAAGGTGGAAAGATAGATTGGAGGATGGATGGATATATAGATAGATACAGAGAGATGGGAGAATGGAATGGGGAAAGGAGATGGGGAAGAGAAGGAGAAGGGGGAGGAAGATTGGATGCATGGGATGCGGATGGATGAAAATGGAAGAGACTCTAAACAGGAGAGGGGGTTTCGATATTGAAGGAGGGAGGGCAGAGGAAAAAAGAAAGGTGAAGAGAAGAACTTCAGAAGGAGACAAAAAAAAAGATGGAGGGGAAGGGGATGGAAGAGGGGATTGCATGGTAGTCTTCTGTGCAAACCTTTTGCTTGAGTAAAGTACTCTGAATTTGCAGACTATGGTCCCTGCCAATGATGTGTGTACAGAAGGTCTCTCTTGTTCAATAGCAAGTTGTATTTGTGCTAGTCTTGTGTATAGACCCACTTGTTGATCAAATATTACAATCAGGGTCTGTGCCTGCAGACTAATTGCAGGGGGGTGGAAGGATATTAAGCAGGTGATGAAAAAGGGGAGCGGATGATCATGGAAAAAGGCTGCAACTGTTGTGGGGGGGGGGGATGCAGGGAGAAAGGAAGTTTAGGAGAAGTTATAATGTTGAAATGAAAACTGGAAAGCAAATATTTCAAATGTAAAAGAGGCCTGAAGATTTCATGATATCCTATTTTCTTTGCAGCATCATATATAATTAGAATGTTAGCATCTTAATATGTTGTAAGAAAGAAATGCGTATTATCAGATTATTCATGGAATAAAACTGCTACAAGTGAAAGGGTGTTCTTGAGAATGTTTCCCAATGTTTGAACCCCATGAGATGAAACTAAGCCCTAGCTGGAGTGGCTGTGTTGTTCTCAAAGTTGACTTTCATGACCTGTGTGATTGGCTCTGTTCTCACTAATCATATTTTATTCAGTACCATTATGTGCTAGTCTGCAGGCACAGACCCTTGGTTTTCACAATTTGCATAGTGCACAATGCAGAGTCTGAAGTAGTGAGACTAGATCCACTATCATGTACCGTGGCCGACTCGTTGACATTGACAGAGCCTTTGGTGTCTAGTCTTCACTCTAGACCTGGAATAATTGGTTAAAGTGTCAAATATGAGTCTGTGCTTGCAGACTAATCATGTGCAGCACCTGATATTTGATTTGGGGAGGGGGCAAGATAAAGGATGATGCCTATCGTTGTCTCAGTGAAATGACTGGTAATATAGCCCTATATGTTACACTACCCACAACTTTTTTTTTTTTACATCGTTCTTCTAATTCCATCCACCTTTTTCCCTCTTCTCCCCCCACTACTTGAAAAAAAATCATTGGGGGGGGGGGGGGGGAAGGTACTGGGGAGGTCACCCCTTACCGCCCTGTATACTCTGTTCATATGTATATATTCATATGTAACTAATTTGTACAAAACTTTTAATTGCATGGTTGAAATCTTTAACCTTTTAGACCTTTTATACTTTTCTCATGTTTTATAAAAGATGTTGGGCTACCCTGTTTAGTGTTGACATTGTGAATCATAGGATGGTTGAATTCAGTTGACTTCAGACGTGGACACTGGTTTATTTACAGGGGCACTTATGGGGCTGGAAGAAGACAGAATACAGTGTGAACATGCTCCTGTATGCAATGATGATATAGACATGTTATACACGGACTTGACAGACTGAAACTCTAAATACGATATATCATCTCGTCTCCAAGGTTTGACGAGTAACCATATGGCCTTGTGAAACTATGGATCAGTCCTATATATCTCCCCGTTAAAGATAAATACCAATTGTGGTACCAACCTCAAAATGAGTTCGAACAGAATCCAATAAAATTACCACCCAAGTGTTTGTTTATATAAATGAAAAAATGTGCCAAATGGCTCTGGAAGGAAATGCTTAAGTGCTGAGAAATGAGCAAAATAAGCGCTGAATTCCATCAAATGTCTGATATTTTTCCGAGCAATATTGATACACTGTCCCACATATGCCTTTCTGTGTTAGTGATCATCAGAATTATCGGTTTCGAGCTAAGATTTTATGATTTCACAAAGATAAGTTTACATTAATGTACCAGATCTAGATCTATGATAATATTTTGACAATTAACCTTGATTTTAAAGACTCTCATTTGTTTACTGCAACTACTGTCTTTAACCTAAAATGTATGGCCTTGTGAAACTAAGGATCAGTCATATATATTACCCTGTTAAAGGTGGTCTATGAAAAATTATACTTCTGATATATCATCGAGAACATGGATGATGATCATAATGATTAGCTAATTTAATAACAGCTGCTTTCAAATGCACTCGAAAAAAAGAGAATACCTGGGCCTCGGTCATACAAAGAGCTACGATTGATCTGATCAACCTCAAGTACCGGTTTATGGAAATCCATCAATGTCATAATGTTTTCCTCAGGAAATTTGCACAATGTCCTTTTTAAACAAAGATAAGCACACTGAATTTTCAAGAGAATTAGGAATTTGTGAATGGACATGTGTATAAAAATATGTTGAACAAACATGCTTTTTAGATGATGATGTTCATAGTTCATTTATTTCTTTCTTTCACAAAAACATTCATACATGGTATTTACAAAACAAATGATAATAAAATATATAGCAAGATAGAGAAATAGATTGTCAGCATATAAATATCAGGTTTTTTTATTTCCCTTTCCCAGAAAGCAAGAAGTTAGATTTTTTTTCGTTTCATATGAAAAATGATAAAACTTTGTTTTTATTTCCTTTTTTTATCAGGGTCAAGTGGAAACATGGAAACAGCTGCAAGCACGCCCTCTCTGGTGCTGCTGGAACATCTGATGGATAGTCCTGAAGGCGGGTCCGGGCTCAAGTCTTATCCTTCCAGTCGAACTAGCTTACCTAACCTGTCCCCTGGTGGTAATGGTAGGTCCAAGTGGCCGCAGAGTCTTCTCCAAGACTTTCTTAGAGCGTCAACCCGGAGAAGCAGGAGGAAAGCACCAGAGGGGACACCGGATCCTCCACCAGTGACCCGAAGAATATGGTGCGACAGTGAGGAGTGCCTCCAAGCCAGTCCGTTTATCAAGATCCAACAGTTTCCGCAGAATGGACAGTGCCAGAACTGTGGTCAGGCTATGAAGGATGTTGCCACCAATACGGAAGTGGTCCAGGATGCGAAACCAAGTGGTGAGTTTGGAAGTTCTCAAGGTCTTGTCACCAGGGATACTGGACAATCAGAGCCAAGCATTGAAGAAGCTGTCACAAGAGTTGTTCGAAGACCAAGAAAGAACCCTAATCTCAACAGAGTTTCGTTTGATGAGAAGTCTTCAAGAAGGAGAAGTCTTCCAACGGCACTCGACTGGTGGTCAGACAAGGTGCTCAAAAGGCAAAGTTCCAACCTCAAAGACAATGTTCGTAAATCTTGGGGCCAAGATGAGAATGATCTGTCACCATATGGACCTCGTTCAGTCAGTGATCAAGCAATAAATCAAACTGTTGTAGGTGCTTCCAGAACCAGTATTAATGCAATAAAACCTGAATCTCCAAGACGTAAAGCAAGCAGTCAATGGACTTTGAGCGATAACGGAGGATGGTTCAGGGCCAAGAAAGAGCTTAAACATGTTTCTAAGTCAACTCCTAACCTCTCATATCCCTCAACTCAAGTAGATAAATTAGAGTCTGCAAGACTAGCGGCTTGGTGGGAGGAATCTCCATTTCCTGTCCGTTCTCAACGTTTCACATTCCGTTCCCATTCCAGTGGTCAGAAAGTAGTCCTCAGGAAAGGCCACAGTTCATACGAGGTCTCAGCGAAGGGCAAGAGAAGGCAGTCAACCAACCTTGCCGATCTGGAAGACCTGATGGGCGCGGTTTCCGGATCAGAAGAAGACACCGAAACTGATGGTGAAGACCATGCCTCAAGAGCAATCCTTTTGCCGTATCAGGCATTGCAAGAGGAAATGGATGCACGCTCAGGGAACTCCAATCACTCCAATTCCAAAGATGCAATTCCAGCCATTAGAATAGATGCAGCCAAAGAGCACAGGACACCTCAAAGACCCAGTACCTTGTTGCTTGACCACTTAGTACCAAAGACACCTGAAACATTGTCAATGTCAACACCATTCATCAACGGGTCTGGTCCAGTCTCAACTGATTGGTCTTTCTCATCACCTAGTCTAGAAAGTGTGATCCATTCCCAATTTCTCAGAAACACTTCCCTTACTTCTCTGCACCATCATCAGAGCCACCACCACCACCAGAGGAGCTTTAGACCTACCGAAGGACTTGGGACACCAAAGAGACTACAGAGTGGTAGACGGAGTGGAACCAAACGGAAGGATCTCCTGCGGCATTCCTGGGCCGGTAGACCTAACCCCCTCAGTACCTCCATGCTGAAGTTGGCCAAAGGTGAAAGATCGTCATGGGTTGGCGTGGTCAATGAACTACCGGTCATTCCAGAAGATAGAAGCAAAGAGAAGGCCAGAGGGCAATGCGGATCTCTCTTCAGACTCCAAGGATCCCATTCATCTCTCCTTGGCTCAGCAGTGCAATACCATGAGGTAAGTTTCACTTGAATGCATTTTTGTTAACCTGAAGGGAGAAGGGCATATGCCCCTGTACTGAAACTCAAAGACAGTGTCATTTCAAATGATCACCTTTGTCAAGAACGATATTGAAGATTGACAAGGAGTGGAATGTCCATTCTTTCCTGTTAAAGGTTGCTTAGATTTTGCTAAAATTATATTCTCCTTATATTGTGTCCTCTTTTGATATAATATTTTTTCTTTTCTACTTTTTAAATTTATTTTAGTTTGTTTTACGACATTCAATTCTTTTCTTTTACTAAATTCAACTCATTTGTTTATTATTCAAAGTTCAAATGATTCTTTTCTTTGATGAATTTGATTCTTAGCATATATCTAACTCATCTTTGATATCCCAACTACAGGGGTGAAATAAATTCCTCATTCTTTTCAAATCCCCAAAACTCAAAATTCTCAAGAGTACTTGTAATTCCATTTGATTAAGGAGGTTTTATTTTGATCAAACAACACATGCCTTACTTAACTGACTTGTCAAAAACTTTGTGATATAAATTAGCACTTTATAGATGACATGTCCTCAAGCTGTTTGTATAACTTGCCTTATCTTTTCAAGACCAAGGGTCTCGTTTCTCCCCTTAAATGTACTTGTCGCCAGAGTTTTGCCGATTTTCTTTTCTTTATTGTGTGACTTATCTCAGTGATTTTTATTAGTTTCATACCAAAATATGCCAAAATGATTATTCAGGTGATTTTCAAAAGGAGTATATAGGGCTCTGCTCTGAAGTTTAGAGGTGTATGTTTTTTAATATTTTATATTGAGTGTTTATATGATTTTCTACAAACTAAAGTGAAAACTGGGAACGATCAGATTAACATGAAATGAAGAAGAGTCATAGACTACATCTAATATAAGAAACAGCTTTTAATGGGCTTTGTATACTAACATATTTACAATATAAAAAATAAGAAGGAAACAGTGGGGATATGATAATATACCAGAAATAAAGAAAGGGGGAAAGTGAGAAAAAAGAGGGACAAAGCTGCAATGAACCTTGACTAAAGCATGCTGCACATTTAAAATGCGACTATGATAGATATTTGAACAAATTGCATTTTGCATAAAATAGGAAAGTTCAAAGAAGTAAAATGATCATATTCGAAGCTTGGCATTTTGCTTGGGATACTAAAAATATAATTCTACTTTACTGCAAGGGTTGTAGTCTGAGTAAAGTCCAAATTGGCTTCAAATCACAGCGATGGTGATATTACAATTGGAATTTAATTTATGTTATTTCTACAAGGGGCTTGAATTAAAGTACAAGTCTACCCCCAACAAAAGTTAGTTTGAATAAAAAGAGAAAACTCCATGGAGCATAACACTGAAAATTTAATCAAAATCGGATGTAAAATAAGAAAGTTATGACATTTTTAAGTTTTGCTTAATTTCACAAAACAAATGAGGAGACTGATGACGTCATCCACTCACTATTTCTTTTGTATTTTACTATATGAAATATTCTAATTTTCTCCTCATTGTCAAGTGGAACAAAGATAAATTGCTCCCTGAACATGTGGAATTAGCATTATGTTAATACTATTTGGTTCAGTCAAGTTAGCCGTCGTCAAATCTGTAAAAAAATGAAATATTGTATAATTCAAACAATAGAAAACAAAAGAAAAAGTGAGTGGGGGACATCATCGACTGTCTAATTTGCCTGTCACTGAGTTGTGCATATAACTGTTTTGTGAAAAATAAGCAAAACATTAAAATGTCATAACTTTCTTATTTCACATCCGGTTATGATGACATTTTCATCATCATGCTAGTTTGATTTTTCTCTATTTATTCAAATCATCATTTTTCTGGGGTGGACTTGACATAATACCGTTTATTGAATTTCTTCAAAAATCAAATTGCAAGAGATCGTGAAGTGCACGCCAGGCTAACTGTAAGGAAAGGATTGTGACAAAATAAAAAATTAGGTCATGTTTGTCATGTGCCATTTTGGCTACCAGATGACATTGATTCTATTCTGTTAACCGAGATTGCAGAACTAGTGTACATCGAGTCATATTGTGTACATTACTATTTATAGCAGCACGCGACTCTGGCACCAACTGGTCCGACGGTCCCAGACCAGTAGAAATTGCTGTCGGGCCATTAACTGTTTTCAGAAATAGCCAGATTTACTGGTCCGACATGACCAGTAAAATATATATCAAACCGATACAAATGATATTTTCTCTCTTTTGTGTAATATATAAATGGCTCTGGTGTCTCAAAAATGGCTCATTGAAATTGAGAAATGGCTCTAATAATAATATAATAATAATATAGGTATATTTACCCAGGGTAGCCACTTCAGTTCCGAAAACTGTTCTCCCAGCGGGCCCTGCTATTATTACCCAGCTAAGCAAGGCTACCTATGCGGTGCACACAGCTTTTTGAGGAATTACTTCCTGCCGGTACCCATTTACCTCACCTGGGTCGAGTGCAGCACACTGCACTAATGGATTATGTTGTGTGTGTGTGTGTACTGTTCATTTTTTTTTGGGGGGTAACAATAAGCAATAAAAAACAGCAAAACAAGGAGTCTTTTTTGTGTTTTTCTTTACCTTTTATGACCAGTAAATTACAGGTTCAGACCAGTAAAAAGTGGAAAAACTTGGTATCTACTGGTCTAACACGATCAGGTCGGACCAGTAGAAACACAGGGTTAGTGTGGAGCCCTGTTTATAGTTTGTATCATAAAACATGTATGGCTTGCATGTAGATCTACATGTACAGGTTTAGAAAATTACACATCTATGCACACCCTATAGTGTTAATATAGGATTTATTTTAGAATCCACCAATATATGTAAAGAAATAATTGACATGTTCGATTATACAGCCCTGCAATTTAGTTTTTTCAATGAGCATCAGTATTGTCTTCATGTATTTTAGTTTCTATACTAAACCTCTAATGGAATTTGGTTGTTGTAACAGCGAGATGAGAAAGATAACATGGACTCCTTCTGAAGTGGTTTTTGAAGGGTTTTGTTTGTATAGTTTAGACAAGGAATGAAAAGCTTCCTAGAGTATGCAGTGCAAACCTTTCACTCGAGTTAAGGGTCTGAATGTGCAGCCTATAATGCCTTGTTTAATATTGAAGGCCTTCTCCCTCAGAATTGAATTGAAACAGCAAGTTTTGTAAGTGCTAGTCTTTGCATGAAGACCCACCCATTGTTCAAAGCTTAAATCGGGGTCTGTGCTTGCAGACTAGAGTCTGCTCACACGAGCTCTGTGTTCAGATTATTGGTAGAAGAGACGGAATTCCAATCTTGTGGCATAAACTTTTTCAGAGATTTTTATCCTGCACAATCTGTGAAAACTGTGTTTGTATTTTATGAGATTCTGTGTTTTTCTTGGATTTTCGCTTTTTACAATAGCTTGAGGATAATGTTTTGGACTTGAAACCTAAGAACACAGACTTTTGCATTTAAAGGGGAAGTTCACCCTTACAAAAGTTGATTGTAAATATAGCAGAAAAAATATTGGTGAAGGTTTGAGGCAAACCCATCAAAGACTAAAAATTTAGTGGAATTCAATTTTTAGATTTGTGACATCAGCTCTTCATGTATCGTGAATTGAGGAAATCAATGAAATGTCATTTTCTCACAAAAAAATTGTTATTGTTTTGTTATTGTACCTTCAGTATATCAACAGACAAATCATTTCACACCCGCTCCTGAAGGAAACAAAACTTGATTCATCATGAACCATTTATAAATTTAAATTCATGCATCCCTTTTATATTACAAATATGGTGCAGCTGCTCGTATTTGACATTACAGATCAGAAAATAGAGATCCCAATAACTTTCTTAAACTGTGATGGATTTTCCTCAAACATTCATCAATATTATTCATTTTATTGTCTGGTATTTTTATTGACAAGCTTTTCATTACCTGATGAACTCCCCTTTAAGACTATAGAAAACTGGAGACTTACATGTACTATCAACCTCCTGCATTCCTGGACGCTGTCTTACAAAGACTTTGATCTGATGGGGACCGTTTCATCAACATTTTTGTCTGACGAGTTGTCAGATCTGACAACTTTCCTTGATTGGCTGAGAGGTACTGTTACCATGGTAACTGTCGGATAAAACAAGATTTGTCGGATAAAACGTCCGACAAGTCCTTCACGAAACGCTCCCCAGATCAAACTCAACTATATGGAAATCCGGCAATGTCATATTTTTTCCTGAAGGGAATTTGCCCAATGTCCTTTGTACACAAAGAAGTGGAAACTGAATTTTTAAGAAAACAATGAATGCATACATAATCTAGAAAATATTATAAACAAACATGCATTTTAGAAGTTAGAGTTGCTGGCTTTCCATAGATGTGGTTGATTGGAACAATCATAACTCTTTGTAAGACAGGGCCCAGATCGTCTTCTCTCTTTGGGGGTAAAGTGACCAGAATGTTTGATGAAGTCCAGAGATCTCCTCTGATTTTTTATTCATCCCTTGTGTATTAATTAGATGAAGTGACCTGATGGTAAGGCTCTGGACAATTTGGTCAACCCGTTCAGTGCGCAGTTAAACTGCCTTCCAGTATTTGTTTGGATACCAAAATAGTGAGGAAATAATATTATAGGACAGTCTAATGCGGTAGTTCACTGTGATATTTTATTGGTTCAGGGTCAAATTTCAGGAATTGGAGGGGAATAATCAATTATACAATTTTTTTCTCATCAAATGTGCATTTATTTCTTCAAAAGTAATTATATCTTTATGTAAAGTTTTCAACTATGCAAGTTTTTATAAGTGTACTGCAGATATATTTGCTCTTCTTTAAAAAAAAATTATATTATGATGTTTACAATGAAATTTTGACCCTGACTTTAACAGAAGATGATGATCAAAATGACCGATTGTAGTATGTGCAAGCTTTTGTACTAGGAACACTTATTCAAAAAGCAAGAGACAAGAGAGTAAGAACATTATATGTTTATGATCAGACAGGAACAGAGAAGGGGCAGGGGGTAGAGAGGAAGAGAGGGAGGAATGAGAGGGGGAAAAAAAGAATGAAGGGAGGACTGTTTGATCTCATTGGCTGAAAGTTAGTTCTAATATATGTTGCCAAGAGATGGCGCTGTTCATATTTCTGAACTCTGCCACAGTTCATTCTTCATTGTGGAAAAAGTCCCCTCATTTTTATCTGGGTTGACAGAATAAAACCTGAAAAGTATTTAAATTGGAATTCAGTTTTGATGAACTATTACTGATGGTGATATAATCAGGATGAATACAAGCAAATAAACAAAACAAATACTTGAATTAACAATCAAGAAATATCTTTATTCTTTAAGATATGATAATAATCTGTTAAACATTTCTAGCTATGAAGCACAAAAGCTGTTTACCCAGAATCTTTATTTATATTTACTATGAGAAATAATAATGAAGAAGCTTACTTGAAATTCCAGAAGTCATGAGCAATTTGTAGCACTCACGAAGGAAGAAATTGTCATTTGAAATTATAGAGCCCCTTTTATTTATTTCTTTCACTTCAGATGTCTTCAATCCTGATTTTGGTATTTGTTGACAATTGCTCCCTCTTCTGTCAGGAGTAGACCAGTCCCACTTTGTTTGTATGTCCTTACAAACTCGATCAGGGGGTGAACTAGTTTGCTCAGTTACCTTTACAAAAAAAGTAGAATGAAAGAAAGCCCAATATTTACCTTATTTCTGAAAGACTTTGCCTGGGATATTGTTCTTCAAGTGAGTTAAAAATAGTCACAATGGTGGTGTAGAGTGACTGCTAAAACTTCAAGGTACATCATCCAGGCTGAAGTAAATAGGACAGTTGTGTAAAAGGTGGTTGTTCAAGAAAGAGTATGGAGCAATAGAATTGGTGCACATTTCCCCAACATTGTTTAACATTTTACCTGTATGAATATTATTCATGAAGACTAATATTTCTTTAAAAACATTTTTATTCCATTTGATATGTTTTTGACCTGATGCTGCCATCGCAGCATGATAAAATTCGAACCATATTAAATTGAATGAAATTAGATTGAATGGTAGGATGTTCTTTCTACAAACGTATCAATTCACAAAATTTGTGTATTAGAATTGCTGTATTGTCGTCATATAAGTTTATCAATTTGAATGCTGAGTATTAAAGTAAAAGTGTCATTGGTACACATTCCTAATTACCTCAAGATCAGACTCGTTTTTCTCCTTCACATGCCCTGTTTGGAAGACAAGAAACTATGATCAACTACTCATTTTTTACTTTTTTAAAATTTGAAATATATTATTTTAATATATTCAACTAAAGCTTTTAAGCCCCCAAACGATTGTCAAACTAATTTTCTCAGACAGAGCTGCAGAGTAGAATAAAACATACTTTAAAAAATAACACAATGTCGATCATGGCATCCACAAAGAAATTACAACAATTCATAAGCCACTGAATTGTTATGTCATGTCCAGCAGGCCCTCACTCACTTTATAATAATTACTTCTTATTAAGCGCTTTTTCAAAAGTTACAAAGCGCTGTACACATGACAGAACAAATACAATCGGTGAAAACTTAAAACAAAACTACACAAAATGAAACACTACTTGCAATATATTAAACATGATAACACTTTTATGAATGTAATTTTATAAAAATGTTCCTGACAAGTGGGACACTTCAAGCCTGTTTTTTGGTCCCTAAATCAATCATATCTCTTGTAATTTAATTTGTTATTGATTATATACCGGAATGTTCAATACTCAAATGGTTTTTCCATGATGGCTTGCATGCCTCTGGGCAATAGTACTGAATTTTACTTTTGCGAGGCCCTGGCCCATGGAAAAACCATTTTCTTTCTCTTTTCTTCTTTTCTTTCATTTCTACCTATCCATATTTAATTATTCAATTTCAAATTGTATTTTTGTTATTACATTGTACAATTTCTGCATGTTTTTTATGGCCAAATAAATAATAATAACAATAATAGTCTGATTCTTGAAACAATGAGTGTAATCTGATTGCTACACCTAAAATTGATAAAATGCAACAGAATATTTAGTGTAGTAGGTTTCACGGTACACCATGTATTCTTTCTTGGGCATATGTTGGTCCTGAAAAGGACCACCCAATCTCGACGTTTCGACAAGTGTGTTCTTGTCGTCCTCAGGAGAATGAGCAAAGTTTGTAAAAGCAGGCCTTATATACTCTGTCGAAGTGCCGTATGCACGGTATCTCGCAGGGTACATGTCTCTGATTGGCTAGATAGGTCACATGACATCCACATATGCGGACGTGGGTGACAACACACAAATTGGGCGCGCAAAACCAGCGACGACCGGAAATTGCTGTCAGTTATCATTCCCGCTAGGATTAGCATGAATGACAAAAGTCACCACTTCCGCCCATACACTGCAGTGCTCACACGTGTGTGGAACGTCCGGGTAGGCTAATTAGGCAAATTAGCCTCTTTGTCTAGAACGGTAAGCCAGATATTGCTGAGTTGGAGGCCGCTGTCTTGAGGAACAGTGTTATGTTCCTCAATCTCCAACGCTTCTCTGACTCTCCGTTGATACCAGTAGGGGACACGGGTGACTAGTCTACTCTCATCCCAAAGAATCCGGTGATCATGCGTATGGGCATGATCGATGATTGCAGATTTTTCCCTCTCGTCTCTCCTACCATGGGCCTTGTGTTCCTTAATCCGAGTGTTGAAGGAACGACCCGTCTCTCCGATGTAAACTTTACCGCATTCACAAGGAATTCGGTAAACTCCAGGGAGGTCCTTGGAGTTGCGCTTGTCCTTATGTGTAGTGAGGGCAGATTGAAGCTTATTTGAGGAACTATGACGAACCTCAATGTCGGCTTCTCTCAAAATCCTCTGAATTTTGTGAGAGGCTGCTCCCAGATATGGAAGAACGACTCTCGCCTTGGGTTGTCCTGCACGAGGGTTCCGCGAGGGGGGAAGCTCAGTGCAGATCTTATGTGAGGGGTAGTTGTTACATTTCAAAACACGTTTGATATGCTCAAGCTCACCTCTCAGGTGGATCTGGTCACTAACCTCATGCGCTCGTTTGACTAACGTCTTGTTGATGGATCTCAGCACTGATGGGTGGTGGAATGAACGATAGTTCAAGTACCGATCAGTGTGAGTAGGTTTCCGATAAACCTGATGGGATAGGGATCCCTGTGCCGTCCTCGTAATCTTTGTATCAAGAAAGGGGATAGACCCCTCATTCTCCATTTCCATGGTGAACTTGATACACTCGTGTTGAGAGTTGAGGTGCTGTAAGAAATTGCTAGTTTCCTCAGCACCGTGTTGCCAAACCACAAAAGTGTCGTCCACATATCTAAGCCACACTTTGGGTTTGTGGGTTGCTGACTGGAGAGCCGTCTCCTCGAAATGTTCCATGAACATGTTGGCTACCACTGGGGACAGGGGAGACCCCATGGCAGCCCCTTCCGTTTGCCTGTAGAATGTGTCTCTCCATCTGAAAGAGGTGGAATTGAGGCACATCTCAAGCAGGTCATGGATCTCTAGAGGAGACAACTGTGTCCTGTCAGGGAGAGTTCTGTCAAATTTCAATCTCTCAAGGATGATGGCGCAAGCATCCTTAACTGGTACACTTGTGAACAATGACTCAACATCAAAGCTGATGAGGAGGTCATTGCTAGAGACGTTCATCTGACAGATCTGCTCAACGAAATGTTTAGAGTTTCTCACGTGATGCACGCCCTGACCAACAAGAGGCTGTAAGATGTAAGTCAAATGCTGATGTAAGTCAAATGCTGATGTAAGTCAAATCCTTCCTCTGGAGAGAGAGGAGCTTATCATTAACCCGGGTTAACAGGGTTAATGATAAGCTCCTCTCTCTCCAGAGGAAGGATGTCTTGTCTAGACCCATTTACCGACAACTCCGGAGCTCGTCTGGTCTATGTCCCATAATCTTTGGGCAACCGAAGATTCATAAACCAGACACTCCACTCAGACCTATTGTGTCTACTAGAGGATCTCCCACGTACGCACTGGCTCAGCATTTGACTTACATCTTACAGCCTCTTGTTGGTCAGGGCGTGCATCACGTGAGAAACTCTAAACATTTCGTTGAGCAGATCTGTCAGATGAACGTCTCTAGCAATGACCTCCTCATCAGCTTTGATGTTGAGTCATTGTTCACAAGTGTACCAGTTAAGGATGCTTGCGCCATCATCCTTGAGAGATTGAAATTTGACAGAACTCTCCCTGACAGGACACAGTTGTCTCCTCTAGAGATCCATGACCTGCTTGAGATGTGCCTCAATTCCACCTCTTTCAGATGGAGAGACACATTCTACAGGCAAACGGAAGGGGCTGCCATGGGGTCTCCCCTGTCCCCAGTGGTAGCCAACATGTTCATGGAACATTTCGAGGAGACGGCTCTCCAGTCAGCAACCCACAAACCCAAAGTGTGGCTTAGATATGTGGACGACACTTTTGTGGTTTGGCAACACGGTGCTGAGGAAACTAGCAATTTCTTACAGCACCTCAACTCTCAACACGAGTGTATCAAGTTCACCATGGAAATGGAGAATGAGGGGTCTATCCCCTTTCTTGATACAAAGATTACGAGGACGGCACAGGGATCCCTATCCCATCAGGTTTATCGGAAACCTACTCACACTGATCGGTACTTGAACTATCGTTCATTCCACCACCCATCAGTGCTGAGATCCATCAACAAGACGTTAGTCAAACGAGCGCATGAGGTTAGTGACCAGATCCACCTGAGAGGTGAGCTTGAGCATATCAAACGTGTTTTGAAATGTAACAACTACCCCTCACATAAGATCTGCACTGAGCTTCCCCCCTCGCGGAACCCTCGTGCAGGACAACCCAAGGCGAGAGTCGTTCTTCCATATCTGGGAGCAGCCTCTCACAAAATTCAGAGGATTTTGAGAGAAGCCGACATTGAGGTTCGTCATAGTTCCTCAAATAAGCTTCAATCTGCCCTCACTACACATAAGGACAAGCGCAACTCCAAGGACCTCCCTGGAGTTTACCGAATTCCTTGTGAATGCGGTAAAGTTTACATCGGAGAGACGGGTTGTTCCTTCAACACTCGGATTAAGGAACACAAGGCCCATGGTAGGAGAGACGAGAGGGAAAAATCTGCAATCATCGATCATGCCCATACGCATGATCACCGGATTCTTTGGGATGAGAGTAGACTAGTCACCCGTGTCCCCTACTGGTATCAACGGAGAGTCAGAGAAGCGTTGGAGATTGAGGAACATAACACTGTTCCTCAAGACAGCGGCCTCCAACTCAGCAATATCTGGCTTACCGTTCTAGACAAAGAGGCTAATTTGCCTAATTAGCCTACCCGGACGTTCCACACACGTGTGAGCACTGCAGTGTATGGGCAGAAGTGGTGACTTTTGTCATTCATGCTAATCCTAGCGGGAATGATAACTGACAGCAATTTCCGGTCGTCGCTGGTTTTGCGCGCCCAATTTGTGTGTTGTCACCCACGTCCGCATATGTGGATGTCATGTGACCTATCTAGCCAATCAGAGACATGTACCCTGCGAGATACCGTGCATACGGCACTTCGACAGAGTATATAAGGCCTGCTTTTACAAACTTTGCTCATTCTCCTGAGGACGACAAGAACACACTTGTCGAAACGTCGAGATTGGGTGGTCCTTTTCAGGACCAACATATGCCCAAGAAAGAATACATGGTGTACCGTGAAACCTACTACACTATTCTTCTTCGCCATGGAAACCTTCAGAAATTATAACAGAATATTTGCAATTAATCGCAAATATTTTCTTGCAACATCCCCTTAAAGACTTCCCTTTTAGGGGGGGGGGGAGGGGCGGTAGTAGCCTTTGAATTATATAGCCAATAGAGGCCAGAATGAGAAGTGCATTTAGCCACCATTGTGTTTGAAATAGTCATATAAAGTTTCAGAGTGCCAACGAATTGTTAACTCTATCATCTCTCACTTTATCTTCATTGTGAATACCTTCTATCCAGTCCACTCGGAAATAAGAAAAGATTCATGGATCAATATTCCAATATTCAGACAAGTCATTAAGATAATTGTTGTCCGCCTCTTTTGTCTGAATCCCAATCTCTTTCACATATCTCCAGCCATCCATGTTTTTTGCCTTATCTGATCGATTTGAAAGGGTTCCATTGGGACTGGTTCATGTTTGACCGGGTAGCTTGACCAATTGTGCATCACAACAACTGATCAATGTTCAACTCCCTGGTCAGACTCCACTCCTTTACAAGTACAAAGTATGGATTGACCCATATGTAGGACAATTCATTAAAAGTAAACTGTGAATAGGTGTTTTGACCATTAAAATGATTTTGAAGTATTTGATGGAAAATTGAAGGATTACATGTTTGAAAGCCTCCATTACTGATGATAATTATAATGATATGCAACATTCATATAGTGCTTTGAATACAAATGTTTCAAAGTTGTTCACATTATTTCCCCTGCTTAAGGGGGGGGGGGGGCATCATGCTCCTGTTTTTTTCTAGAATGCACATAGAAAGCGCCACAAATTTTTTTTCCTTTATCACTTGAAGTATTATGCAACTTTTGAGACCAAATTTGCAACATACTGGTATAGCATTGCTAACAACACATGACTTTTTACAGCACAATATTTTCAAAAAGGCTAAATTTTACACTTTGTGTGTCAAAGTCAATGGGAGATGAAATTCATAAAATGGTGAATACTTTTTATTGTACTAGTAATTGGTCTGGTTGATGTAGTTTGGGTTAAATCGTGTTAAATGCTTTGTAGAAAAAACAAAGAGATGAAAAGTCAAAGAAATACAGTACAAAAGAAATGCTAAAACAAAGAAATACATGAGGAAAAATGTGGGTAACACAAATTTTCTTGTGAAAATCCTATAAAATAATATTAAAAAATAGCATCTGGAAAAAAAAATCTTTTTTGGGTTATGCATGGCTACTCTTATCAGGTGCTTGAGTATTCAGGGAATTTTCTTCCTTCTAGGTACTCTATATGTACTTATATTTTTCCAGACAATACCTTCATGATTTATAAAAGTATTGAATATTTTGGAGCACATAACGTATAATATTTTAAACAACATTTTAATGGTGTAGTCTCATCTTAATTCATGGAAAATAAGAAAGAACCTTAGTCATCAGTCCTTGACAAAAGGCTAGTACAAAGTAGTCTGCAGGCACAGACAGTGATTGAAAATTTGATCAACAAGTGGGTCTTCACACAAGACTAGCCCATAGAAAAAAAGGGAAAAAAGGAAAAAAAAAGAGGATGAAAAAAGAAAATGAAAATAAAAAAGGAAAAGAAAAAAGAAAGATTAACAGAAAAGAAAACAAAATAAGAAAAAAAGGGGAAATATGAGAAGGAAAAAAAAGTAAAATAGAAAAAAAGGATGAAGGAAAAGAAGCTTTTCATCCTCTTAAAGAAGGCTCCAAATCAAAGCAGTGGCAAAAATATTCATTTTTTGACTGGTTGCCAACGTACCACAAGACAGAAGAAGAAGCTGTGTAAAAGGCCTTCATTATTCAAGTCTTTAATTGTAGGCTGTGCATTCAGACCCCTTAACTCGAGTGAAGGCTTTGCACAGCAGACTATTGTGAGCATATTCTGGGTCATCATTAGTCTTATCTCAGTCCCTGTATGGAAAATAATAACCTCAATGACAAGGCCTTGTAAAAAGGCTAAGTACAAACATAGCATGAAGTTGAGTGAATACAGGGGAAGGAAGTCGAAATCGGTGTGATCAAGCGTCCATGTAGATTGAGATGTTTAGATTCAGTCTTCCTTTCAGGCAAGGCTACGGGATCTGTGATAACAACTACATAGGAAGTATCCTTCACTATTAGTCTGACTGACGCAGATAGCCAGAGGTCCCTGTAACATAAGGCTAGGCAATCAACCGTGGGCGGATTTCTGCGATTGATTGCATTGATTATTGTCTATGACCAATCGTAAAAATCAGCACCATGATCGATTGCTATGCTTTATGATATGGGGCCCATATGCATCGATGGATCTCCATGTGAAGAGATCAGTAGGGTGATATTTTGTACTATGGGAACTTTTGTTTTCATTCAAAGGGCCTATAGTTTAGCTCTTGTAAAAGTCTATTTGAATGAATATTAAAGAAAAATGAAATGATGGGTATAAAGGGTTACTCAAGGCTGAAAATGATTATATCTCGATAAATTTGGGACAAAAGGAGCTTTATGCCACAGTAATTTAACTATTTCTCTCCCTGCCATTCCAATGGTTGATTTTTCTTATCGTGTATTGTTTGTACTGAAATGTATTGTTTTTGTAAATTTCTTTCTGAATTAATACTACTACTGCTGCTGCTGCTGCTGCTGCTGCTACTACTACTACTACTACTACTACTACTACTACTACTACTACTACTACTACGTTTTTACTACTGCTACTACTGCAACAACAACAACTACAACAACAACTACTACTACTACTAAATATGATAATGATAATAATAGAGTAAAATTCACTGAACAAAGGTTAAGAATTTCATTACAATCTGAGAACAAATGATGAAGCAATTGAATTTTAAAGTTTATCAGTATTTTGTTAAAACAGATGTATGCAATCATGAATATTCATTAGGTGGGCTGATGATGTCACATCCCCACTTTCCTTTTTCTTATGCTATTACATTCAATCATAATTATTTGATATTTTCATACATATTTGTATGATATATCTCCCTCTTTTATGACAAAAAAGTTACATAAATGAATATCTAATGCCTTAATCCAGTTAATTCATTTTTTTGTTTATTCTTGACCGACAAAATTTGAAGAAAAAAAAAATTCTTATGTAGCGGGGATATCTTCAGTTTGCTCATTGCATTGTAATGAAGACATGCATAGAACTGTTTAAGCGAAATAATACAAATCTTTAAAATATAACTTTGTTATTACCAATCTGATTTTGATGAAATTGTCCGAGTTTTGATAGCCTGATTTTTCTTTATCTGTTTAAAACAAATCATCAACTTGGAGTATCCCTATAATGTTGCAGAGAATTGGGATTTTCTTGATGCTCTTTTTTAATTTCCAGGGCTTGTTTGAACATTTTTTCTCTCCTTCAATTTCAAAATTGTACAATATTTTTGTAAAAATTAACTCCTGTCAGCATGTTCAATAAGGTTATGACATCATTTCTATTCTTGTTATGAGTACCTCTCATTTTTTTCTTCATTGCAAAATAATGATGCAAGGATCATGTTCCCTCATATGAACTGATATGAGACTGCAAAAAGCTTCCGGTTTCCAGTTTGATAATGCCTACCATATGTGATAACTTCCTTCCTTTGCTTAACTTCCATTCATAAAGCAATTTAGGGATAGAAAAATAAATTTAGATTTATCGAAGACTATATATATACATGCATATATATATATATATAGCAGAAGGATTGGCGGAAGGTGAATTTTGTAGGGTTCATTCACTTTTTTTCCTAAAAATGCAATCTTCAAACGTAATGGCCCAAATTCACAAAGGTGGTTTTGAAAACCATCGGCTGAAGTCACTGACCCCATGGTTTATCCAGATTTCATGTATAATTTACCGCATAAAATGTCCAATATTGATGCGCACTTTTGTCTCAGTGCGCCAAATTAATGCATGTTGCGATGGTTAAGCACGCTATTTTATTCATGAGTCCACTGTTTTGAATTAATGAGTCCACTCTTCAAAACAGTTGGACTCATGAATAAAATGGCATACATGTACTTACCCATGGCAACATGCATTAATTTGATGCACTATGACAAAGGCGCGCATCAGTATTGGACACTTTTCAGTATACACGGTATGAAAATGAAATGTTTGACGGATGGTTTTCAAAACCACCTTTGTGAATTCGGGCCAATATTTTTAAGGGCGATTTCATGTTCAGTCTCACACTTTTACATGTCTTTACTTGGTGCTGTGTCATTTTTACAGGGGGTGAATATTTCGTCAAAGTTTTTACTGTGGATTCAACTTGATAATCAAAGCTTACAAAAAATTTGTTGAGAAAAGCTGCTTCCTGTATATTGTGAATGCCATCACATCCTTAAAATCAGTCAGGTAAATTACCCAAAAATTGAAATTTCAGAAAATGTATAATGTCACTGGCTGATGAATTCAAGCAACAAAAAAAGGAAAAATGAGGAAGTCTGTTTGGTAATCTTATTTCCATACTTCTACTTGGTTGATAAAAGGTTTGAAATTTAATCTCTCAGGCCCGTATTCTGAAGTCGGGTTTAACTTAAACTCAGGTTTAAAGTTGTGGTTTAAGTATGGATAGCCAATTGTTACATAAATTACTAACAGTAGAGATATCATATTTCAGCTCATTTGGCTCTCAAATCATTCATAATTGTGTAGGAAGTATAAATAGATGATTGTCTTAACCATCGATGAATCAGGAAAGAGCACAGTAAACATAAGATACATACAACTTAATGAAAATGTTGACACTTTTGGCTTCCCATAATTTTAGCACAGAGTTAGACAGACCATGGTCTAAGTTAAACCTGACTTCAGAATACGGGCTATACAGTTTCACAGATCGGCTTTTGTTCACTGTCTTTTGTGACACTGATTTTCTTATGTGATAACGTCTTACCTATCGACTTTTGTTCACTGTCTTTAGTGACACTGACTTTCTTATGTGATAAGGTCCTTTTGGACTTCCATTCGTAAAACAACACAGTAATAAACAATGAAATAAAAATTTAGTCTGCTTGGTATAGAATCACAATTTGTTCGACGACAGTTGGATATTGGAAGCGCTGCGGTCTAGTGGTTCTGACTCTCGCCTTGTAGTGAGAGGGTTGTGTGTTCACATCTAAACAGGTTTCTGCAAAGTTCACCTTTGTTCATTCAAGAGGTCAAACTTGAATAATATTATCTTGAATAATAGCCCGGCTGGTGGTGAACTTGAAACACTTGCAAGAAGATGCTCTCGAGTCAAAAAATAAAAATAAAAAATGCAAATTTTATAAGTCTGGTTTGTTTGTGTTTCAGGACTAAATTAAAAAAAGAAATATCCTCGGACTTTCTCTCTATATACCCCCCAGCTAAATCAGTGATACAATCCCATAATGCACAATACATAAACTTTGTGTTCCATCTCGTTTTTGATGATAATCCTAATTTTAAAGTGCCAGGATTTTGCTCGTCTTAAATTGAGGACAAGGTTGCTTTTTTGTCCATCCTTCTTAAAGGACAAGTCCACCCCAACAGAAAGTTGATTTGAATAAAAGAGAAAAATCCAACAAGAATAACACTGAAAATTTCATCAAAATCGGATGTAAAATAAGAAAGTTATGACATTTTAAAGTTTTGCTTAATTTCACAAAACAGTTATATGCCCGTCCTGGTGGGTATGCAAATGAGGAGACTGATGACGTCATCCACTCACTATTTCTTTTGTATTTTATTATATGAAATAGGGAATATTCTAATTTTCACCTCATTGTTAAGTGAAACAACGATTCTTTCCTCCCTGAATAATTGGAGTGTGCATTGTTTAATACTACATGATTCAGTCAAGTTTGTCCATCTTGTCAAATCTATAAAAAATGAAATATTGTATAATTAAAACTAAAAAAAAAAGAAATAGTGAGTGAGTGACATTATCGACTGTCTCATCTGAGTTGTGCATATCAAAACTTTAAAATGTCATAACTTTCTTATTTTACATCTGATTTTGGTGAAATTTTCAGCATTTTGCTAGTTTGATTTTTCTCTATTTATTCAAATCAACATTTTTCTGGGGTGGACTTGACCTTTAAGCTCGACTATGATGTGATTTTTGAACAAATCACTCTTAATTATTGATTTGAAATTTCCAAGAAGTAAAATAATTGTATCTGAAGTTCGGAATACTGCCAGGGATACTAAAATCATAATTTTGCTTTGCTGCAAGCCTGATGGTCGGAGTAAAGTTCATATCGACTTTAAGTCGCAGCCGATGATGATGTTGTTACAAGTTGGTATTGAATTTACTGTTATTCCTACGGGCTCAAAGTAGACTGGAACTTCGATTTTGATATTCATCCCATCACTATTCGGAACTTGGATCGTTCAGATTTTATAGGTTGAAATGTTCTCAAATACTACTATAATTTCTTTGAAAATCAGATTGTGTAGTGTGCGCTGTGCTTTAGAGCCCAGTCTTTTGCTGAGTTGTATAAATCAATTTTTATTTTGATCCCAATCCAATTTTATAAAAATTTTGTGGAATTTTTATCACGCATTTATTACATTGGTGGGGTTATTTTATATCAAAACAAGTTCAATGTCCAAATCCTTCTTCGTAAATGGTACTTGAATGTTCAGTCAAATATTTGATTTGCTCTCGTAAATCAAATTCTCCTTTTAATTTAATTCTGGGAAGGTGAATTTTTCAGGGAGTGTTTGGTGAAGAAGAGGATTAAATTTTTTAGGGAAATTAAATCAAATGAAATAACATCAAATCAGTTCTGCTCTTGCACAAATTGGCGTATCATCACTATGTTACGGTTGTAGAAGCATGGACTTCTACATGGAGTGAACATGGACCTACCTACATCCCAGTATGTCTCCATGGACCTAGTAGGTCCGTGATCTCTCTCTCTGCTAGCTAGCATGTGAAGGAAAGTGAGTTTAGAGTGAAAATTGATTTCTAATGTTCTTTTGAAAACCCTTGAGTGATTTAGCTTGAGGATTGCACTCCTATTGTGTCTGCTTGACATACAGAGAGTCCATTGAATGGTGGGGCTATTGTTGGGCTTGGCAGTGGGGACAGTTACGATGATCACCTTACAATAGGGCTTTGGGTCTGGGCCTATTGTTCACATTGCCTAAATCCTGTGTATTCTTGGTCCTACAACAAGGGCCAGGTCCATTTTAAGCACCTTCCTTCTTGGGTGAATTAATCATTGAGTTCTTTGTGGATAGTGACTTAGGGTAGAGGCCTGACTGAATTGTGTCTATTTAACCATTGTTTACCTTTCGGCAGGGCGAACAGGCCCGTATTACGACACCAGACTTGCATTTCTCATGCATACGCTGCAGCCAGCCGTTTTGTATTCATAGGTATTGTCACAATTGAAATTCTATCACACAGCCCCCGAATGAATGGGTCCCACACTGCGATCAATTATCCATACACTTCATGACAATATTAATGCTTGGGAACTCTGCGATGTCTTGCGGGCATGGACGTAGCGGGTCTAAACATGGGTACCTATCAGACGGTCCATGAGAATAGGTTGGTTTGTTATTGGAACTAATTGACAGTGTGGTGCATCCTTTGGAAAGGAGCTGTGCCATTGGACTTTTTATTTAGATCCTCTTCCTCATCTACTCATATTATCATCAGAAAGTTTTTACCATATCTCTTCTTTAAGGTCGCTCTATCAAGGGGGCATTGGATTGATATTTCTGGTCTGGAAAGTAGGAGCCAAGGTTTGCGTGAAACCATGAACACGTTACCTCACTTCAGATATGTTTATTCAAACCTTCGACTTCAATTGAAATTCAGTTTGCATATGAACGCCCTGTACATTGATCATGTGCTAATATGAAGCAGGCAATTTGCATGTGAAACTGCGAAACCCGTCGTCGTGTAGGTTGTACAGATTTTGGAATTTAGAGAATGGAATATCATAAACATTGATGAAAAGTTTTTTTGACCAATCCGCTGTGGATTCTTATATTCATAAGATGTACTACTGATGCCAGGTTTCATACATGTAAGAATGGTAAGACAATGAAAAATATTCATTATGAGTATATTACTTATCCTTAAGGAGACTTGTGGAGGTGTACATGTAGACCATAATTTTATTAAAGTCCATGATAAGTGACAAAACTACTTTCGCAGTCTTGAAGTCCGATGTGTGGATCTGATAGTTATATCAGGTGAATACGGTATGACCTCTGGTGATAAATTGCCAATTTGCCTGTTGTCACCTCGTCTACTCATCACATGGTCTACCTTCATTCAGTCTAATGTCATTCTGTTCAACATTTCGACTAACAACTATCAATCAAATAACCATTTGGTCCAATGATCAATTCATGTAAACCACCAGTTCGTCTCATAACTACATGTAGTTGGTCTACCCATTTTCTTTTCATTAATTTTGCTCATGGTAAATGGAATAAATGGCAATTGGACCAACTGGTTATTAGACAAAATGGTGAGTGGAAGAAATGGCAATTAGACCCTGTGGATAGTGGATGAACTGATGGTGGACCAGATGATAGTAGATGAGTTGGTAATTGGACAAAATTGGCATCAGATCAATTGGAAGTAATCCCCACTGGTGTGGTCGTGTGAAAAAAGAATTCATGAAAGAATTTAGAATTTAGTTTTGAAAAAAAAAATCAATAATAATCATCATGTGAATAGGGTATTACTACACATCAGCAGGGGGGGGGTATAGGAGAAATTGCCCACCTGAAATATGCAGTCTTTCATTGAAAGTGTTGTTAATACACAAAAAAGTGTGCACCTGATTCTTTAATTTTACTAAATGCCTTGGATCAGCTAGGTTGCGCCCCCTCAAATATTGATACAAATTTTAAATATTTTTGCCTCCCTACACAGTAAAAAAAAAGCACATTGTTTAAGCCTGTTATCTTAAAAAAAGCTTGTTTAAAAAGTTTAAACAACAGTCGTTAAAGTGATGGGCTTTAACAACATGCTTAAGATTTTAAACAGCATTTTTACAGTGTACAGGGAATATCCTAGCATATTGCTATTGCAATGGGAGTTTATTAGACAAGAAAAAGATATAATAAAGCTACCTCAGTTTTGAATATTTTGGTTTTGAATTTGAACTTACTCAAACAATGAAGTAATTCATGAAATTAGAAATTGAAAACAAAAATCTAGGAGTTATGGAAAAATACAGATGGGTTGAACTTGAATGCATTTATTTTCATTTCATGTAAATGTAATTTATTCAGGTTCTTTGTGAAATATACCAGATGTTAGTTGAAATTTTGAATGGAAATGTTTAAGTTAATTTTAGAATTGTGCAAATTTAAACAGCTAAATCAACAAACCTTTTTCTGTAAAATGCATATGAAAATTAAATCAATGCATTTTGATATCAAGTAACTAAATCGTTAAATATCAAAGTTAAGTTTTTTCTTAATGTATAGGGCCTACCCTTTTTTGCTCCACTTTACTGGGTCATTTTGGGTTTGTCACTGCCTGCTTTATTATAGTACAAAACAATAATTAGCATCATCTGTTGTGTCATTGCCAATTCTGATTTTTTTTTTTTTTTTTTTTTTTTGGGGGGGGGAACCCATGAAATTATGAAATCTGTATAAAGATTTCATAATTTCATGGGATTTACCCCCCAAAAATCAGAATATGGTTTGCTCAATCCCCCCTGTTATAGAAATGTAATCGTGACTAGCTTAGCTTTAGGAAGCACTAGATATAGTGAGAAAAATGGATGACACTTCCTTTACAGTAGAAACACAATAAAAGCAACCATGCATGTATAATATGTAAAATTCATTACTGCATTCCTCAGCGTATCAATCCATTGTTGTCTTTATTTGCCTTTGAGAAGGACGTCGAATTATTGTAAATTATTGTTTGGTTTAAAGGTAGTTATGAGTTGGAGGTCTGAGCTTTGATAGAAATCCAAGGACCTTTAATTATCGAATGTTTGTAAAAATAAAATTTATTGAAAGGTACAGTAAGTTGATAAAGATGAAGGAAATTTTTATTATGTTCATAGTTACCATTGCCTTTTATTTCAGTGGCTAAGATGACACGTACAAAACCTTTGAATATTCTAAAATTATTATTAGCAGGTATATGGCTTGATTTTTACAATGATATGCGTAGGAGGGCTGTGCTGAGTTTGTTCAAATCTTGCCATAACCCTCAACTTTATTGGTCATTTATGCGCTACTACATGGTATAATTGTTGAAATCGAAAGATTTTTATCATTTGTTGAAATCTGAAATATTTGTTATGATACTGACAGCTGTTTTAGGGGAAATGTACATTGTATTCTGTAAGAAGAAATGACTGTCAAGGGCATCATATGATCATTTTCCCTGAGGCCAATAATATTGCTGTATCTCTCTTGATATTGAAGTACAATTTTTAGGCAATCTCACTTGAAGTATTAATCATGTTAATACTAAATTCTAATTCAGTAAATACCACGTTGCAATGGGCTACGATTAATCTTTTGTATTTTCTTTTTAAAATTTTTAAAAAGAGTCTTGTGCTATAGCCCAGTAGATGCTCCACAAAACTTCGTACATTTATGATTTCACAAACATCTTGAAACTAATACCCCTTTCATATTGCGCCTTTCACCGGCGAACTTCACCGGCGAAGTTCGCCAGCGAAGGGGAAAGTGTCCAGTATGAAAGGTACACAGGAGAACTTCACCGGTGAAGTTCGCCGGTGAACTTCTCCACCTCTAGAGGTGGAGAACTTCGCCGGCGAAACTGTTTCACCGGTGAAGTTCGCCGGTGAAAAGGCCAGTATGAAAGCAAACCGGAGAACTTCTCCTCTTTAATGACGTCAGAGGTCAATTTTTTTATCTCCCTAAGTCTTCTGCACCGAGATTCCGCGCGCGATAGTTGCAAGCTCAGCTGAATGCTATGGCCAAGTAGATACCCTCGAACATTTTTTTTTTTTTACTAACAATATTTATTAAAAAGCACTTTTTACATGTATAAAATGCGCTAAGATATAAAAACAAGGTGATATTGTTTGTTTTTATCGTAATACTTCCAAAATATGTTGTAATTAATTTGTTTGATACCTTTTTGTAATAGGTAAGAAGTAATGTTTACAATTTTCTTTCGTTTGTTCTGCAATCGCCCGTTGACTTTCGCCGGGGAAGAAATGTCAGTGCGAAAGGGTACATTTTTTTCTTCGCCGGGGAAGTGAGGAATGCGAGGCGGAGAAGTTCGCCGGTGAAAAATGACGAGGGCACTATGAAAGGGGTATAAAGAGCTAACAAGGCTCAGTGATTTATACCAAAACTTGGTGAAACGTCCAATAATCTCAATTAGTACAGCAAGTAGATAGCCCGTCACCAACACTGTCTTGTTTTTGTTGATCTGAATAATAATCTGAACTCAAGGTTATTTTAACAATGATCTAAAAGAATTTAGAATTCGCTATGGGATCAGGGATGTGGGGGGTCTGTGTAGGGGAGGGGGTGTAGAGACAGTGATTTTCTGTTTATAAAATGGTCTTTTCCGTTTCTGAAAATCTGTAATTCCGTTTCAACTTGATCTAAAAATGGAAATTTTGTTTTGTCACTGAAAATGTACTCAGCAAAAACCTGAATTCTGTTTTGTAACAGTGAATTCCATGAATTTTTACATGAAAAGTATAAGAATCAAACAGAATTTATGTTTTATTTACCGGTAAAAATCACTGTCCCTAGGGGTGGTACATGTAGATAGCCCTCAGACACAGACTCTGACTTGGCACTTTTATTCAACAGATGAAACTTGACAGAAGTCTAGCCCAAGTTTTAACTGCTTGCTATAATGAAGGCCTTGTAAACTTATTGATCCTACTAGAACATTATATTCTCATATTCTGTTCCGAAATTGAGACAAATAGTATGTTTAAACAAAACCAGGATTAATGGCTGCAGCGGGGGTGGGGTGACTGAGAATAGTTTGCTGAAAAGTGCATTATCACACGTTCCAGTTGATTTTCATAAAACAAACATTTATGGCCTAAGTCTGGATTGAACTTAGCACTGTAAGCAGCTCGGAGTGTATGCTTGTTTAATCTTGCATGATTTCATATTTGATAATGGCCTAGTTATTGATCAACGTAGGTTTACATTGAAATCCCATAGGAATTTAATGGTGTGAAGCCAGACCTTGTACTTTATAGGTTTCTATATATGTTTATTGCTATGGTGGTGAATAGTGTTGGTATTTGTGACAATTTCTGTCTTTCTTCTGCGGAAAGAATGATGAAGAAGAAAAAAACACAAGTGTAAACAATTTTTAGCAATGTAAGTGTTTACTTTAATATTTCTTTTGATTTTAATTGTCAGCTTAATTTCAGCTATTTTAGCTTTCCTCTGTTCAAAAGTAGGGGAGCTCTTTCAATTTCAATTTTCGACTTTTTCCCCACAATCTTCAGTTTTTTTCAACTCTTTATATTTGGGACCACTTGACCCATGTTCATACATGATTGTACTGTATTATTGTCCAGAATGATTTTTGTTTTCTGTATACATATGTCTCCTAAAACGTAAACAAGAAGTGCTGATATTTTGAATGTTGAAAAAGAGGTGTTTTGAAAGGCAATTTGGCAAAAATGCATAGAATAAAATTCATTTGAATGCTAGAGAGATCTTGGGCTTGATTGTACGATGACCCTCCTGGTTTGGATATACATGTATGCATTGGATACAATCAAACCCATACTTCTTTGGTGAAACTGAGCAGTGAATTGGATTGAAATAGGGATTATCATTAGGCGTATTTGAACCACCTAGAAGTTTGCCAGTTCGTACCCTTTATATCATAGAAGAACAGCCTTTCTGGCACCCATGAAACAATATTTGAAAAGTGAAAGTTGAATCTTCAGTCACAAAGATCAACATGCACATCTTTGGCTCCATCTTTACTAGCTCCAAGTGCAACGAAAAGACATAGAGTCGATTGCTTCTGAAACATTTCCTTTCACTCGACAGATAGGAAACTGTGACTAAAACAGAAAGATTATACTCCAAATCTGAGGAGATTTTCTCTTTTAATTCTAGGGGTAAACAATTCTGCTCATAATTTTGTAAACTGTAGTTTG
This sequence comes from Lytechinus pictus, assembly GCF_037042905.1. NCBI lineage: Eukaryota > Metazoa > Echinodermata > Echinoidea > Temnopleuroida > Toxopneustidae > Lytechinus > Lytechinus pictus. The sequence continues at coordinate 8,945,061 of NC_087260.1, forward strand.
ACTTTAGCTTTGATGCTTCTGCTGAACACTAGAATTGGGAGATGTCTTTGAAAAGTTACTTGGGAATACCTGTAAACATTATTTGGGAAGATTGTTTCACACTGCTGTATGGGAGAAAATCTTTCATTTTGTGTGGAATATGATTGGTTTTTGATAATTGATAGCTAGTATGAGAATGCATGTGTGTAATGCTTGTTATGAAGCAACTAGAGGACTGACAGCTTTGCATCCTTTTCAGGGGACCTGGTAAAGAAGATTGATGTTTTATCATAGGGCATTAGTTCGTTGACTTGGCATTGAACTGTGATCCTTATAATGAAGATGGTTCTGACTCAACCACGGGCCCATTTTGCCATCCAAGATTTGTGAATATTTTTGAGAAATTGATTTTGTTTGCTCATTTTATTTCAACTTCTTGTGAGTGTTTTGCTGAGGGTTGCTAGCTATAGGTGCATTGATTGGAAACAAGCAGTGACGAATGGCAAAATTTTGAAATGACAGACAGAATGACGGGTTTAACATTTTGCTAGTACTTGGAATGAAATGATATCAGCTCATTTTCGACCAAGTTAAAAAAAAATGTTATCTTTTGTGGCAATTTGTGCACATTTAAACAAAGTATTTAGAAGTATCTGCAGTGCTGAGTGACTTAAGATTAGAATGAAAAACATTGACAATCTACAAGACTGTCTTCGCTGAGATAAACTCTGTTTTCCCCCATGGATTTTCATTTGTATGATGGTGCATCTATACATTGATGTGAAACTTGCCGAGTGACTGAACAACAACATTTTTTACCATCATAGCATCCGGAATATAGAACAATGAAGTTCCTTGATATATTTAGCTTCGGTTTTGAGCCTTTCAGATATCTGTGTTTGGGTGACAAAGCACAGGTTAGTTTCATTCTTACCCTTTTGTTTCTTACGAGTACATACACAGTATTTTTCATTCAGCATTTAAAAAAATAAAATACTGTTCACTATGTAAACATTTTAGTAGTTGTTTAAATGTTTTAAACAAGTGTTCAAAATCTTGAAAAACAAAGTTTAATATTAATATTTAATTCTCAATAAAATAACATGGTTTTTTAAACTACTGTGAGAAGTTATTCATGTCTTTTTTTAAATCTTGGAACTGAAATACAATCTAAATTGATGATAATGAAACCAATAAAAATAATTATGTTGCGATTTAAAATCAAAAGCAACAATGATAATCTATAGCATGTATGAGGCACCCATTATTAAGGGTGTGTTAATTGATTTTCAAATTTAAACAGCAACATGAATCATGATTGAAAACTCAATTACAATACACAGAACACGAACACGATCAGCGGTGCACTGTTCAGTGTCGAAAAATATAATGCTGATCATTTGTCGATCGTGTTTAACTTTCCCCGCAGCTTTGGTGCGTAGTTTGACCCATCACAAGAAAGCTCAATTCTGGCACCTGCTTGCGTAGGCTTCCACTGCGAGTGCAAATTTAAAGACGTTTCAAAACTCAGTCGTGTTCATTGCATTCACGAGGTTGTAAAATGTGAGCTGATCGCGTTTACAAACACATTTTTTTACGTTTTAATTTTCCTTTAAATCATGATTTGAAAGAAGTTTACTTATACGACCGGGAATGGAGGACATTGAACACACCCTTTGTTTCTCATATTAACCGCATATTGTAATCTCGTTTTCAATCATGATTCATGTTGCCATTTAAATTTGGAAACCGACATTGAAAACACCCTATAGTAGCCTATTCATAGGTGCAATATATAGGCCTATCACCCAGGCTTTAGCTTATGCTGCCATAGGCGCTCGGTGCATTCAAGGAATTAATCCTGCCAGGTACGCGTTCACTTCACCTTGGTTGAGTGTAGCACAATGTGAATCAGTTTCTTGCTGATGGAAATAACGCCATGGCTGGGATTCAAACCCACGACCTTCAGTTTCAAAGTCCTGAGACTAATCTGCCTGGCCACAATGCTTTACTAATGCACGTAACAACACGAACAACGCCCACAAGGTTGCTTCTGTTGCTGCCGCCCCTGCTGTTTAGTCTGCAGGCACAGACCCTGATTGAAACTCTGATCAACAAGTGTGTCTCCACGCAAAGACTAGCACATACAAAACTTGCTGTTTCAATTCTGAGCGAGAGGGCCTCCAGTACACAAGGCATGAGTAGGCTGCAATTCAGACCCTTATCTCGAGTGAAGGGTTTGCATCGCAGACTACCTGCTGATGGTGCTCCTACCATTAACCTTGGATCATATGCATGAACCAAAAGATGAAAGCCATGAGATCGTAATTTTGTTCAGGAATGAAAGCAAACTGTTGAATATTTGCAGTATGATGATTGATAGAGTGTTTCGATTGATTTGAGAAACCTAATTCATCATTCTAGTTTTGATATTGGCATTGTAATGTAAGATGGATGATTTGGTAGCTTGGTGAGGATAAGAAAAATTTGTAAAGAAACTTGACATTATAATGAAAAGTCGACAGGTAAAGTTAAATTTGATTTGATCCATTTTGCATTTACAGTATTTATTTAAGGACCTTATATACCTTAAGAATCATGATTTGGATTTGTGTTTTATTATTGGGTTGTATATATGCAGACATGTATGAAGCTATTGATAAATTGAACCCAACCTTTCTCAACTCATAATAGGTCCATTTTTTACTGTGCTTTTGTTCACTGTATGTCAAAAGGTGGTTTCAGACCGCCTCGAAGTTCGTCAGTTCCAGGTATTCTCTGATCGGGAAATTTACCCCGATCAGAAAATACCAGGTATTTTGGTAATGTGAAAGCAAACTACGCGTAATTTCCCCGAAAAAAAATACCCGCTAAATAGTAGGTACTTGGCGAAATTACGAGAACTTTCGTGGGGATTTTTCTAAGGTCGCAGGTATTTTGGCAATGTGAAAGCAATTTACGGAACTTTTAGCCCAGCGTGTCGTTGGGCGCTTGCGCCGTGGGTGGCTGCTGGGCTAGTGATTTTGAATCTCGCGCCTTGCCTGCTTATACAGACCATACTGCGCATGCTCGTAACTTATCCCGAAGGGTATATTTCGGGGCGGTGTGAATGCAAGAATAATTAATGGGTATTTTTTAGCCTTAAAAAGTTCTCGTAATTTAACAGGGATTCTTATGATCGAGGCGGTTTGAAAACACTTAAATTCTTGAAAAGCTACATGTACTTCCAAGCTTCCTGATAAAAAATGGGGAGTTTATCTTCTCCAAGCAGGCTGAATTAATCCTAACAAAAAAGAAACAAAAAGAAAGAAGACTGAATAATTCAAGAGGAGACTTGTTTACAGTAGTGTTTATAATACATCTTTTGTTATTGATAATTGACAACTGATATGAGAGGGCATTTTATCGCCTGTCTGCTGGAATTATGAAGATATGGAGACTTATGAGATAGTTGTAGTTTCTGTATTCGTTCATTTTATATACAGTCGGATTGCTTAGATTTTTTGCAGAGTAAAATATAGAGAGGCCACACTTCTTAAAGATGTGGATAAGTTTGTTTTCATTTATTGAAAAATTGTCTTGGCATGAAAATGTAATTGAAGTTAAAGAATAAAGATGTGTATTTATGGCTAGAGGATCGTTATAGTGATAATTTTTCTTGGTTGTTTTTAGTTGTAGAAGTGGATATGATGTAACTTTAAAGTAATCTTTTGTATTTCACCACTAAAAAAACTTGAGAAGGAATATTAGGTGGTTTCAGACCGCCTCGAAGTTCGCCAGTTCCAGGTATTCTCTGATCGGGAAATTTACCCCGATCAGAAAATACCAGGTATTTTGGCGATGTGAAAGCAAACTACGCGTAATATCCCCGAAAGAAAATACCCGATAAATAGTAGGTACTTGGCGAAATTACGAGAACTTTCGCGGGGATTTTTCCAAGGTCGTGGGTATTTTGGCGGTCTGAAAGCAAATTACGGGAACTTTTAGCCCAGCGTGTCGTTGGGTGCGGCGCCGTGGGTGGCTGCTGGGCTAGCGATTTTGAATCTCGCGCCTTGCTTGCTTATCAGACCATACTGCGCATGCTCGTAACTTCAGGAACTACTTCAGGAACTTATCCCGAAGGGTATGTTTCAGGGCGGTGTGAATGCAGGAATAATTAATGGGTATTTTTCAGCCTAAAAAAGTTCTCGTAATTTAACGGGGATTCTTGTGATCGAGGCGGTTTGAAACCACCTATTTTGTTATTTTTGTTCAGTTCGTTCCTTTTCAGAATGAAATGGGGTATAGTGTTAAGCTGTTTGCATAGCCTTAGAATATTGTTTCAGGATTACATGTAGATAATTTAGTATTCTTATAAAAGTTCACTAAACATGAATCATGAGTGAATGATTTTCTAGTCCTTCTGGTAATGAGAATGACCCTTTGTGTGAGAGCTTCTGTTTCTGTACTGAAGGAGACTTCTAAGGGGGATGTTCCGGTGCTTATCTGGTGGTGTTTACACGGGACTAAACTTATGAGGACACCTCAAGAAATTCAGATACCTGTATAATCAATCCTCATCTTGGTTCTTTAAAGATAAATTCCAGTTCTGGTAACGATCTCAAAATGACTTTTTACAGAATCTAATATAATGACCACCCAAGTGTCTGTTTGTATGAATAAAAAATATGTGCCAAAGGATTCTGGAAGAAATTGTGTAATTGCTGAGAAATAAGCAAAATAAGCGCGGATTCGGTCACTTCCGTTGGGTCTTTATTCCAGCAATAATAATACACTGTCCCACGTGTGCCTATCTGTGTTGGCGATCTTCAGTGTGATCGTATTTCAGCTTAGATTTTATGATTTCACAAAGTTCAGTTTATGTAACTGTACCAGATCTAGATCCACGATGATAAAGTCATACTTAACCTTGGTTTTATAGACTTTCTCACGAAATTAGTGTTTTACTGCAACTACTGTAATTTAGCTTTAACACAAAGGCTTGCGATTGATAGCAAATATAAAAGAACACTTCTGATTGGTTCCTAGTCAATGTTAAGAACAAAATGCACATGCCTCGGTTATTTTCATTGGCCATTGGCATTAATGATTGATTGCAATCCTGTGTGTTACCGGACCCTGATAAAATTTTTCTGCAAGTACACATATATATTTTTGGGTCCTTTAAAAAAATATATAACATGAAATCACAATGGAATTTCTGTTAAAACGTTAATTCCTTCAAACAATCACACATACAAAAAAAACAACAACAAAAAAGAAATAGAAATTGATAGGATCACGATTTCAGTATTTTCATACTTCCTTCAGCAAGAAATTTAACCACACTGTACTGCACTCGACCCAGGTGAAGTGAATGGGTACCCGACAGGAGTAATCCTTGCCTGCACTGAGCGCCGGTGATGGTAGCTTGAGCTAAAGCCGGGGTAATAATAGCAGCGCTTTGTATCCTCTGGCAAAAAGCGCTTTATAAATCCAGCTATTATTATTATTACTTGTGAACCACGCAAAAAAATAATTTTTTATTTTTCGGGGGACTACTTGTCACAATGAACTGCCTAAATCTGCAACATTGGATAAGCTTTATCATTGCAGTGAATGGGGATTTCTAGGGCTCCTTTTTCTTAGATTCCAGGGATTTTTTTAGCATTTCGGTGGCGAAGTCACTCTGAGCCCCTGTGTAAATTTTTGTGAATTGCCAATTTGTCCAAAGATTGCACTCGTCCACTCATCACATGGTCTACCTTCATTTAGTCTCTTGCCATTTCGTCCATCAACATTTCGTCTTAAAAGGGTCGATAACCATTTCGTCCTATAATTACTTCATCTAATCACCAGTTCGTCTATGACCATTTCGTCTCATAACCAGTTGGCCTAATACCCACTTTCTTTTCATTTCGCAAAATTAATGCTTAGTCAAAGTAGACCAAATGGTATATTGACTGAATGGCTAATATTGGACCAACTGGTTATTGGAGCAAATGGTGAGTGGACGGAATGGCAATAATAAGACCCTGTTGATAGTGAACGAACTGATGGTAGACCAAATGATAGTAGACGGGTTGGTAATTGGAGGAATTGACATTAGACCAATTGGAAATGTAACCGTAATGTTTTCCCTGGTGTGAACATATCCTTTGGGTGTATTTCCTGTATGAGAGCACTGATTACCTGTGTCTAGCGAGCATGGTCACTTCATTTTGGTTTTAATTGCTGAGTATACATGTCTGACAGCTCTCGCTTTAGCAGCTTTGATTTATGTGTTGTTGTGAAGTAAGGGGAGACATCGCCAAGTCTCGAATTTTGAGACGTTCTCTGAGAGATTGTATCGTTAGTTCTGTTTGTTATTGCACTAATATATTTTTGCTGGAATTTGTGCACAAAGAAAGCTGTACAGCTGTTGTGGAAACACACACTGGTGAGTTTTAATTGTCAGTTTCCATATTCATGTTCTAATTCAACTGCTTATTATGTGTGCAAATATGCGTATGAATTTATTTCTTTTACGAAGATCATATCAATTGTTGCTGTATAAAGTGTTTTCTGGTCAGCTGCATAACATCAACTCTGAATACTTTTAATATTTTTGTACTAATTCAAATGTCTGATACATGTTTGTGTGCCTGTATGCATGTGAATTTATTTCTTTTACTGAAGATCATAGTGACTTGTTGCTCTATAAAAGTGTGTTCTTATTGGCTGCGTGACTTTAGCTCTGAATGGAAATGCAAATATGAGATAAATAGTATTATTCTCTGTGCAGAGCTCTACAATGGGTAATTGGTGCAGAAAGCTCAAGCAATGTAACTGATTGAAAACATGGACAAAATAATCCTTGATTTGTTTTCGTTATTTTTGTTTATATATATATATATATATATTTTTTTTGGGGGGGGTCCCCATATGAGCGATTAATCACAATTATTTGTGAAAATTCAGCCTAATTGTTTTTAAGAGTATCATCAAGTTTAAGAATGGTTACGTCAAAAATGATATGATGCTTTTTCACTTTACCCTCATGTTTATTTTAAATTAAGTTTATTTTTAAAACTTTTAAACAATTGTTTAAACTCATCAGAATAAATTGTTTTTATACTCTTTAAACAACTTGCTCAAAATTTTAAACAACTTGTCTAAACTTTTAAACAACTTATTTTCAAATTTCAAACAACTTGATTAAAACAACATGTTTAAAACTTTTAACAACTTGCTTAAAAATTTGCTTGAAACTTTGAAAAATAGTTACAACATGTACTTTCGTAAACAGGGTTTTTACATTATAAAACTAAAACGTTTCTTTGGACTCTACCTCAAAGCAATGCTCTGCCTGGCACGTAAAGGTTGTGTAATTTTAGATGCACTTTTATGATTTGTTGCTCAAACAATCCAGTCTTTCTATCTATCCCTATGATAACATTCACTCTATTGACAGACTGATTTAATGGAATAATATGAAGGTGTCACTTCTTTTTATGGCATTCTCCATCAATGAGTGACCTACATGTATATGTGTTCAGACAAAATGGCCCGAGTTCACAAAGGTGGTTTTGAAAACCTTCTTCTTCTTCTTCTGGAAACAGTACAGTCCACCGTCTGGTGTATTGTCGTACTGGTGAAGTGCAGCGTGCAAGTGTATGTACATTATTTGATAAAAAATTGCTTACAGCGTGCAAGTAAAAACCTACGGTTGAATCCATGTTTTATGCAGATTTCCTGTATAAATTACCCTTAATTTAGCGCGTATCAGGGGCGTGTATAAAAAATGTCCAGTGCTGTTGCGCGCTCTTGTCACATTGTGCCAAATTGACGCCTGTTACCATGGTTAGATACGCTATTTTATTAATGGGTCCACTGTTTGAAGAGTGGACTCATGAGTGAAATAGCGTGGATAACCATGGTAACAGGCATAAATTTGGAGCACTGTGACAAAAGCGTGCATCAGCATTGGACATTTTTTAATATACGCGGTAAAATAAGCGTAATTTATACAGGAAATCTGCTTAAACCATGGACTCAACCGTTGGTTTTCAAAACCACCTTTGTGAATTCGGGCCAATGAGACTCTATTCCTAAGTATAGAGTAGGGCCAAAGGATGAAATTTTGACTATCAAATGGTAACAAACCATATACATGTAGTAGGTCCATGTAACAAACCAACATAGGACCCATTAAAGGGAAAGTTCACCCTGATGAAAAGTTTATTGTGAAAATTGCAGAAAAAATAATAAAATAGATTGGTAAAGGTGTGAAGAAAATCCATTGAAAGATTAAGAAGTTATAATTTTAAGTTTTTGATTTGTGACGTCATTGACGAGCAGCTACCCCATACGTTATAAGATTTAAAATGCATTAGTTTCAATTTTTTAATGGTTCATATTGACTAAAATATTTCTTCTTTCAGGAGCAGGTATGAAATAACTTGTCTGTTGATATATAACATACTAAAAGTACAATAAAACCCATTTCTATTTTTTGAGAAGTGACATTTCATTGATTTTTGTAAATTCACAATACATGTGAACTGCTAGCATGTCATGTCAAAAATCAAAGAACTGAAATTCTCATATCTTTTTAAATCTTTGATGGATTTTTCTCAAACCTTCACCAATATTTTCAAATTTATTTTATTTGATATTTTTACAATTTGTAAACGTTTTGTCAGGGTGAACTTCCCCTTTAAGATGACGATTATTTTTGCGAGAGAACTCCATAACCTTCGCTTATGTGCCTGGAAATATGGCAACTAAAGAACAGTTTAGCTTGGAATCTAGGTACTACATGTATTTTAACAGTCGTAAGGCTGTACAATAAAGGTTTTGTACCTTTTCACGATCAAGTTTCCGTGTAAATATTTTATCAATGAGCAGGATGTATATGGTAGGAGGAAGGACACTTTAGTCATCAACTGAGCTGATTCATGAAACAAATTTTTTTACTGAGAATCATCATGAAAATGTTTTCGTTTGATAGGATTGATTGGTTTTGAGAATGATAATTTCCATCTCAAAACTGATTCACCATTCTGACAGATTTTATGATAATAATAATAATGATAATAATAGGCATTTATATAGCGCCATCCATTTAGAAATATTCTTTTCCGAGGCACAATGTTATTATTATTATTACCCCGGCTTTAGCTCGAGCTGCCTTTCAGCGCTCATGCATTCAAGGAATTAATCCTGCCGGGTACCCATTCGCCTCACCTGGGTTGAGTGCAGCACAATGTGGATACATTTCTTGCTGAAGGAAAATTACACCATGGCTGGGATTCGAACCCACGACCCTCTGTTTCAAAGTCAGAAGACTTATCCACTGGGCCACAATGCTCCACACTGCTGCCTCGCACAACACCAAGCTGAAATACACTACTCAAAAAAAGTTAAGGACCACTTTTTAAAACGTACATAAAGATTTTATACAAGGTGTTTTATTTCTGGAAATACCTCAGTACAACTGTCCTAAATGTCCTTAAACACGCTGTAATCAATTTCACGCATGGGTGGTTTCAGTTGTTGCACAATGTCTCTCGCATCACTGCACATCCTGAAAAGTGGGCCCCGAGGGGTATCAGCTACTGACATGAAGTGGTAAAAACGAATGTCTGAGTGTCTTTCAGGCAGTTCAGTAACGAGTGTGACCACCTCCTGCAGCAATAACGGCTTCACAGCGCTGTCTCATGGAACTGATGAGGCGATTGATGTCTCTGACGTCCAGTGCATCCCATGCAGCCTCCAGAGCCACACCCAGCTGCTGCAGTCCAAGTGGATGGGCTTCGAGCTGGTCGAGACTCCTCCCCATCATGTCCCAGACGTGCTCTATCGGGTTTAAGTCCGGGGACCTCGCTGGCCACTCCATACGCTCAATCCCCTGGCCCTCAAGGAACTCGGTCACCACCCTAGCTCGGTGGGCACGGGCATTGTCATCCATGAAAATGATGTTTTGTCCCACATTTTCTGCAAATGGCACCACTATAGGTTCAAGGACCTCATCCCTGTACCTCACTCCTGTCATTGCTCCCCCTGGGACCACGTAGAGACGAGTACGGTTGGCGTAGGTGATGCCTCCCCACACCATGACGCTGCCTCCCCCATAACGGTCATGTTCTGCAATACAGGGGTCTGCAAATCTCTCTCCTGGTCGCCTCCAGACTCTCGAACGTCCATCATTGTGGTCAAGGGAAAATCTGCTCTCATCTGTGAACAGAACTCTACGCCATTGCTGTCTGGTCCATCTGACATGCTCCCGGGCCCAGTTGAGACGAATTCTTCTGTGAGCAGGGGTGAGTGGGACACACTGAGCTGGCCGTCTGGCATGCATATTGGCTCTGTGAAGTCGGTTACGGATTGTTTGAGTGGAAACAATCACTCCAGTTGCTGCAGCGAAGTCATTGTGAAAGCGGTTGCGGAGGCTGAGATTCGTCAAGTAGTCTCTACAATCAACAAATTGCTGACAACAGCAATGCCAAGATACAGCTGTCCAGGATGCCATCAAACACAATGAAATCAATTTCACACATGCAGTTCTTTCATGATGTCTCTGGCATCATTGCAATGTGCCCGTACAAAAGTGGGCCATAAGACAAGTGTCTTCCAAAGCATTTTCCGTCTTTAGTCTGTACAATCAACAACTTGCCTACAACAGCAATGCCAAGACACCACCTAAGTGAAACAGATGTAGCCAGAGCCCTAGGGATGCTGGAAGCTGGCCTCAGTCAGCGAAGAGTAGCCAGAATGATGGGCGTGTCACACAGTGTCATTAGCAGAGCAAATCAAAGACACCGAGAGACAGGGCTATACTCCGAGAGACCCCGCAGTGGCCGACCAGTTTCGACAACCCCTAGAGATGATCGCTACTTGACGAATCTCAGCCTCCGCAACCGCTTTCACAGTGCACGCCGCCTCAACAATGACTTCGCTGCAGCAACTGGAGTGATTGTTTCCACTCAAACAATCCGTAACCGACTTCACAGAGCCAATATGCATGCCAGACGGCCAGCTCAGTGTGTCCCACTCACCCCTGCTCACAGAAGAATTCGTCTCAACTGGGCCCGGGAGCATGTCAGATGGACCAGACAGCAATGGCGTAGAGTTCTGTTCACAGATGAGAGCAGATTTTCCCTTGACCACAATGATGGACGTTCGAGAGTCTGGAGGCGACCAGGAGAGAGATTTGCAGACCCCTGTATTGCAGAACATGACCGTTATGGGGGAGGCAGCGTCATGGTGTGGGGAGGCATCACCTACGCCAACCGTACTCGTCTCTACGTGGTCCCAGGGGGAGCAATGACAGGAGTGAGGTACAGGGATGAGGTCCTTGAACCTATAGTGGTGCCATTTGCAGAAAATGTGGGACAAAACATCATTTTCATGGATGACAATGCCCGTGCCCACCGAGCTAGGGTGGTGACCGAGTTCCTTGAGGGCCAGGGGATTGAGCGTATGGAGTGGCCAGCGAGGTCCCCGGACTTAAACCCGATAGAGCACGTCTGGGACATGATGGGGAGGAGTCTCGACCAGCTCGAAGCCCATCCACTTGGACTGCAGCAGCTGGGTGTGGCTCTGGAGGCTGCATGGGATGCACTGGACGCCAGAGACATCAATCGCCTCATCAGTTCCATGAGACAGCGCTGTGAAGCCGTTATTGCTGCAGGAGGTGGTCACACTCGTTACTGAACTGCCTGAAAGAAACTCAGACATTCGTTTTTACCACTTCATGTCGGTAGCTGATACCCCTCGGGGCCCACTTTTCAGGATGTGCAGTGATGCGAGAGACATTGTGCAACAACTGAAACCACCCATGCGTGAAATTGATTACAGCGTGTTTAAGGACATTTAGGACAGTTGTACTGAGGTATTTCCAGAAATAAAACACCTTGTATAAAATCTTTATGTACGTTTTAAAAAGTGGTCCTTAACTTTTTTTGAGTAGTGTACTACAAATGGTAAATGGTGGTGTTTTTTTACCTGATTGCTAAGAAAGCATGAATGCTTGTGAGCAAGTAACCAGAGGACCGACGGCTGAAGGTACTCTCCGAGGGACCTGGTAATGAGGATTAATAACTTACCAAATGGCACTATATAGCGCACCACGGGGGAATCGAAACCGTCTCACCGGAATTAGAAACCCTCGCTTTACCAACTGAGCTGTCGTGCCTCCAAATGTAGGAGCAATACTGGAAAAGGAATTATGGGAAATGTAAATCTAAAGTCCATTCTTTGCTAATTCAAGTAGATAAAACCATTGATTTGAAACTAGATAAACATGGAAACTAATCATGACTCTGATTGTATTGTAAGATGTTTCGACATCACCCTGATTTGGAAATATTATACTGTATTGATTCATTCTCAGAATAACATGCACAATCCTCTCACTGTTATATGAAAACAATCGATTTTTCCCTTGTCGATTGTGAAGAAAATGAAAGTTAATGAAAGTGACACATACCCTTTAAACCTGTAGTCCTAATTAGTAGCCGGGGGATAGAGATATAACCCGTCAGTCTTATAAAGTGATGAATGAATTTTCATTTTGAAAGTTTCATCATCCCTTCATTGCCTGTCTGTGATCTTGTCCCGACACCTCTCCCATAAACCCTGAAGGCGAGGTAGTTTGATTATGAAGATGCCGTCCACCTCCTTCTGATTGAAAATTGTTTCTTTCATCATGAGACTGAAACCTCTCAAGACTGAATATTTGTAGCATCGAATCCACCTTCGACCTGATTCTGACAGATTCAAGAGGTGGAAAGGAAACCTCTGTATCAAATTTTGTCTCTGTAATATATATAAATGCAATGGTGCTGAAAAAAAAAATATTTAAAGGTCAAGTCCACCACAGGAATATGCTGAGTTGAATAAATAGAGAAAAATCAAACTAGCCTAGTGCTGAAAATTTCATCAAAATCAGATGTAAAATAAGAAAGTTATGACATTTAAAGTTTCGCTTATTTTTCACAAAACGGTGATATGCACAACTAGGTGGGTCAGTCGATGATGTCATCACTCACTATTTCTTTTGTTTTTTATTGTTTGAATTATACAATATTTCATTCGTTATAGATTTGACAATAAGGACCAACTTGACTGAACCTTATAGTATTAAACAATGCTGATTCCACATGTTCAGGGAGGAATTAATTGTTGTATCACTTGACAATGAGAAGAAAATTAGAATATTTCATATAATAAAATACAAAAGAAATAGTGAGTGAATGATGTCATAGTCTCCTCATTTGCATACCAGCCAGGATGTGCATATAACTGTTTTGTGACATTAAGCAAAACTTTAAAATGTCATAACTTTCTTATTTTACATCCAATTTTGATGAAATTTTCAGTGTTATGCTCGTTGGATTTTTCTCTTTTTATTCAAATCAACTTTTTTTTGGGTGGACTTGTCCTTTAAAAAAAGCCCAGAACAAATAGGAATCCTTATGAATGCTAGAAATCAATAAATGACATATTCCAGAATATCCTCCTGAAATCACATTCAATATAAAAAAATATATGGGGTAGTATTTATCATTATTAATATTATTATTATTACTGCTACTTCTACTGTTAGTACTATTATTGTTATTATTATTTATTCATTTTTTTCATGTTTATTTATTTATTTTTTTTTTTTGGGGGGGGGCCAAGGGGCAATAATATATGATGCTTAATATGATAAAAAGCACATTATTTCATTATGCATTGAAGGTGAGCCACTATAGCCAGTTGGGTTCAAAAGGGTAGCTATTTTTTCCAATTTTAATCAAGCCAGATTGAAATACCGTTCTCACTTTTGATGATATAATATACCCAACCCGGAGAGTGTCCACCCATATCGGGACTCTCCTCAGGTTCTGGGGTTTCTTTAATATTAGTCATGCAGCTCAGAGTCGGTCTGTCACATGGCAAAAATACATTGATTGTATCGTACTAAAGCTTCCTTCGTGTACCCAAAATTAGTCCATGAGTGGGCTACGAACTTGGCAATGTTGCCTTGGCATTGGTGTACTTGTGCTGATAACAGTTCCAGCCAACAAGTTCACCTTTTTTCTAAACTAGTTATCAGGTTATACGTGCTTGCATGAGCGGTAGGAGGCATTAAAGAGTTGGATTTTGAAGATTGAGGGGTCCGAGAGAACGTAATGCTCATTGGCTTCAGGTCCTGGTACAATGTGTACTTAATGTTTCTGAGAGGAAATTTTCAGGATATTTCAGGAGAATATATTAATTATTGATATGAACTATCCGTTGGATTATTGATACTTGCCAGAGATTTGGAGGCAGTCTACAGATAGAGAAGGTATGTTTTATTATTATTTTTGTTGTTGTGTAATTGCAATTTCTTGTTTCATATGTCAAGGAATCTGCCCTGCAGTTTTGCTGCTTGGGAATTATGCAAAGTCTTGCAAGTTTTAGGTAGCTCTCTTTGGACAGCAATATCTGATCCCAGCTGTAGTAAAGAATTAACCATAAATGATTATTCATTTATTTATTCATATATTTGTATATTTATTTATTTCTTTATTAATTTATTTATTTATTAATTAAATTAATTAATTAATTAATAATTGATTTATTCATTCATTCATTCATTAAAAAAAAATTTAATTATTTATTTATGTGTTTGTTTTTGTTTTGTTTATTTTTTGTTTGTTCGTTCGTTTGTTCGTTCATTTATATATTTAATTCATTTTTTAAATTCATTTTTTAAAATCTTCTGATGTATTTTTTTTCTTGTGGTGAAGGTTGTTGGATTTCAGTGCCAGCAGCCATTGTGACATAGGGCCCCATACATTTTTCTTCCCGATTCACTAAATTTCCTATAAAAGTGCCTGTCGATATGATTGGCATGTTACTCATAAAAAACCTTAAACCAGAATAGGTTTGAATTAAGAGTGCAAAGAAAGAACTAGAGCGGGGGTTTCAGATTCCGGTGACCCGGGTTCGATTCCCACTTGGTGCGCTAGTGCCCTTTGGTAAGGCAGTAATCCTCTTTACCTCATTACATACTCTATTCATGTTTTAGGCCATCTGAATTTAAGGGGCTTTTTATCTCCATTTTTGTGTCTGCGAAAACACCCATATATTATTATTTCCGCATTTTTCTTCTCGCCAGTGCTGTTCACTGTCCAGTTGATTGTGTCCAATGGCAGTGACCCCCCCCCCAGCCATTTATCTTATGAGTCTGATAATGTATACAGGATATGAGTCGGGGAAATGATAGCTCGAAAACACACTGCCATGGTGTCATACAGCTAATTGCCCCCATAACATAATGATGTAACCTTGAACGGCTATAATCCATGCATGACACCATAAGACCACAGACTCTCTTCTAAACCTCAAGCTATCATATGAACCTCATTAGGCGGTGCTGCACCATCCCGAGTTTGCTCAATCTCGAGATTTTAGCCCGATCGGCCCTCTTCGCGATTAATCTCGAGATTCAAGAAACCCCGTCTCCACCATCGCAAGAAGAGCGATTCCTGCTCGAGCGAGGCATCGATGCATTATGGTCTGACGCCATGAATAAATAATCCCGAGTGCGTCTGCACCTACGAATTAGCGCGATAATTCGTGAAATAGCGCGCTATTTTGCAAATAATCCCAAGTTGACTCGGGATTGCAATCTCGAGATCAATCCTACGAACTTAGCGCGATAATTGCGTCTCCATTGCAAATAATCTTGAGATTGTTCAGATCGGGATAATTTGCCGAATCAGAAATAGCGCGCTAATTTGAAAACTCGGGATGGTGCAGACGGCCCTACTGCTATGGTGTCATACAGCTAATTGCCCCATAACATCATGATATAACCTTGAACAGCTATAATCCATGCATGGCACCATAAGACCACAGACTCTTTTCTAAACCACAAGCTATCGTATGAACCTCATTAACCCTACAGACCAAGGGGATCTGGATAAATTTCAGGATAATCGGTTCACATTTTCTAGAGGATTAGACGAAGATATTCTTGGCACTGGAGCGTCTCAGGGATAGTTTCGAATATTTGTCTACCTGCCAAAACTTTTTTTAATCATAATTCCATCTGCACTGCAAATGATGAAATGTATATCAGGACACTGGCAGGAAGGAAGTAAAGAAATGCAATTGACATGGCGTTACAACCACCCCTGCCAAAAATGTACAGTCAGACCGCAGGTCCCTATGCTAATGAGCAAAAAGGCCAGATTCATCCAAATCATCTCGTGGCTGAATCCTCCTCCTTGCAAAATCTCGTGATTCGTGAGATTTTCTTTCTCTAAGAATTTACCTGTTTTAACCTCAAGTTAAATGAAATATTATTGCACCATCAGATAGAGTAAATGTTACTCTTTCATATTGGTCATTTATTTTGTATACAATATTTTGTTAAATAAGTCAATTTCTGGCCTGAAAATGTGCCTCAAAACTGAATTTTCTTCCTCTGTTTTCTTTTGCAAATTGTGCTAAACTTTTTATTTTGAGCCTCAATGATATCTATATCACCATAAAGCTGAACTTCTGTACTTTCTCACAATGCCACTCTTGATATGCGGCACCTTTTAATCGGGTCAAGATCACACTTTTCCCATCAAGGTACAAGACGAGATTTCTGAAATTTTGTACTTGCATGAAATCCAGAGTTCTGATTGGCTGGATAAGGTTCACAGAACAACAGGCGCGGGGTATTTGAGGAGATTACCACATGGGAAGTGTGACCTTCCCATGAACCCAGGCACTGGAACCGTTGGAATTTGCCATTGTGTGGTCTCTTTGACCAATCAGAGTGCAGTATTCTTGTTTTCAAGCTGCTTTATGTACTTGGCAAATGAAAAGTGTGATCTTGACCCGATTAAACCAATTCTTATTTTGAAACCTATATCACTTTAAAGCATACATATTCAGCTTTATCATTATCTAAAAATCATTTGGGCTCAAACAAAAATAAAGTGTGAAAATAGCAGCTTTTGTCAGGCGAAAATAATTATTTTGTAGCATATTTTAGATCAAAATTTTAACCTATATTACAAAATCTTTGAATAAATTCAAACACATGACCTGAAAGAATGATTCTTCTTCTTTACAATGATACCAAATTCATGAAATTCAATGCACAATTAGAGCAGCAATGACCGAATGAAAAGAGGCGTTTTGGTCCGCATCAAGCTCATTAAATATGCAAAACATCTCAAGTCATGAATATCACTTGGATGAAAGAAGCCACTTTCTTGGGACCTGCCGTCTGACTGTGTACCCAGTATGCATTGTTCTGAATTTAAGAGGAAGTACAGTCCACATCTATAAATATCAGAAGACAATTTACCATTTTTGGTGGCGCTCAAATAAGAGAGGGGACTTCTGCACAGAGGCTGTTCTTCCTGAAATTCATTCAAAACGAGGTTATTATTATTTTTTTTTTTTGGGGGGGGGGTCCTGAAGCCTAATAATAATAATAGGCATTTGTATAGCGCCATCTATCTAGAAACAATCTATTCCGAGGCACATTGCTGTTATTATTACCCCCAGCTTTAGCTCGAGCTGCCTTTCAGTGCTCTTGCATTCAAGGAATTAATCCTGCCGGGTACGCATTCACCTCACCTGGGTCGAGTGCAGCACAGTGTGGATAAATTTCTTGCTGATGGAAAACACGTCATGGCTAGGATTCGAACCTACAACCCCTGTTTGAAAGGCGGGAGTCAGAACCACAAGACCATGACGCGCCCACCTATTAAAAAGCTATAGTTAAACAATTTACAGATTCTCTTTTGCAACTATTTTTTTTTTTTTTTGGGGGGGGGTTTCTCAAAACTCTCAGTAGATTTTCCTCATGAAATGGTCACCAGTGATGTATAGTCTTGTGTACAGCTTTGTAAAATGGCCCCCAGGGCTAGACTAATACTGCATGTGGAAGTGACCCCTTCTCTCCTAAATTGCATGATTAAATTGAAACCTTAGTCTAATTACTCTTGATTGAGCTTTAGCTAGCTACTTTGAAATTGTTCTATGGATCAGGCAGGAACTAGTCATCAACAGTATGAGTCTATTGTTGTCTCATTATTTCATGTCTTGATGAGATTGACATCTGGTCTTTAAGTAAGATTTATGAAAACATGAATGTGTTCCAATTATTCATGTGACATCTGGATAAGATATTGTCTATGTGATTCATGTTTGCTCACAAGTCGAAAAGAGAACTTGCCCTCAAGTTGCTAACACTTTTTTCAGTCTTCCACCAGTTCCGGATTTCTTTCTTCCATGATTTTAGATCTGCTTGCATATTTGAAAGGAACGCAACAGTGTTTTGATTTGAAACTGTAGTTTAGTCATGACGAAGAAAGCTAAGTATAGTGGGGGAAATCACATACAGCCTGAGGACCCCTCAAAATTCCTGAAAGAGACCCCACCCCCCAAAAAAAAATCAGAGTTAAACCCATTTATTATAACATACTTGAAAAGTCACCAATTCTCTGCCAGGGGTGTAAACTGAATATTTTTCCAAACTAGGAACTCCTAGAATATAAGACTTAATATTTTTGTACAAAATGCAATTTTGTAATGCGAATAATCAGAAATCGTCCTTTGGAAAGTTATAGTCATAATAGTATCCTTCATTTTACTTCCGTAGAATTTAATAAGGTTTTTGTGGGTTCATATGTGGCCAAGTCTCTATCCTGAAGGCATATTAGTTTCATTCCAGGTGGATTAAAAATATATATTTAATCTGATGAGCTTCCTTATAACTGTCCCTTTTATCGGAGAAATAGGAAAGTATAGTTCATTGATCATCTTTTGCATTTGAGTTTGATTTGTGAATTTAGTTCATGATAGCTTGTACATCTCTTTGATGAACCCTTGCGCATTTCAGACTGATGGTCTTTTTTAATCCTTTTTTGCTGGCAGAAATTGATTTTGATTTCAGAGGATTGGTTTAGTAACAGACCGTTAAACTCCAAGCTGCACTGAGAGAAGGTTTATGAATTGATTCAAATTCACCATAGAACATCTCGTGTGTTAATTGTATGCCTAAAGAGAGAAAAGATTTCCTATTATTGTTGTGATCCCCCTGATGGTTTTATCTGTTGCGGTTTTTCATGTAGCTAATTACGGGTGTGTTTTGATACCACTCGTGTCTGTTTAACGATGCGGATTAGCGGGCTTGCAAGTTCAAAGGGTGAAGCTAGACGAAAATAAAGAAAAATCAAATTCCAGACACATTTTTCTATTTGTGTGCGATTATAAAGGATCTTTTGTGGCTCTCTCTGTCGTGGGCTGTCAGCTTTAGCAAATTCTCATAATTGAGCTCACATGGGGGTTGAGATTTGCTGTCTAGATGTTCTATTGGTAACCTGGACTATTGTGTTATGAAGCAACAAAAGGAAGCACTGAAAAAATATTTGTCGGTCTTGAAGTATTGATTGAAAAGTGTTGGCACATAATGAGCCACATTTGGGCTACTTTTGATGATCTCTTGTGACTTCATATTCATTCAATCATCACTGGAGTGAAAAATGTCTTTGAGATGAGGAGACGAAAGAATAACAAAGATGTCGGCTTGTACCCCATCTGGGCTGAGAGGGTGATGTAAAATTTACCATCGATGGTGAGTTCAAACTTGCATACAAGACATACTTTGAATTTGGAGTGAAATAAAAGGTTCCTTTGAGGCTTGATCCCTGGCTTGTAATCTCGCCTGCGATTGCTGATCTAATGAATTAGCCCAATCAGAGCACATTGGGCTTATTTTCTTCTTGAGCACCTGTAACTGTAGATGTGTATTCCTTAGACTGCTCGAAATAGTTTGGTTGTGGGGTCAACATAATCTTTCTGAAAATGTCAATGTATACCTCACCAAATTGGTAAACAACATATTTCAGGTTTGACTCATTTATGAAAAGGAATATTGAAGAAAATGACAATTTACAAAAGGCATAGTTTGGTTTTGACTCATTCTTTAAAGGGGAATACCCCCAGAAAATAAAAAGGTAAATGATAAAACTCTTTGACTCACTGAGCAAAGGGGAATGAAAAGATGCCTAATTCAGGGAGGACTTTAGTCGGTCTGCCTGAAATAGTTTGGTTGTTGGGTTAAAATAGTCATCCTGAAAATGTTAAGGCATCTCACCAAATTGGTAAACAACATATTTCAGGTTTGGTTCATTTATAAAAAGGAATATTGAATAATTTGCGAAAGGCATATTTTGGTTTTGACTCATTCATTAAGGGGGTATGCCCCCCCAAAATTAAAAACGTAACTGAGGGGGAATTAAAAGACACCAGATTCAGAGGGGATATTTTTGGACAGATTTGGCATCCCATTTATGGTCACACAAAAAATGGAATTATCTGTAGCTTCTGGGGTTTCTTTTTTAGTTTAAAAACAACCACATTTCAATAATCGGTTACGATTGGTAAAACCATGCCTAATGATTCCTAACAATATAGGTGCGCATGTTCAAAATTTGAAGAAAAAAGTAAAGTGAGACAGTCAATTTGGTTTTAAAGGGCCAGATATGGTCAATTTTGAGAAGTAAATGTGTAAATTGCTCTAACAGTGCACAATAGCTGGCCATTGTAGATTTGAGATTATAATAAATATATTTCTTTTTATGATGCACAGAAGGCCTATACATAAGCTATGAACAGAGGTTTGAATTAGGTTGCCATTAAAATCCCAAACCCATGTACTGAATTTATCAATCATGAAATGTCATTGAACCAGAATGATGAGATTACTTATGTATTCAATGAAATGTTTTTCTTTCTCGTTCAGGTTTTCATAATGGTTGAAAAAAAAACCCACCTAGTTTATTGCGCAGTTATGCAAAAACGTGCTTTTGATGATATAGGTTTGTGATTGATTAGATTGGATCTTCATTTCTTTTTTAAAGCTAAATGAACGTAGTTGCAGTAAAACACTGATTTCGTGAGAAAGTCTGTAAAACCAAGGTTAAGTATTGATATCTCATCGTGGATCTAGATCTGGTACAGTTACATAAACTGAACTTTGTGAAATCATAATATCTAGCTAAAAAAACGATCACACTGAAGATCGCCAACACAGATAAGGCACACGTGGGACAGTGTATTATTATTGCTGGAATAAAGACCCGACGGAAGTGACCGAATCCGCGCTTATTTTGCTTATTTCTCAGCAATTACACAATTTCTTCCAGAATCCTTTGGCACATATTTTTTATTCATACAAACAGACACTTTGGTGATCATTATATTAAATTATGTAAAAAGTCATTTTGAGATCGTTCCCACAACTGGAATTTATCTTTAAATCTGGATCTGTTGTGAATAAGAGGGACGAGGGGAAGATGCAGAAGGATGTATACTGAATAGGATTTTATTTATGTGTCATCAACATCAAAACTTTGGACTGAAAATCTTTTTTTTTCCTAAAACAATGAATAGACTCATTGTGGTAGAGTACACAGAAGGGAAATGACAATTATGTCTGTTTATTTGTTTGTATTTATTATTATCATTAATGGTTTTATCGTGGGATGAATAATTACCAGGATGTGTGAGTTTTTGTGTGTGTAATGTTTGCTTGGCTTAGCTTTATCATAACACAACTCAATGAAAATGCATTATTATCACAAGATATTGTTTGGTGAGAAAATTAGTTGTTTGCGTTTCTGACAGAGGTAAGTGTATTTGGTTAAAGAGTATGTTTATGAGTGGGTTTGTTTTATGTCTTTGTTTAGGCATAAATTTGCGATAGCTCAGTTAGTAGAGTGGGGGTTTCACATTCCGGTGACCCGGGTTCGATTCCCATTTAATTGGTGCACTAGTGCCCTTTGGTAATTCATTAATCCTCATCACCAGGTCCCTCGGAGAGGACCTTAAGCCATCAGTTCTCTGGTTTCTTAGCAATCAGGTAAAATATCACCACCATGTACCTTATACCATGAGATTAAGAAATAAGACCCTCAAGGTTTCAGCTCGGTCTCTTATTTTCTAATTGTAGTTTGTATTCACAGGATTTCCTTGTTTTTTTCACTCAAGCAGGTTTAAATGTGTACGAACTATGGAGCAATATGACTTTGAATGCTGCTTTGAAAACATTTGATGTGTTGAACATGAATGGAATCTGCACATCAATTAGCAGGAGACCTCTCTCTTCCTGATCTAAAAATCATCAAGATTAATTGAGAATTAACAGTTTCTTTTCCCATCTTTTCAAGGCTTCCTGATGAAACGAGTTGATATTTTTTTCTCTTTCCTAAATGTATTTAGATTTTCACATGGTCTGTTGCGCAGCCAAACCCATGTGACACTACTTGCTTTTCACCATCTTGGTGGATATTGTATATTACTTCTTCATTACTACAGCAACATGTATTTTGCTAGCCTGGTGCAGTTTCATGCATTACTTGTTTGTGTTGGAAAAATATATTTCATGAATGTTTTCTTGTTTTGAACATTGCTGTTGTGGTATGTTAGTCCCATATCACAACCTTTGTGGTGCTTCCACTAAATAACTTGCAATGTTGCTGATTGTGTTACCCCAGGCAAGCTGATATTCAGATTGTTAACCAGAAGTGATTGACATTTAACACATAAATTACACATGAATAAATTAATTAAGGGGATTTGGAATTTCGGTTTTTCTTCCTGCATTGTATCGCAAGCCAGATGGACTTTGGCACACCCAAAGGTTTCAAGATCTATCATGCGGACAGCAATCATATCTACTGTCTCATTGTATCTTCCTTGGGGCGATAGCAGCAGTGTGATATCAGATATATATCTAATAATGAATTTCCTGAATCTCCAGTCAGCTGTGATCCATGAATGTATCTTGACCCTCTTACCAATGAGATCATCAATCAATGGTCATCCTTGGACACATCCTTCAGGGTTCAGAAGACAACTGCCACCGCAAGGATCAACCTGCAATTGTATCTTAAGTCTTCCAGAGACGAATGTACTTCCCTCAAATCGATGTTAGCATGAAAGTGTCTAGAGAGGAAATTTTGCTGAATATGAAAACTAGAATCGGAATGTTTTGGAAATAGTATCACCAATGATCATTGTTGGACACTTCCTTACAGGGTTCACAAGACAACTGGCAGTCATTGTCCTCCACAGGCAAAAGTGCATCTCTTGATGAATAACCGGAATCAGAATGTCTTGGATCATCAATGATTATCGCTGGACACATGCTTACAGGTTGAGGATCGGTGTCCTGTCAATGTCTTGATCATGAATCTGTCAATGTTAAGATCTGGACAAATTCTTCAAGGTATTTGAAAAACACCTGAGGTGTGAGGATCACTGTGAGACACCACTTGAGCTGTTGAAGGGGTGGACTGACTCCTCAGGGTTTAGCAACCAAAAGTCCTGTTGAGGAACACTTTGTCACCAAAGTGTTTGAAAGTCGGTCATTGAGGAGCCATCCGTCAGGGTATAGCCAACAATGTTACCAGTTTCAGGAACACCATCTTATGGTCTTACATATCATACCTTTGCCGTGGCATGCAATTGTCAAGGATACAACTGGAATATCTACCGGGATTTCACAAAGTGATAATCAGTTTTAGAATCATATTTTATTACCAGATTTGGAAGTCCAGACAATTCATTGTATTTTGATCTGTCAAGTATAATCAGGGATTCCTAGTTTCCTTCATTCCAGTGCTCAAATAGACAGTTCATTCTTCAGTCCTATTGCTTTATGAAGAGGGTCCCTGTGTCTGAAGTAAACTCACCATCTTGTGCCAAATCTAGATTTCTTTGATCCATTTTCATCTTCGAACATTTTTAACACACCAAAGTGATATTATCTTCCGAGTTCCTGCTACATTGGCAATCGATTTGAAGTAAAGGGACTGGTAAAATTCTAAGGCCAGCTCGTCAGGTTATCGCCAGATTGAATTTCATTGTAACATTAGCATGGGTGTAACCATGACATTTAAAGCATTTTCCAGAATATCTTGGATCCATAAGAGAGGCGTAGTGTCTGCTCATGTTAGTCCCTGTACATTGAAGGGGTAGTCTGTCTCTGGTGGCCATGCAGGTCGAAACTTACTTATCGTTGTAAAAGGAAAACTTAAGCTAGCCACACAGGATTTATTTACATGTGTCAAACCATATTGAGATTACAGTAGAAGGTGACTATATACGGATTAGCTCGGAATTTAAGATTCAGTAACTTTTCTTCCAATTCTTAATCTGAAAGATCAGGATACCATGATGTCTGTGAGTATACCGCCTTGTGGATTCATCGTTAACGTTCAGCCAATCTTCAAATATGAGGTAAAACGATTTCACTCAAGATATAGGATTACTTCTTGTCTTGAAGGAAAACTAGTTGGAATGAGAAAATAAAAAGTCTTGATTTATATGTGCCGTATTATACAAATATTCAATGTTGATGAGTGCGATCGTTCCGAATATTGCATGAGTGTGCAAGTTGAATAGACCTTTTCAACTTGCAACGAATGTAATATTCGGAACGTCACACGAATACAACATTGAATATTTGTTTTATACAACACCGATAGCGTACAGTTTAGACTAGATCTAGATAGGCTAGATCAATAGGTCTAGTCTATGACTAACGCGCGTTAGGTCTTATTTTGCTTACAGTGTTGTATTTTGAGCATCGAGTAGATTTACTCCAGTAATCCCAGGAGAGTCAAGTACTTTCAACATAGATCCATGAAATCCAATTTGTGAACGAATTCCATAAAATCCAGAAGAAAATCCAAACGGTAAGCAGCCGCACCCTGGGAATAATTAGCTTAGCAACGTACGTACGCGCATTGTGTTCAGCTTAGCAACGTGTATGCGCAGTGCTACGTACATCGGTCAGAGATACGAAAACGTGATTACGTATATGCGCGTATACCGCTAATTCATTTAACGTGTACGCGGGGCATGTCCATGGGTTCAGTGTGCCCAGGGATCTTGCAGTGCTGGCTCATTTACTTCAGCGTGCTATAGTCGACTATAGCACGAGCGTGCAATAGTCGACTATAGCACGGCTAGCGTATCTTAGCGTGCTATAGCTGATTCCTCTGAATGTCATGTGACATGCTTTCATCCAATCAGCTGCCAAGGATCTATCCATGTGTTGTATAATAATTATTATAACTTAGAGTCTTAGATTAATGAATATTGATGAGCATTTAAATGAATTTGAATAAAAGAGATGCCTAGCTTAAAAAACAATACATATAAGTGATTAAATTGATAGTAAAAATGAAGGGAAAGAACAAAGATGATAAAAATATAATGAACAAAACAAATAACTACTGAAAACAAATGAGATAAATGATTGAGGGAATTATTTTAATGATTTTTTTCCTTTGAATTTTTAACTACCCCAGTCTTATAGGTAGTTGGATAATGCAGTTAAAATATCTTCCTTGAGCAGATAGCATTTCAACATCCTAAGGTGTTTTCTGTCTTCTGACCTGACTGGATGGTCAACATATGGTCTTATTTATATTTAGAGTCTCGCTGGCTTTTGCATAATTAATATTTCCACTCTGTGTGCCCTCCCCTATCATTCCTAACCTGACCTACGATGCATAAATACAGTGAGGTATATGAAGCTATAACAAGTGTATACATGGTTGTATGCAGCGGGGGGGGGGGGGGGGGGGGGGAATCCACCCTAGAAATGTGAAACCTTACATTTTTCAACTGAAAATTTCCACAAATTCCACCATAAGTGTGCTTGAAATCCTCTAATTTTACTTCAGAAAATATAAAAGTACCCTAATGACAAGCTCAATCACTTCCTTTTCAGTTTCTTCAAAAAAAAATGTATGTATGAAGCGATCAAGCTTATCATTAGGGTGCTTTTGCATTTTGTAAAGTGAAATTGAAGGATTCTGTGCATTGGTGAATTTTGTGAAAATTTTCAGTAAGAAAGTTTTCAAAGTTTCGGGGGGGGGGGGGGGGCAACTGCCTTCCCTGTCCCCCTGCTGCATACGGCAATGCCCATTGACACAAACACATACCTCTGATGAAAGTCTGTATCCACACAGAAGCATAGAATGGGGGACATTAATATTGAACCAGATTAGCAGTCGTGTCAATGTTTGATTCTCTGTTACAATGCAAATCAACTAGTGTTCACAACATTTTCTCAAGGACTCTACAATGTGTTCAAGGGATTTTCGCCTGTCTGAGCATTTATTGTTATATCTCGATAGATTTCCTTATAAAATGTTGAAAAGTTAGGCTGTAAATGTTGGTATTTAGTCTCATTATTGCACCATTGCTGTCATTGCTTTAGGGATCATTAGCAAACGTGTAAGTGATTCGGACCATTGTGTGTATCGCTATTTTCCCTTTTCTTTGATTTTCTTAGTTTTCATGGGCAATTGCAATAGATTTCCTATAAAACGTGGATAAAGCTAGGCTGAAAATGGCGGTATTCATTATTGATCTCTTTTTGTACTATAGCTGTCGTTGCATTTGCTATCATTAGCAAGCTTGTAAGTGATCTGGACCATTATGTCTTTTGCTATTTCCCATCTTATTTGATTCAATTTCTAAGTTTTCATGGGCAATTGCCTTTCAAAGACCTCACCTTAATGGCTTTTCATTTACCCACTTGAAGTATTCAATCAGGCTGTACAGCTAGGACAAAGCTAAATGTGTCTGGAATGACATTATAAACCCCTGCTAATGGCCTGTGCTTGTATTCACCCATTCAAACTTTGACCCAATCCCAGGCTAGGGTATAGTCTGCATTATCAGACCCTAATCAGACATGACCATTGTTGGATAAGAGAGTGCCTTTTAAAGTCAAACTATTGTTGGTTGTGCAACATTCTATTTCTTTAAGTGTTCAGCAATGTTTGGACAGGGAATGTATTTAATAGAGATCCTATTTTTATTTCACGCGAAGGAATAAATTCTGGATGTTTACACTACATTATACATGTATAAACAAGGGACTGGGTGCCTTTTTATTTAGAATGATTGTTCTGTGCTTATGAAATTTATGGAATACCAGTAATTGACTGTTAATCTATAAATCCCTAACATAAAGATACACCATAGTTACCAGTGAGGTTGCTCCCCTTTTCATTACAACATTTCGTCTGCATGACCTCAGAGAGTTTCTTGTAGGAGCCAGACAAAATGGTAAATTTCAACCCAATGGTTTTGTTTGAAATTAGACTACTACTTTTCATCTTCCAATATCATAAGAAGTTCTCACATTCACCTAATAACATTAAATGCCTGATTTGGGTGCAGTGTGAAGGCAGTAAGGTACTCATATCCCTTAAAGAAAATAACCAGCAAATTCTTTCTTTTTGAGTTAAGTCTTTGGGATTTCGCTGAATATAAAGGAGAATAGGATGCTTAGGCATATATCATTTCCTTATAGGATTGTGAGTCTTCTTTCAGGCTTTCTAGCTATCAGAACTTTATCTGGTGCAGGCTTGTGTGAGCGCAAACATTGATCATCTTCAGATGATCAGGTGTGTTTGAAAGCATAGACTACTATTCATCTTCCAGTATCAAAGACTCCCTTCTCTATCTGCAACCTGAACTCCAGACTTGAATGGTTCCGAAGAATGGCCCTCCGTGGGGGACGAGAAGGATCGGGTACTGAGACATCTGGATTGGGGTAGAACCTTCTAATTGATTGGTAGACATTTGATCAGTGTGGACTTCCAGTCTGCTTCCTTCTTTCGAGTGTTTGTCAACTTTTCAATATTGGATTTGATTTATGGTGATCGTCCATGATTGCAGTAGGGAATTGTCATTGGAGAAAGGACTTGTACACTCACCTCTGCTGTCCGTGGTATGTAGTGAATTATCCTATTTCAAACTTTTATGAATTGGGTAATAACTTGTACCATTGCACCTTTGAAACATGATGTGAGGGGGAGTCTCCATATTATCTTGAGATTTCATGGATATAACTTGTATTATTGCACCTTTGAACCATGATGTGAAGAGGACTCACCCTACTATCTCGAGATTTCATGGATATAACTTGTATTATTGCACCTTTATACCACTTTATGAACTTGATTCTTCTATGATTTCATAACTTCATGATCGGAGGCAGGACTTGTCTCCTTGCACCCTCAAATCTTGTTAGGAATTGCAGATTCTCCAAGCATTTCGAAAGTTCTGTGCCAAAACGCAGAACAAGGAGAGTCTGAAGACCATGAGGCCTGCATTGAGTGGAAAGTTGAAAGGTATGTATTCTAGCATACATGTATATACAGATGCTTTTCTCTCATCATTTGGGGAAAAGCTGATTTGTATTTCAAAACTTTTCTCTCCTGGTATACAATATGGTATTCTGGATGGTTCTACAGGTCCCTCAGAGAGGACCTTAAGCCGTCAGTCCTCTGGTTGCTTGCTTACAAGCATTCATGCTTTCTTAGCAATCAGGTAAAAAATAACCACCATTTCCATTTAGGTGTTGAAAGTTGAAAGGCAACTGCATTGATTTTCTCAAATCATCAAAACATCAGAGAAAAGCTGATGTTTACGTCCTTGTTTTGTTTCAATCCAGACTATGATGATAATATTCTGAAGGTTTGCATTTAGGGCTTGATAATGTCTTTGTGGAAAGTTCAAAAGCATGGTATTCCTTCATAAATCATCAAAACATCAAGGAAAAACTGTTTTTGTTTGTATCTTCGTGGTGGACCATGCTGGGGTTTTTAGTCAAGGCATTGATGAATGGACTCCAGGGATACATATCACAAAGCTTAGCAATTGATCTCAGTGCTCATGTTTATCATTGATCATACACAATAATCAATGCAATCAATCACAGAAATCAACCCCATGATCAATCGTTAAGCTCTGTGTTACGGGGTCCTGGGCCCCCGTCTCACAAAGAATTACGATCGATCGGATCAACCTCAGCTGTATGGAAATCCATCAATGTCATAATTTCTACAACAGGAAATTTGCACAATGTCCTTGTAAATAAGGAGAGGCACACTGAATTTCAAGAAAACAATGAATGCAAAATATTTTGAACAAACAATGCAGTGTTGATGTTGACGTTGCTGGCCTTCCATACTTTTGGTTGATCGGATCGATCGCAACTCTTTGTAAGACGGAGGCCCTGATCAGTCAATCCTGTTCTCAACTTCTGATGCATCACATAATAGGTGGTTTCAAACCGCCTCGATCACAAGAATCCCCGTTAAATTACGAGAACATTTCTAGGCTAAAAAATACCCATTAATTATTCCTGCATTCACACCGCCCCGAAACATACCCTTCGGGATAAATTCGTGAAGTTAAGAGCATGCGCAGTATGGTCTAATAAGCAGGCAAGGCGCGAGATTCAAAACCACTAGCCCAGCAGCCACCCACGGCGCCCGCGCCCAACGATATGCCGGGCTAAAAGTTCCCGTAAATTGCTTTCACATTGCCAAAATACCTGCGACCTTGGAAAAATCCCCGCGAAAGTTCTCGTAATTTCGCCAAGTACCTACTATTTAGCGGGTATTTTCTTTCGGGGAAATTACGCGTAGTTTGCTTTCACATTACCAAAATACCTGGTATTTTCTGATCGGGGTAAATTTCCCGATCATAGAATACCTGGAACTGACAAACTTCGAGGCGGTCTGAAACCACCTAATGTGAGAGAGAAATCCGATTTGGTTTATTTGATGTTGACAGTACCAGGCACCTGTGTGAAGTAGGACAACTCGGACTGAATAGGTACATTCAGTTTGTTCACAGGCACATTAAATTTGAACAATTTCTTTGTGACACATATATGTTCAGTGTTCCTTCAGATAGGTTGTCATTTCTGCGAAGGGAGTACTCTCTTGAGGGTAGGCCTATCTGTCATGGATATTCTGGTATAAGGTATAATACAGCTGTTGGATTGTATTTAAAAAGGTAAGATTTGATATACAGCATGGATTCAAATGGATCGGTATTGCATTTGCTCTATGTACAACCCTCATTACGACAGTGTCTAGGCTAGGAGAATACTTCTTAGGTTGTTGTCATTACACCGAGGTAATAGTGCAGTTAGTCAAATTTTAAACTTAATGATTTTGACTAACACACACCATCAGTTGCTTTTAAGTTTGATAAAAATTTGTAGTCATAATACAGTTCGAAAAGCACATTCTTTACACTATAATTCGTCAGCGTTCATCCGAACCGTCGTATCAGTCAATTTTGGTCAAAAAATAGATTTTGAGAATTTTGCAGAAAATGAAAGTACAAGTCCTTTTCTATTCATTACTAAATTTCTAGGCAGCAATTAATTTTAGTTTCTGAGATATGAGGTGATTTTCATGACACAATTTTTTAAAATAAAATGCGCAAATCCCATTGGAAAACGTGTACTGTAGCAGAGCGATACAACGTTTTGACAGACTTTGATTTCAATACGCACGGTCAGCCAAACCGTCATACGCGGCCATCGACACTGCATTGACTTTGCACGTGAAAAGCAATACGACGTTTTGACTGACTGGGTGCATTGAAATCAAGGTCAGAGTTGTTGTGTCCCCTATGGCAATTTTGTACAGGGGAAATCTAAACCGCTCAAACCGAAATTACAAGCATGGAGCTCTTTTGCGATATTTTCTCTGATCCATGGTTTTGTGTTAAAATAAGGATACTAATGTCAAGCAATTGTTTTGGTCTTTCCAACCATGTATTTTTCTAGCAATGAATATGTTGTAAGGCTGGGGAACTACATGTACATGTGAAAATTATAGTAAACTTTGAAGTTGATTTTCTCTGAAATGGGTTTGCACCGTCGTATAGTGATAGGATGGTTCGGATGACCGCCGACAAATTGATTATGGTAATCCTGGTCAATAGGAATATTTTCTTAATACTCAGTTGAAGGATTTGGGATTTAAGTCCCAGTTTGGAACTCAAGCAGAGTCTTAACCAGCATTTGACACTCTCTACCCAGGAGTATATAGATAGATACCTTGCATTTGCTTCAGCACCCTTTGGATTAACAGCCCTGATGGTGAACCTTTTTTTTTCTTCAAAATTCAATATCTGTGATAATTTCAGTTGTTCATGCCTGCCCTTGTCATCACACACGTAGAGTCAATACACCCATAGAAATTAAGATGGTGAACCTTTTGTTTTCTTCAAAATTCAATATCTGTGATAATTTCAGTTGTTCATGCCTGCCCTTGTCATCACACACGTAGAGTTAATACACCCATAGAAATTAAGAAAGCATCCTGCTGTTCTGTTTGCCAACACACCAGGGCATTGCATCAACTTCTTTCAACTTCTTTTATTACCCCACAACAATAGAAGCCAAGCCCCCCTCCCAAGTCTTGAGGAGTATATATACACCCATTCAAAATAGAAATCAATTATGGATTTATTTTCACTGGTGTTCTTATTAGAGGTCATCCTTCCATTGTAGGGGATCTTTTGGGGATTAATAGTTGTTAAGGGCGGTGTAATGACTCTGTTAAACAACCCCTATTGTTCTGGAGTAACGTCTTTTGTCATGGAGAAGGTTAATAGAAAGAGAGTCATTAGGTGGTTTCAGACCGCCTAGAAGTGCGTCAGTTCCAGGTATTTTCTGATCGGGAAATTTACCCGATCAGAAAATACCAGGTAATATTGGCAATTTGAAAGCAAATTACACGTAATATCCCCGAAAGAAAATACCCACTAAATAGTAGGTACTTGGCAAAATTACGAGAACTTTCGTGGGGATTTTTCCAAGGTCGCAGGTATTTTGGCAATGTGAAAGCAATTTACGGGAACTTTTAGCGCAGCGTGTAGTTGGGCGCGGGCGCCGTGGGTGGCTGCTGAGCTAGTGATTTTGAATCTCGCGCCTTGCCTGCTTATCAGACCATACTGCGCATGCTCCTAACTTCAGGAATTTATTCCGAAGGGTATGTTTCGGGGCGGTGTGAATGCAGGAATAATTAATGGGTATTTTTAGCCTAAAAAGTTCTCGTAATTTAACGGGGATTCTTATTTAGATTCTTATGATCGAGGCGGTTTGAAATCACCTATTGGCCATTGGTGGTATTCAGGATGATCTCTTGGAATTTCAAGGTTCTTAGAATGGAGGGTGTTTGAGAGGGGGGTAATTATTGATTATCAACAAAAAACCTTTAATGGGATACCCACAAGCAAAGGCAGATGGAGATTGAACTGCACCAGGGGGGTTGATAACTTGATAACCACAACAATTTGTATTTGTTGCCTCCATCTTGAACATTGTATTGTATTTGACATCGATCTGTGAGCAAACTTTTACTGGTGTGTGTTCTAAGAATGCGAAAGGAGCTATTGCATTAGAACATCAAATATACTGACAGTATTCATTGATTTATATGTATATGCATTTCTGTGCTAATATTAATTACAGAATATACCCATGAAAAATCAACTGCATGAATGTGTAGGCTAATTAATTTAGATTTGCTGCAGTGGTGGTCAATAGAAAATGAAGTATAGACCTCTCTCTCTCTCGCTCTCTCTATCTCTCTCTATATATAATCGGGTTGCATATTCAGAGTATATTTCACGTTAATATGCAAATTCAAAATACAGGCCTCGTAGTTTAAAGGCTTATTTCACAAAACTTATTCATCAGTGACTACATTGCAATGGGAAAATTATTGCCCCACAATTTCAAGAACCGTTTCATTTTTCCCTCTCTTCTGAAATCCTCCTTGATCTTTTTTGTGTTTAAACGCAATCTTGAAAATTCAATTTAGATTTAGCCGTGACCCTACAAGATTTACAAAGTTACTCCTTTCCTAATAAAAGCACCCTAAGTAATGTAATCAATCTGACCACTAAATAAACATACGTCATGACAGGTCATGTAGGAAAACCAGTTTATTTTGCTGAAATTGAATTCAGCAAATTGCCATTATTTTTCTTGGCAATGTTATCACTATGTTTTATTATTAATATCTTGTGAGCATAACAAAAGGTGTAATAACTTTGCTTGGGGGCTTCTGGAAGGAATTTTGTATTTTATATCGAAATGTGTAATAACTTTGCTTTTGGGCTTAGGGAAGGAATTTTGCAATTTCCTACAAGGATCGCTCTTGAATATGAAGAAAACGGACGTTAGGGAAGGAAAATGGTACTTGTTTACCGGTGTAGTTCGTCAGAGGTATTGCATGAAATCCTTTGCGTACCTGTATTGTCTGATTGAAGATTGAATGAAAGAGACACCTCATCTATGTTGGGGAAATATTTGAGACATTTTCATGTTATTCAGGAAGTATAACAGGCCTGTAGGCTATTAAAAAGGTGACAGCATTTCCCACACTTTCATTTTTTTAGACTCGAGGCAGTCAAAATGCTGTTTAATTTTTTTTTTATATAAGACCATTCACTATGTGCCTTACAGTAGTCGTTTAAACAGTTTTAACACGTGTTTGAAATATTGAACAACAAAATTTCATTTTCAATGTTTAATTCTCAACAAATTCGGTATGGTTGTTTAAACTGCTTAAGAATTACTGCAAGGTCCATAGAAAACAGCATTGTATAAAGTTCTTAACAGTGTTTTTACTGTGTATAGACGAATGCGGTAAAGTACAAAGGTATCAGCATACTGCACATGCTCAAATGATACCATTCCTAGCAGTTCTAACCGTAATTTGCTCCTTCTGTCTATATAAGCTTTCTAATCGTATCTTTTCTACTGTTACCTCATGAAAAGAAATTGAATTCTTTATTTATTCATGCCTAAAGTCACGGGACAAGGCTAGAATGCTTTGGAGATAAATTTTCAGTCTTTCCATGATTGTGTCATAGTCTTATGCACAGACCCTGGGATCCAATGATATTTGAAGCATTATGATATAGACCTGCACTCTTCACAATACAGTATTGTACTGTTAAGGCAAATATTCTTATAAAAAATAATTTGTTGTCTGCAATTAATTTAACTTTATGATCTTGAAGAGAGAATTGTCATTTCAAACATAATAATTGCAATTTTGCTTCATACAAAAACTGTTATGCACTGTAATACTTACAATTCTCATGAAACATATTAATAATTTTCATTCAATCCATGTTCTTTAAAAGAAAAAAATGGCTTATGAAACCAAATTTTTCTTGGGAGCAAAATCTTTTCATTTTTTGTACTCTTGATAAGAATAATAAAGGGCATAACAAAAGTGAATGACACCAGTTTTCAATGATGTGTAATTAATGAGGTGTCAAATTAAAGGCCGATTAGGGTTAATCATGAAAAGTAAGTAGATCAAAGCACTCTAGTATATATCTTTAAGTATGATAAAGGAGTGAGCTTACTTTTTTGAGGGTCAACAAGTAGTCGGCAGACACAGACCCTGATTAAAACTTTGACCAACAAGTGGGTCTTCACACAAGACTAACACATAGGCTGTGCGTTCAGACCCCTTAATTTGATTAAAGGGTTTGCACAGCAGACTAGTCTGTTCTATATAATTATTTGGGGGGAGGGGTGGGGACAAAGATTATCAGTGCTTCTAAAAGATTACTCCAGTTTATAAGTTTAAAACAAAATGATATGTAAAATAAATAAAAAACACACAGAAAATTTGAAGAAAAACAAAATGAGGAAGCTGATGATGTCATCTCTTTACTCTTTCTTTAAGAACTTGGAAATTGGATCGACAATTAGGTCATCACTGTATTATTTTGCAACAAGGGAGACATCCTTAAAAGGAATTTCTTCTACTTATTCATGATTAAAGGGATTATTTTTTAAATAAAAATGTAAGAAACTGAATAAAAATTATTATCATAAAAGAGTGATCATTCTTCATGCTAGAACGGGGAACAGATCCAGAACATGAAAATCAAACATATTGTTTGTGTGATATGTGTGCATAGAGGGATGGGCCTCTCTCAAAGTGCCCTCTCTCCAAACGTGTTCTGTTGAAACCAGGGGGGGGGGGGGCAAGGTAAAGTTTTCCACTGGCCTCTATATTAGTCAATCATGGTTCATCCATGGAACATTGAATACTTGCAAAAGGAGGGCTCTCATTATAAGGAATAATATGTTTGAAGACATGGTTCCTCAATAATAATAATGTTCTCACTATTTTAAGTTTTCTTTAAATAATCTCATGAATCCTGCCAGATGAGGAAATACTTGTCTTCGTGATTACTCCAAATCAAATGCAGAACAGTTGCTTCATTTCCAATCAAGATCATGAATTGCAATTATTGTCCATGTGCTTTATTTCTATTTTATTTCTTTGTGGTCATGACTAAGCCACATGTTGGATGTAGTCATCTTAGAGGCCGTTCTCATTACGCTTTCTAAAACTAGTTTACTGGAAACCGATTCAGGAAACCACTTTGGAAGATCGCTTTGCTAGCGTTCCCACTAGATCACACGAAAGTGGTTTTCAAAATCACTTCAAGTAAAGCGCTCTTGTTGCTATGGAAACGCTCTCAGTGGGGTGACACGTTTCGCGCGAAATTCGAAACCGCAGCATGGGCATTCTACACCTGTCGTGTGGAGTAGCGTGCTCTAAATGTGCGAAGATCGCTTCCCGAAGAACGGTTGTGTCTTCACTTACGCTAAAACCAGTTTAACGAGGCAAAGCGATCATGAAAACTACATCGCGAGGTGGTTTTCCAAACTGGTTTGGAAGATCGCTTCCAAGACCGCTTCGACCGTTCTCACTACGCGTTAAACTAGTTTCCACTAAACTAGTTTCCAGTAAACTAGTTTTAGGAACGTAGTGAGAACAGCCTCTTATTGACTTGCTACTTGGACTTCCCAAGAATTACCAAGATTTAAATGAATTAACAAAATCTAAGTGAGCTTTCGGAAGATCTGATATGAGTAATGATTTGGTAATGATAGAAATATATATTTTTTTTCTTAAAAAGCCAAAGATTTGTTTTACCTTCCATATAGTCTGTACTTGACTCTGTGAAAATGTTGTTTAAAATTTTATACAAAGCTGTTAGTGTTAAATATATGAATCTTACAGTTGTTCAACATTTTAAACAACTAAGCTTAATTTTTTTAAATATGACAAATTAAGGTTTATTGTTTAAAACACTTGTTTAAACTGTGTAAACAACCACTGTAATTTTCAATTTCGAACAGCATTTTTTTTTACTGTTCCAGCTGTCGTTTAACCTTTTAAGCAAGTTCTTTTAACTTTTTAAAGTTGTTTAAACTTTTAAACAAGTTGTTTAAAGTGATTCTGACCATGTGGATTATATTGTGTGTGTGAGTCCCTCTCTCTATACTCAATGGTATATTCATATTTGACGAACTTCATGTGTGCCTCTTTTTTGAGCAGTTCAGATTTTTGGATATCCTATTCAAATGACTCACCAGTTCTTATCTTCTTCTTTTGATGTATATTAGATTTTAAATTTGAAACTAAGAAAAGAAGATGAACAAATTATTACCAAAAGAACTAACAGTATATACTTGGTGCTTGCATGTCTCAATGGTGTTGCATGAAGCTGTTCATAATTAAGTTACAAGTGACTTTGCGAACGACCAGTGACCCCTCCTTAGAAGCTGAAAATCAGCACCAGTGAGAATTTTCAGTGTCTCATTTACCAACAGAAAGAATCACAAGTTCGGAGAATTGATTGCAACTTAGGAACAGCTTTATGAAACACCCATGAGGTAAAACTTGAGATGACAATTTTACTTACTGTAAATTAATCCAATGCCAAGAAGGCCTTGGCCTTTGAAACCCTTTCGATTGGGTTCAGTTTTCCTCTCATTGGATGTGGAATTTGTTTTGTTTCCTGGGGCCCGTAACACAATGTGTAGCGATTAATTGCTAAATGAAATGGCCAATCAAGATCATCATTGCATGTGTGTTCTGCTCAGTAGACTGGCTAGGAACCAATCAGAATTGTTCTTTCAAATTAAAATTGATTGCTAACTTCATGGGGCCCTCTGTAGGCTGTAGGCCCATAAGTGGCCTTACCATAGAAAGGGCGAAAGTGAAAGCCTAGATTGGGTCATTAGAAACAAATTTTCAATGTTGCTTGAAATTCAAGAGATTTTGCTTTTCTTAGTTGATGGAAAACCTACTTGCGCAGGTGTGAAGTGCCACTTGGCCAAGTTCCATGGTTTTCTTTGTTTTGAATTTCTCTACAAAACACATACTGTATCATACAATCATGTAAGAAGGAAGTCTGGACAACTCTTGAGGCCTATGAGGGCAACTCTCAGTCGCTCTTGCGAAAAGCTTGGCACGGCTGAAACTCTTGCGAGCTCGTATTTGTGTTTTCACGCCGCTCCCGGAGATTTTAAAGGGCTCCGGAGCTGTTCGATAGATGGCGAGGATTGGATTTGGAAAGCCGTACCATTTTCGAAATAGTTTGGTAATGAATTGTATCCTGCAGTCTCTTCCTGTTGAATTAGATTGGCACATGTCAGGTCGGTTTCCCCTCAACACAATCTGTTCCTATCAAACAACGTGTCGGAATGCACGCTCCGTCTGTTTAGGTGCTCGATGATTAGATATGTATACATGTATATGTCGACCTACGGACCACAATGTCGCAAGATCCTGGCCAATTTGCCCTGTAACAAAGACATAATATCACAATTTCTACTTGAAAGTTTGTAATCACAGTTTTGTTACCCCAATTGTCATAATTTGGATTTGCTTTGATTTTTATTTATTGTTTTGTTTCTGCATCAATTACATTACCAATACAATATATTGATTATTGCTTTTGGCATGAATCATACAAATAAGGTCTAATACCAAATTATTTTAAAACTTTAATCTGTATGCTTCTACACTAATCCAATTGGTGAAAAATGTAATGAACTTTAGTGCCCAACACTTTTCATTTTCTTTCCAATTTAAAGGAGAATGAAACCTTTGGAACAAAATAGCTTTTGTGAAATCAGAAAAATCAAAGAAACAGATCAACGAAAGTTTGAGAAAATTCTGACAAATAATGAGCAAGTTATGTGCATTTGAATATTGCAATCACTAATGCTATGGTGATCCTTATATTGGCAATGCGACAAAGATGTGTGATGTCACTTGTGAACAACTCTATATCACTAATAAACTGCCTCAACTTTTATCACATCTATCAGTAGATCATGTGTTCTTTCTATGGGAGGGCATGTAATACAGATTTTTTAAGAATACATCATGGATAAAGAGTTTGTATCACAAGAAAAAGCAAAAAGAGACATTTTGGGGGTATTTTATAGTCCATCAAAGGCAAAGTTGTTCACATGTGACATCACACATCCTTGTCGCATTGCCAATGAGAGGATCTCCATAGCATTAGTGATTGCAATATTCAAATGCTCATAGCTTTCTCATTATTCGTCCGATTTTTCTCAAACTTTCTTTGTTCTTAATCTTTGATTTTTCTGTTTTGACACAAGCCTACCTTTTCCAAAGGTTTCATTCCCCTTTAAGTTCTTGATTTATTGTTTCAAATGTGCATATTATAGGGATGAGGGCATATAGGGATATGCTTAGCTATGTGCTATGCGATATGAAATTAGTGAATGTTATCGCTACTATTCTACTGATCCATAAGATTTTAATGATATATACAAACAGTACAAAAACTTTTTCTCTCAACGTGGATTCGATCTCATAATTCAGATTTATTTGGTTGTCCCTCTTCATTCAAAGGCCCTTCTAAGTTCTGAGTGAATATTTTGCTTTATTTTTACCTACTGACATGTAGGCAGGTCAACGAGAATCGTTAGTGGGTTAATTACACCTGATTAAGATAGGTTGAATCATCTTCCTCTTGGATCCAGGGATACGGTGTGTACTTGCTACTGTGTGCACACGGTAGTCAGGCAAAATAATGGCTAGTCTTATTACAGAGACCTCATAAACACTGTTCTTTGGTTACACATCTTTGTTCATTCTTTCTTTGTTTTTTTCCTATATTCATTAATTTGTATATTGTTCGTTCATTCGCTCATCCATTCATTCTTTCATTCAATCATTAATTAATTCATTCATTTGTTTGTTCATTTGTTTGTTCATTCATACATTCGTTCGTATAAGGTTATTTGTTCACCCATTCGCTCGTTCATTCATTCATTTGTTCATTCATTCATTCATTCATTCGTTCATTCTTCATCCATTTTTCATCCATCCATCCGTCCATCCATCCATTCATTCGTTCTTTCATTTGTTCATACATTCGTTTGTAAGGTTATTTGTTTGTTCATTCATTCGTTCATTTGTTCATTCATTTGGTTTTCATTCATCCATCCAATGTATTGATTCATTGTTTGATTTGTTTTTTGGTTGTATTTTTTAATTCCCTGAAGAGATGTTCATAAAACACTCGACTATAAGTTTAGCGAAATTTGACTCATGTTATTTGCATATTTTGGTTTTAAAAACTTGCTTTGACTTGATTAGACAATTCTTTGACTTAAAAATGGAAGTTTGACTTTCAGTCTGAGTATGCATACTCTCGCAGAGGGACCTGTATAAGGACCTGCACTACCCCTTTAACTGGGGTTTTGATTTGGTTGAGGAACAAGACTACGATTATATCCACATACACTTCAGCTCCTCTCAACTTGCAATCAGTTCAATTTCAAGGGGGGTGAAAGAGGCATAGAGCTGAATTTAATCAAGTCCAATGTACAATTCCAGCCTTTTTTTTGTTTATCACACTCCAACGAAGTGACGACAGCCATGTCTAATGCGTATCCACAGATGGACACTTTATAATTGGATTTAATCAGGAAGATTTGTGGTCGTGCGTTGTATGTGCGATCAATTCTCAATGTATTATAACACTTTCAAGGCATGTGGATTCAAGCTATGTGGATGTTACACATTGGAGAGCATAGAGGTATGATTTCAAACAGGTTCTTTTTGGAAGTGGTTTTCAAGCGGATTCGTTTTGACGAAAAGCTAGCTTCTTGATCATTATCTATTTATTTTAGTTTAATCTGTATCCTTTAGATTGGTAGATCATCATGAAAATCGATTATTTGATGATATTGGTTTTAAAAATGTAGGATGTAAAAGTATTATTTTAATTTTCTCCCTTATTTGCACCATACATATTTCATTTTGTCAGTGAATATTGGATAAAATCCGTTATAAAATTTAGGGAGTGAAAGTTATTTCCCCAAAATTTGTACTTTTTTTTCTTCCAGTTATAATATATTTTTGGATGTTCTGCAATTTGCTGCTGTTTTAGAAATCAAATTATTTCTTTATTAATTTTTCCCCAGATAAATGTAATTTTCAAATATTTTCTTCAATATAGCCCTATATGTTGTACTTTTTGCTGATGATTCTTTTCCAGAATAGTTCTTTTGAGGTGTTGATGTCTTCAGTCAAATTTATTGTGGTTCATTCTTATGCTCAGGCTGCTTATGCTCCTCTTATTAATTTGTGAGTTTTTACAAAAATATGTTAGTTTTTACGAAAATATGCAAACTGCTTTATCACACTGACTTTGGTCCTAAAGTAAACATTGAGACTGTTCTATAGCAATGCCCATCATTTTAAAGTGCAAACATATCTCTGGCAAACTGCATTTCTGTGTGAGAGCCAACACAATAAAGGATGATTGCTCAATTATAGGTGTAATTACAACGCTTTGTGATTGCTTAAAGTCACCCTGTATTGACATATCATGACATGTCGGTGGACACTATTTGTGTTGTAGGGTTATCATCGTAGCCAATGTTAGCCCTTTGAGAAGGGCGTGTGCCTTCAGGGAGTCAAAGACTGTTTGAAGAACGCTGTCCTGTGGGCCCAGGAAGCCCTATACCTTGGACTGAGAAATGTTGTCCGTCCGTGGAGATGGAAGTTTCTCTGTTGTATCTTAATGGTCAGCCATATTAGTATATCATTGCTGTGTAGAAGATGTAGGGCTTCATCTAGGGTGCCTCGATCTTCCCAATCTGGTTAACTTTTGGCTTTGGATATACCATTCATTCTCCTAACTTTGTATTTTCCAAGGAGAAAATATATTTTCATGCATTCTGAAAGGTATACTATAGGTAAGAGTTTGTAGCGAATTTTTTTTTTCTGTGAGTTAGTTACAGTTTAGTCTTTGTGTGGTTGCATTCCCTCAATATTTACTTCACAGGTTTGAAAAATAATTTGAGCTTTAATCGCAATTGATGTGTGATACTTCTATTGCAAGAAAATAATTGTCTGCTTTGAAGGCAAAAGGTTTTGAGATGAATCTGGTAAATTTTAGACGGCATGGTTTGCACTGTTGGACCTTGTTATTCTCTAGTGTTAAAAAAAGTTAACTATTCCCAGTTGCTATGGCAACATCTTGTTGATAAACTTCCACTTTTGAGTTGACATTCGCTGTTCAGGTTCAGGTTGGAATGTCGTCTGTTTATTCAGGTCATGTTGTACTATTGAAATATGAGCTTTACCATGAACCCACCCAGTGAGCCATGCTCTATTATTCATTTTTGCCATTTCACTTACACAGTATGTCTCGGGATTGCATTCAAACAGCCATTTTTCACCCTAGTTTTCACACTTTGCAAAGACGTCAAGTTTTAAAACAATGAAGCTGTATTCAAACAATTTTTTTTTCATGGATATGAAAATAAGCCACTCTGTTTGTGTATCAATGTAATTAACTTTTTTTGTATCGATCAAAAATTGATACCTCTTTTCGAAATGCAAACTTGTTATGTGCCGAAAAGTGTGCATTTTCTAATGCGCTTCCAGAGAACGACAATGTACATTGAACACTATTCATCAATGAATGCAATGGAGATCTTGATGATTCTATGACATTATAATTCTGGTTTGGACATCGGCCTGTATTGCTTACATTCCAAATGGACATGAACTTCCTAGGTCAAACCGTGAAGTCTGGTGTGCAGTGGCATGTCTTGACCTTAAAGATAAATTCCAGTTTTGGTAACGATCTCAAAATGACTTTTTACAGAATCTAATATAATGACCACCCAAGTGTCTGTTTGTATGAATAAAAAATATGTGCCAAAGGATTCTGGAAGAAATTGTGTAATTGCTGAGAAATAAGCAAAATAAGCGCGGATTCGGTCACTTCCGTCGGGTCTTTATTCCAGTAATAATAATACACTGTCCCACGTGTGCCTATCTGTGTTGGTGATCCTCAGTGTGAACATTTTTCAGCGTAGATTTCAAGATTTCACAAAGTTCAGTTTATGTAACTGTACCAGATCTAGATCCTCGATGATATACTGACAATTAAGCCTGGTTTTACAGACTTTCTCATGAAATCGGTGTTTACTGCAACTACTGGCATTTCTCTTTAAGAATTTATCAGCGTTTCAAAGAATAGCTTGAATGCAACCACATTCTCTTCCTTTATAACCACATACAACGAAGCTGTATTCAAACAATTTTTTTCATGATTCATTCCATGATACCAGCTTAGAAAATGGCTTGAACGCACCTTAGCTTTTATATACAGGCGAACCCTTGATATGCTGACATCACCAAAACATTGTTTTCTCAGTTTTCAAGACGATTCCACTTCTGCGGAGAGCGTGTCCAATCGTTATCGCGTCTGACACAGTATTGCATAAGCGTAGAGGAAGGAAACCCTTTGACTAGGTGGATTGGCAAAGAGAATTGGGGCATCGGGGATAATTTGATTAGGAAA
The DNA here is from genome assembly GCF_037042905.1 of Lytechinus pictus. Classification (NCBI taxonomy): domain Eukaryota; kingdom Metazoa; phylum Echinodermata; class Echinoidea; order Temnopleuroida; family Toxopneustidae; genus Lytechinus; species Lytechinus pictus. The sequence goes on from NC_087260.1 coordinate 8,987,589, forward strand.
TCTGTCCGTTCAATAACAACAAGATTGTCCTGTTTGTAAAGCCTCTTGATTGGACTGTATTGTACTTGTGTTATCGGTAGTGCAGAAGTCACAGGGTCTCATCACTGCCGTATATCACGGTTATCAGGAATGTGGAATTATCATTTACAGTGTTGTCTTTCTGGAGGGAGAAGTACCTAAATTGATACTGTATATCGTGCTTTTCATCAGTTAATGAGGTATGTCTCGTCTTTGGGCAGTATTGATGCTTGCAAGATAGCATGACATCAAAGGTTACCTGTTGCTCAATACATATATGTATTTCTGTGGTTCAGATATCTGTTTTGTTTTACTTTTCTCACTATAGTGCTTTCAAGAGAGAGATTCGAAATCATGTAATGTGTGTTTTTTTAATTTTATCTTTCCATGTTGATATTGCAATGATTGAATTATTGATTTTTGATTACCTCCGTCCTCGCATGAATTCATTACGTCTTGACTAATGACTGGTCTTATTCCTGAAGCTAACATAGCCTAATAATGGGGCCAGATTTTGTGGTTTTTAGAGAATCTTGTATTCCTTTTTTTGTGTTCCATCTTGTTATAAAGCATTAATGCTATTATTGATAAAAGGTAGGCCTAGTGTGAAAAATATATAATTTGTTTAAAAGATACATCTGGGGGTGTGTTTGCAGTAAATACAGCATTATACAATATTTTTTAGATATAATTTTAATGATATTTATCATTAAAAACATCTTATTTAATATGCAAGTATGTATATTTGGCATATTAATAAAAATTTGAGGTCCTTTTGGTTTTGGTTAACTCTTTCAAAAATTTGAATGATAGCTTTCATAAAGAGTTCACTCTCAGAAATTGTTAAGTAGCATAATTTGCTAATTCTAAAATAGTACAGATAGGGGTCAAGTATCACTTAATATGGATTTGTACAGCAAGAAAAATCTAACTACTTTCATTTTCCATCTTGAACAATAATATTATCATTATCAATCCCCAGATGTTCATCCATGTTCTCACTTTACTCTTAATTAACTTGACACGTTTTCCATATGCGGCCCAGATCGTTCTGATCTAATCTGTAGTTTGATAGCATTGGGGGAAAAAATAGCTATCGTTTCAGGCCAGCCACCCCCTGAAAAATGGGTAGATTCCGTCACTGTTGGCATAGCGATCCACGTTCTTTTGAATAATTCTTGACATGTAGATGTGATTGAGGGGTCTGCATTGAAAGGAGTGCGGCAGTAAGTGGCATTTTAGTCCAGATAATGTTGTTGAAATCGTCACACTGCGTCGCTTCACTGCGGATCCTCTTTCAACCGTTTTACAGGCAAAAGTCATTTTTTGTCACTTCTAAGGAATCGCATTGTTGTGGGAGTCCATTCAAAACATTCTGTTAGAGTTGCTTATTGTTGTTCTTCATCGCTGCTTGGTTCATGCCCTTGTCAGATGAATGACTAACTGTACCTAGTGCAGAGCGTTGCAAGTAAACATTTTTAATTTCAAGTTCTAAGGCTGCTTCAACTGTGAATTACAAGATATCTTGAAAGTTATTTGAAATGTTTACATTGTCTGAAGTATTGCAGGCATTGCCATTGTTACCTTTGCCTTGACTTGGCATTGATGGTAAGTTTGTTATCAGTGGTAATTACCATGGAATCATTGTTCGACAGCCAATCAGGAGCAAGGTTTCACTGGAAGTTATAATTGATTGCATTGTTATGATGAATGGTAGGTTTTATGTAACAGGGCCCTGGATGAGAACAAAGTGGTCATTTTGATGTGAGCATGATCAAAGAATGACTTCTTTCTCTGCGAAGAAGAGATGAGATAACTCTCCTTGATATTTAAGAAGTAAGATAATATGTTTAAGTCGTCTGCTTTGATTCCTGTCTTACGTAATATTTTCTTGTTGATGTTTGTTCTTTCAGGCCACAAGTGGACTCGGTAGTGAGGAGCCTCAGCTAGATCCTGATGAGGATGATCATCTAAGATCGTTGGACACCAAGCATCCACATCTCCTAACCGGAGAGTTCTTAGTCAAGAGAAACAGTCGCAGTAAACCTCCATTCCAGGGCAGGGTCTCACCTCCTACTTCTTACTTCAACCCTTGGGTCCTTCAGCCACAGCAGCTGAGGAAGAAACTAGAATCCCTCCAGCAACAGGAGGAGGGTGGAGGGAACGACTGGAGGAATGGCGTTCCGAAGCAGATGAAGCCAGAACTGATTGTTGTGGATATCTTTGACGATAGCCAGGAAGTATCTTGTGGTGATAAAGATTGTAAAATGCCTCAAGAAAGTATTATGGAGGACCCTATCAGTGAATCTGTTGCCAACATGGATGCCTTAGAGGATGTGTCCAGAGACCTAGAGGGTGATGCGACTTTAGAGCAATCTGGTAACAGTCCTCCTAGATTTGTGCGTAGTGTCTCCAGCATACCTTCAAGAAATAGGCAAGTGTCTGTTGACTCTGTAAGCGGAGCCAATCAAAGGGCAGAGAAGCATGCGAGGACTACTAACAATAATCGCAGATCGCTCTCCCCACAGGCAAGAGAGTATGCATCAAGGCTAAATGTCTCCGGGAAGCAGCGGTCTCAGTCTCAGGCATCCAACGGAGAGAACGATGATCAGCAGACTAACGGCTACAGGCAGCGCAAGAAGAGCCTGGCCCTTGCCATGAACGAGGGTCGACTTGAAATGAAGGAAGTATGCATGAGACCGTTGGATGTGGATCTTGATTTTCATTTGATTGCTCAGCTGAACCAGCTCAATCGGGAATTAATGGATCTATCCAAATCAGGATCGTCCACGTCTCCATCCTCACCAGGTGTAGGTGCCAACCATAGTTTCTCTCTCCTTGAAAACAACAGTGAGATCCTAGCTGATGGTGATACAAAGCACAGTGTATCAAGTTCACCTCAATCCCCTAACTCTTTACAGGTCCAACAAACAAAACATTCTCCAGGAAATGATATGTACAGTCCAATATCTTCGAGGAGAGGTAGGAGTCCTGTAGAAGCCAAGCAAAAAAAGTTTAGTTATGATTCGCCAAGGAGGAAGCAATCTGATGAAAATGTAACTCCTGTTTTTTCGAGTAAGAAATCATCTCCTGAACAAAGAACAATATCTGAAAATAGCAAGGAATCCAAGTCGGTATCACCCCGAGAAGTAATCTCTCGGATCAAATCACGTTTTAGTAACCCCAAACTGACCAGGGGGTCACCACAAAGAAGCAGTGCTGGGAAAATAGAAATTCAACTCTTGAGACCAAATCTAGGAAACTCTGAGAATGAATCTGGACCATTCAAGAGATCAGCATCTCTTAGACACGACTCCGGCTCGAGAAAGACGTGGCCCAGCCTTGAAGCGTCTACCGAGGGCTACGAAGAGAACAGCCAGAGTCCGTCCGGACAGAGTCACATCTATCGACGAAGTGAATCCGATGGACCGCTAGAGAGGCAACGGAAGAAGCCAGTTCTTCCGGACTCTAACCCTATGATAGAACAGAACCATAACGCACCAGGTAGCAGTACTGATAGTGGACTGGGCAAGGATCAGAGGCATTCCAAGTCAAGCGCAGATTCATTACTAGAGGTGAGTCCACTAACTAGCCTAAAGGGGCTGGTGCAAATAGACAATTTAAGTACCTTGTCAAAAGTGTGTGTTGCGCCTTTTAGCAGGAATCTCGTTATAAAGGCACTTTGTGTCTTTTCATCGCGGCTTTCTCGCATTGCTCATTGTTTTGTGTACTATGAGGTGTGGGAATTGGTAATGAAAAGCCGCTTGTGGGATTTCCGTGCGAAACATGCGGCTCTGACTCTTAACAATTTACATGTACCTTAATAGCCAGTGTATGCCAATGTATGCATGCAAAGCCATTTTCTCATTTACATATTTTTCTAGATAATCTTTTTTAAAGGAATACTACAGGAAAATGATTTCTTGAAAATAAAGAAAAGAAGAAAAATATACAGAAAAAATATTTTTGGTTAACAAAAGGTAGTTGTTGATATCAAGAAATAGAATGAGAGGATAACATGGATTGCCACACATACATTGTCATACACTGGCTAAACTGTCCAAGTGTGACAGCCCAATTTAGAAACTAGGTTGTCTGTGGAGTAAGCTTATGGGATCCATGAACAAGACAAATTTGGGTATTTTCATTATTTAAGATTTGAAACATGCATTTTGATAGACTCTTAACATTTATTTTTCTCAAGAAATGGTGAACTACCTTAAAAGCACCCATCATGTTTTAATCTGTGGTCTGAATATAGTTCACCCGATATGACAACTTTTACACCACATGGGTGTGTTTTTATATTTCTGGATTTCTTGGCTTTGTAAAATTGCAAGCAATCACTGAATGACACTGGCCAATGAAGATCACTGTTGAATGCGTGTCTTGTTTCAAACTAGTCCTAGGAACCTGCCTGTCAGAATTAATTACTTTTTAAAGAACCATTACCCAAAACTGAGCCATTATCATTAAAAACTTCAACATCTAACATTTTCAGCAACCCCCTCCCAACACCCCCCCCAAAAAAAACCCAACAGCAACGCTTTTGGTCTTTTATGGGGATGACAAACTCAGCTTGTCATATCCTTCTGTTTGAATCTGTGGGGGCGTCGTGGTCTAGTGGTTAAGACTTTTCGTCTTTCAATCTTAAGGATGTGGGCTCGATTCCAAGCCATGGCATGTTTTCTTTCAGCAAGAAATTTACCCACATTATGCTGCACTCAACCCAGGAGAGGTAAATGGGTACCGGCAGGAAGTATTTCCTCCAAAAGCTGTGCACACCAGAATCGGTAGACTAGCTTAGCCGGGGTAATATAGAGCGCCTTGAGCACCTAGCAAGGTAGATATGTGCGCTATACAAATCCTATATTATTATTATTAATCATTGCAGCAAACTGGGCCATAATCATTAAAATCTACATTTTCAGCAACCCCCCCTTACCACCCCCAACATTAAAACAAGAGCATCTGCTTTTGTATTTCATGGGGGTGGCATGGCCTGAGAACTGCCAAACACGGCTTTGCCGATAGTGTTCTGTATGTACTTTCGAATTCACACATTTTCTTGTATTGAAGCAAGAACCCCCCTCCCTCCGCCCCCACCCCCCTCCAACTGCAGTTCAGTCTGTTTCCTTATGCTGGAATGACATTGCTTTCGCACCTGCTATTCTCGGCATTACATTTATCTACCTGTATGCACTCGCGAAATTCACATTTTTATTTCTTCTTGTATCCAAGACTAATAATCCACCCTGGATTTAGCAACTCAATCCCTTGTTTACAAATCAGTTTTGTTTTGATGATATTTGCTGCGAGTGAACGTTGATATGCACTCTGGATTTGTTTCATAATGTCATGTGCATGACTAATTGTAATGAATCACCCGGGAGAGTACATAACATCGTTTATCCCATAGCACATTCAAAAGACAGATCTACATGTATATTGATAACAGGAGTCTAGACAATGGAAAAAGATTTTGAAATAATGAACTTCCTCAAATTCTTTTGCTATTCAAGGTAAAAGCATTTATATATTCCGGTATTAATTGGTATTGATGAATAGAAAACAATACAAATCCCTGTGAAAGTTATTTGCCCTTTGGAATATTTATTTCTTTAATAATTCATTGCAACCATCGCAGTTGGATTATTGGAATAGTTTATACACGTTTTGCAAGGAGCAATAGAATAGTTTATATTCACGTTTTGCAAGGAGCAAATAGAATAGTTTATATACATGTACACGTTTTGCAAGGAGCAAATAGATATATACACGTTTTGCAAGGAGCAAAGCTTTATGAAATGTCATGCTTCAGTGCCAATGTGATTTATACGCAGGAGAGCACATGCCGTGAGCATGAATTGACCAAACGCAAGCAACTGGGAATTTTAGTATCATGTTTAAACCCCCTCCCCTCTCCCCAAGAGATAAAGTATATTTGTAAGTTTATCTTGAATATCATAACTTTCCCTGAGTGGTTTAACTCTATAAAAAAATTGCACTTAAATGCAAAAGGTTTGAATTCAAGTACTTAAGTTAAGTACGGTAACATTACTCCATGTATACTGTAGGTATATGTTTTGGTGTTCAAGTTTTCCCCATATTGCACTAGATCATTAAGAACAACATTCACCAATCTTCATATCTCTTCTCCGATCTCTTTTCAGGATTTCCATGTTAGCAGCCAAGTTTCGTCTAGGTGTAACAGCAATCCACCCTCCAGACCCCTGTCGTCCGACACAGGTGATCTGAGCTGGGAGAAAGGTCGCGACCTTTTGTCACCGAGATTGAGAGGTAAGTTATTCAAGATTTTGATAAAGATGCTTAACTCGTTCCAAAAATAAGGTCAGTTCGGAATGACTGTTTTTTTTCATATTGAAGAGAGATAATTCTTTAAGGTGTCGTCCACACCATTAAATGGTTGATATGAATCACTAGTGAAATATCAATCATGCGTTATGCTGAAAATTTTATCAAAATCAGGCAAAAAAATAGTAAAGTTATGGTTTAAAGATAATTAAATGCCAGTTGTGGTAACAGTTTCAAAATGATTTTGTACAGAATCCAATGAAATGACTACCCACATGTCTGTATGAATGAAAGATACATGTATATGCCAAAGTATTCTGGAAGGAATTACAAGTGTGATTTCTGAGAAATTGAAAAAAAAAAGCATGGAATTTCAAGGGCTGCAGAACCAGGGGGGGGGGGGGGGATGTGGGGCTTGAACCTCCCAACATTTTTCCAAAACCATGTACACAAATGTAAAAATGACCATCCGGTTGTGATTTTTTGCATGGTAAGCCAAACCCCCCCCACTTTCTAAACCTTTCAGCAGCCCCTGAATTTGAGCACATCAGGGCCGTCTGCACCATCCCGAGTTTTCAAATTAGCGCGCTATTTCTGATCCGGCAAATTATCCCGATCTGAAAAATCTCGAGATTGTTTGCAGTGGAGACGCAATTATCGCGCTAGTTCGTAGGATTAATCTCGAGATTGCAATCCCAAGTCAACTCGGGTTTATTTGCAAAATAGCGCGCTATTTTATGAATTATCCCGCTAATTCGTTGGTGCAGACGCACTCGAGATTGGACTCGGGGTAATTTATTCATGACGTCAGTCCATAATGCAATTCGCGTTCCACTTCCGCCTTGGTCAAAACAAAAACACGTGCGAAAGTCTATTTTATACACGCGAATAGACATTATCGTGAATAGCGTTCATCAATCCCCAATCAGCAACGATGGTGTCCCAACAGTGAATGGATTTTGGGAGAGACCAGACTGATATGGGGGAGGCGCTCATTTATCGACGATGTTCATAGTCAATAACAACACTGACAGCAGTGTCGTCTTATTGGCCTTCGCAAAATGTGAGCAAATAGCATTCTTTCCTCCTCCTTTTCTCTCTCCCTCTCTCTCTCTGTCATCGCCTCCTTCTCCGCCATCATATTAAACGAAGAATACATCACTTCTTCACTCGCTGAGCGCGGCTGAGCTGAGAGGATTGTTGCATAACACTTGTCGAATTCGGCGAAAGTGCTAGAGAAAGGAGTAGCCTACATGTATTTGATTGCATATCGCGGGAAGTTATTCAAAAGCGCGGGCCGTTGAAACTCCAAGATCCGAAAGTGCGCATGCTCGTAATATTGGGCTTGTTGCCTCGCTCGAGCAGGAATCGCTCTTCTTGCGATGGTGTAGACGGGGTTTCTTGAATCTCGAGATTAATCGCGAAGAGGGCCGATCGGGCTAAAATCTTGAGATTGAGCAAACTCGGGATGGTGCAGCACCGCCTATCGGGTCTTTTGGCCAGCAATAATACAGCTTTGTCCCACATGTGCTTATCTGTATTAGTGATCTTCAGTGTGATCATTTTTTTCCAGCTTTTTGTTAGGATTTCACAAAGTGTACTTCATATGTGGCTGTACATGTACCTCATCTTGATCTAAAATGATATAGTGGCAATAAGCCTTGCCGTCCTTTCACACGGTAAAAAAAATTCATAATTTAAATGATGATTCCAGTGAAAAATAAGGCCAATGATTAATTTTTAGCATGCTCGAAACGAAACTAGAATCACAAACGCTAATCACAATCACGAATTCAAATTCTACTCAGGAGGTGAATTCCATTTAAGTTTCACTCAAATTACGGTACAAATTTTCCGTGTGAAAGGTCCGATGATTCTAAAGACGAATTGCAATCATCATTACAATGATGATTCAAGATCACATGTGAAAAGGCCCTTTGTTTCACAGCCTTTTCTTATGAAATCAGTGTTAACTGCAACTACTATCATTTATCTTTTGAAGTATATTTTTTTTCCACATTGTTGATATTTAAGGAGTGATCAATGCCAAGCGATAGTAGCTTTAATTTCAATATCTTTTTTTATTGACAGCAACATGCCTCGTAAGTGAGCGATGAAATGCACAGAGTTCTATAACGAGATGGGTGTGCTATTATCTAATTATAAGTTGGGTTGAATTCAATTTCCAACACTTCCAGCCCATATAAATAGCGCCTGTGCCCTGAATTTTCTGATATAACATTAAAGTAATATGACTACAGCTGTTCTGGAGTCATTCGACACACAAGTGATGTTTTTAGATGTGAATAAATCTGGCTTAGTGGACATATATGTCAGTGCAACTGTTTATTGCATTTCTTTTTGCTAACATGCTGCAAGATCTTGCATTTTTTGTATGCTGTTGAGCAGCAGAATCTGCTGTAAAAGTAGAAATATACTAAGCATGGGACTGTTACGAAGTTTTTTTACTTATTTTTTTCATGATATGTTATTTCTTTCCTCTTTTCTCTTTTTCTTCGATCTGTCTCCCTCTTCAATATCAAAGTATAGTATGAAAAGTCGTAGCATAAAAAGCCCATTTACCTATAAGAAGTTACTTAAACCCTTTAAAATGCAAGCTTGAAGGTTATGTATCTCACAAGAACATATTGAGTATGGTGTCAAATGAGGAACTGATCTTATTGGAATGATGAGTCATGTGTCTCGTTTGGATATCAGTTAATGCTTAAATGATTCCAAGTTGTTTGATAGAAATATAACAAAGTTAGTGTGTTTGAATGGAGCTCAATTCACTTGTACAGTGTAAGTGGGTTTCAAAATGCACATATGGAAGAAAATACAGACTTGACTTAACAATCACTTTAGTTTGTAAAAAAAATTCATTTAATTGATTTCAACATTTCAATTTGATTGCACTCAAAATGGTGTATTTCAAATAAAACGTAAATCATGTCATTTAGCAAAATTACAATGTTGAATGATGTCTTTAAAAAGAAGGAATTTTAAAAGGGTGACAGGATCAGCATCTCTTAGAAACAAATTTGACTCGAGAAAGATGTAGCCCAGCATTACAAGCTTTTTTTTAGTCTACTGGTAGGTGTTTCATAAAGTTATTTGTAAGTTATGAGCAACTTTCTGAACCGGTGACCCTTTCTTAGGAACTAAATCATTGCCAATCATGGAAATCTGGTGTGTAGGCCTATCATTTACTACAAGAAAGGATCATCAGTCATTCATAAAGTTGCTCATAACTTCTAAACAGCCTTATGAAACACCCACTTGAAATGGCATCATTTGAATGAATGAGGTCAAGGTTGTCATATAATCTCATCATTTGTTATTAATGTTAATGGATGTATTTTATTCTGTTAAGTTAAGGAGGTTTTTATTCCCTAAGAGGCTAAAAAAGAAGAACAACTGGCACTGAAACTGGACTTAATTGATAAAGAAATTGTGTTGCCCTGATTTTATTTTTCTTTGCCGAATTTAAAGTGCAGTTAACCTTTACAAGTAGTTAGATTAATTTGTGAATAGATTAGTTGTTTCTTCAACCGTAATGTTTACAAACACTGTTGTGTTTAGAGACTTGTACTTTACAATAAATGTCAAGGCTGGATCTCAAGCTGGCCACTTCAAATCATTTTTTTTTTCAATGGCAGCTCCAAGTTATTAGGTCACTTGTTTTTTCCCCTATGTCTGCTTATCACCGGGATAGTTTTTCTCGCTCTATTAATCACGAAATCTTGTTGTGGTGATGACCATGAAAAGAATTCTAACAGATTCCACTCAGAATGCCGACCAAATGGCCACCGAGTAATCACCGAATGACCACAAAGTATTTGTCTAATGATTTTGTTAGAAAATTTATTGAGCAAAAATTATTTTACAAGCATGTAGATTAGTCATTTTGCCAACTACATAGGCCTATAGGCGTAATTTACACACTTCACACATGTGCTTATCTGTGTTGATGATTATCATCAACCTCTGTCCTTTTTTTCATCTTCTGTTGAGGTTTTCATGCTTGGCGTAGATCAAGATTGATATAACAATACACATTGATTAAAACACATTTATCAAAAATCATTGCCCACTTAAACTCCTCAAGCTTCACTTTATTAAAAGCTTTTCTTCTCTAAGCTTTTGTACTATGTAATTCCCATTTCATTTTCTTCAATAATTTATATGATAACTTAGAAGTTAAATTCACAATGAGACAAGAAATTAAGAGCACTGTCAATGGGGTCTACATTCCTTACTACCTGTAGGGCGTAATCTCATTTTAAAAAGGAAGACTTTCAATGCAGTTCATTAAAGTATGATTTATTAACATCACTATTCAACCGTTCCATATTTTGATTCTTTCTACAAAATTTTCTGTAAACTTGCATTGTGGCGGTTGATTTTCTGCAGACAAGCGTATTCTCATCTCCCTGTAGCTGTAGAGCCTATTTCCAGTACTCCCCCTCTCAGAGGTTAGGGGCTTGGAGTTCCCCCTTCCCCCAAAGAGTGGGGTCAAATTCTGGAACATGTAAACAGGATGCAGGCGCTCAGGGACTAGTCTAGTCTCGCAGCAACTGCTAGACCAGGGTCCCGTAACACAAAGGTTAGCGATTAATCGTACGCTTGATATACATTGTAGTCAATGGAATCAATCGTAGAAAATTGTGTCTACGATCATAAGCTTTGTGTCACGAGCCACAGTAGATGAGGTAACCCTCTTGCTGACAATAAAATTTGATTAATCGTGAATTATGGTGTAAGTACATGGCAAACTTCATTTGCAGTTGGAAATATTTGAATTTCTATTTCAATTTTTCCTTTAAAAATGTGTATTTCTTTCATTCTATTTTATTATTCTGTTTATTTTCATTATCTTTGGCATTTTAGTTTCGTTCACATTTTACTGTATTCTCTTGATTTTCTGTTTTTTCTTTTCTTCCATTCTTTGTTTTTTTCCTTATGAAATGTGTATCTATCTTCCTATTTGTCTCTTGATATTTCCTTTGTCAGTATCTTGTTAATATTTTAAAGGGATATAATAATCAATCATTTATTAAGTCTTTCATTTCATCAATCTATTTTTCTCTCTTTCTATCACACCTTCCCCTGCTCTCAATCCATGGTGAATTCAAACATTCATAATTCATCTTCTAAACGTGAATCAATATATCAAAGTATTCTGTTAAAATATGGTAGTAACTCATTTGTACTATGAAGCAGCGTAGGTAATACACGAGGGCAACAGGTGATTTTGCCCTCATGACAGCCCAAATCACCCCTTAAATTCCCCCAAAATGCATGCTATGGGGCGACCATTCTTTCTAGAATTTCCCCAAGGTCTGTCACAAATAATATTCAGAATTATTTAGAAATCAATATTCTAACTATGGCAGAATAATGATATTTGGATTTAGTGCATAATTTGCTTGTTTCCTCTAAAAAGTAGCCCTTTAAAAGAAAGAAATCGCCCCCACATTCTGCAATCGCCCCAATGCGAAGATAAAGATAGCCCCTAAAAAATAAATATTATTTCCTACCTTGCTATGAAGGCAAAATTAAGGGTCTACTAGAGAAGACTAGAAGCTATCATCCAGTCAAGGCTGTATACATGTAGATCCATATGCACTGATAATATAGCTCAACGAATATTGATCATAATTACTAATATTCCTTTGATAACAGTTTGAATGAAACGAAAGTGACCTATAATCCAGTCTTAAATTTGATGAAAACTGTAGTCATATCACATTTCTGATAAACCTGTATGAGCTATCGTAGAGCTTCTGTGTGGTTGAAGTTAATCAGGCATTTTAGCTTCATATCTTCAACCCCTTGCAGACTGAAGGGTTTTGCCATAGCACACGTTTTCCGTTAATTCCAGCCCACTATATATGCGGGCTCTGTCTTCAACAGATTAATATTGGATAAAAAAAAAAAGTATTGCACTATACATAAACTTGATTAAGATGCCACTCTAAAAAGGGAAATCCGTTTTAAATAAAAGTAGAAAAATTAGAGAAAAACATTGAGAAAAAGAGTAACGAAAATCACTTCAATTCAATACACAAAAAAAAAAATCATAAGCAAACTGTATTTGAAGAAGGAACTTGACATTCAAGTCCAATTCCTATCTCCATTTTCAATCATTGTTTTCTTTTGTAAGTCCACTTTCCTCATCTTTCAGTTTAATCTATAGTTGAATGCTGCCATCTGTATTGGAAAAAAGTATAATGATGACTCTTCAAGTTGGATATTTCTTTTTAACATATCTGTAACGATTCCTTTTGTGGTTGTTGTTATCAGGTAATGAAAATGACTTTTATTTTATAGTGACTTTACAGTTTGGTCCTATTCGTTCTGCAATTAATTTGATTAATCAAATTATATATATCATATGAACAACCTGAAATATTATTAACCTTTCCCCAAATCGCGATGGTAAAAAAATCATGCACAACATACCCAACAGCGTTCAGTCAGTGTAGGTACTTGTATTCTGTTGCTGGTAAATTGTAACATCATGCACAGAATAATTAACCCTTCCTTAAAATTGTTTGGGTTTAAAAGAACTTGCCTAAGGTATGCCCTACTGGCAGCGAAGCATTTTGACCTGTAGTCTAGACGTATACTGTCTTAATTGTTTTCAGCTGTGCTGCTACTGGGTCTTGAGTTTAAGACACCGTTCTCACTACCATCCTAAACTAGATTACGGGAAACTAGTTTAACGTGTAATGAGAACGGTCAAATTAATTGGTCTTGGAAGCGATCTTCCAGACCGGTTCAGAAAACCACCTCTCGATGTAGTTTTGAAGATCGCTTTGCCTCGTAAAACTGATTTTAGCGTAAGTGAGGACGCAACCGTTCTTCGGGAATCGATCTTCTCACATTTCGAGTGCGCTACTCCACACACTGTATGTGGAATGCCTACGCTGCAGTTTCAAATTTTGAGTGAAACATGTCACCCCACTGAGAGTGTTCCCATAGCAACAAGACCGCTTTACGTGAAATGGTTTTGAAAACCACTTTTGGGTGATCAAATGGGAACGCTAGCAAAGCGATCTTCCAAACCGATTTCCTGAACCAGTTTCCAGTAAACCAGTTTTAGAAAGTATAATGAGAACAGTGTCTAATTCTCCTTTTCTGGATGAGATGCAATCAGGATATCTGAAAGCTGTGAATTCATTAGAAAGACTTCCCTTTTTAATTATGACCTAGGTGGTCTAATATCCCTCAATTCTTCACAATTTCTGAAAATGGTTAAATATTGAAGCCTTACCTAGATCATTTGGTTTAAAGTATGGTTTGCAAAATGTCACATCTTTTAAACAATCAATGTTTAATCTGAGACTTAGTTGGTTGTAACATTAAAAGCAATTTTTTCTCGATGAGACCATAGATAAGTTACCTTAGAAACTTAATTATTATAGGAAATTTTTAAACAATCGTTTAAAGTATTTAAACAACTTGTTTAAAACATCAAACAATAGTTGTGAACTTGACAGGCTTAAACAACATGCTAAAAATGGTAAACAGCTGTATTACAGAGAATGCATCTTGTACTTGTACATTGGCTTTTCGTGTACACACAATTTTCCAATAAAATCTTTTGCATCTCTTATGTGATGAATAAGATTTTGTTTATCCATGTCTGTCTTTTCTTTGTTTTGTCCAATATTGCATGGACATCATCTACTGATTCGTGACCAACTTTATCAAATGTTTGAAATGATTTTGAAATAAAGTTTATTTATTTCTTTTGCCTTGATTGTTTTTTGTAGGTTTTCCAGGCTATCTATCTAGTTCTACACCACATAGTCCTACTAATCTTACCCCAGCCACTGGGAGTAGAGAAGATCTATTGGATGATGGATTCTCTAGACCAGGTAGGTGCTTGAACATTGTTTGGAAACAAAACAGTAACGTCTACCACAACTTAGGCAACATCAACAACTAGGATGACAACAACCATAATCATACTGCTGAGAAAGATGAATAAAAACTTCCAATACCGCCACTATCAACTCCACAAATATTCCAGTACCATTGACCCACAGTCATATATCTGTCATCAACCACGGCTATCATTCTATCTACCAACCACATACCCATATACCTCTGTTGTCAAACACTGCTGTCACTTTATCTACCACCCACCACCACCACTACCACAGTGACTACCACCACCATGAACACTACCATCAATTACTGCCGCCACCACTCTAATACCCACAAGTGCCACTGTTATCACCACATTACCACTATCACCATCACCGCAATGGCACAGCCTCCACCACTACCACTGCAACTATCACTAATGGGGTGTTGCAAGAAACCTGTGTTCAATTGCTAATCTAATTAGGGTAACCCAATTAATTTTATGTCTTATAATTCATCACAACTACATGTACTACCAACAAATAATTATCAAAACTACCAGTATCACCACTTTCACATTTGTACCACACCACCAGTCCCACAATTACACCACCACTATCAACCACTTACCTTTAACATCGCTTCATCTACCACCCACCACTTCCAACGTCACTACGTCTACCTTTGCCACTGCAACCTTCCTTCCAACATCCACCACCACCATCCAGCACCACCACCAACACCACCACCACCACCACCAACATCACCACCGCCACCACCACCACCCACTCACCCATCACCACATCTACCACCACCAACCTCACCCACCCATCACCACATCTACCACCACCTACCAACCTCCCACCACCACTACCACCCACTGCTCTCCCCTACTGCCACAACCACCACCACCCTCATCACCACTGCTACAGACCCCCGGGGGGCCAGTCAAATATATTGCTGTACACACGCATGACCAAGTAATTTCCAAACACCCCCTAAACAAGTTTTTTTCTGTGTGCAAAATAACCCCCTATAAACAATTTTTTCAAGGGCCTTATTTACACATTTTGGTCCCTAAACAAGTTTTGCCAAATATGACCTCTGGGAAAAAGCTTGGGGAAAAAACATACCCTAAACACGTTTGGCTAGTCTTTAAAAAAAGCTTTGGGGAAAAAATACCCTAAATACATTTGACCCCGCGATTGACCATTGACCAGTCTTTCAAAACCACACTTTCTCTTGAAAATCTGCGCTTTTGATACCCTTAACGAGTCCACGCGCGGACCGCATCCAAAACTGAAAAACACCTCTTTAAACGCATTTTTTTGGTCACGCGTTTGTACGGCATCATCTTACATAATTTGATAAACACAACATCTATTTGAGATCACCTTACACTTTATTGCTTTGTCACACTCTTCTTTTTACTTTTATTTGTATTTTGTAGCATTTTATAAAGCATGAAGGACGGAAAGTAAACAAGTTCCTTCAGGAAGATAATGAGAAACAATTTTAATCTTTTTAATCCTGTGAAAAACACACCACCACTCACTAGGTGGTTTCAAACCGCCTCGATCATAAGAATCCCCGTTAAATTACGAGAACTTTTTTAGGCTAAAAAATACCCATTAATTATTCCTGCATTCACACCGCCCCGAAACATATCCTTCGGGATAAATTCCTGAAGTTAGGAGCATGCGCAGTATGGTCTGATAAGCAGGCAAGGTGAGAGATTCAAAATCACTAGCTCAGCAGCCACCCACGGCGCCCGCGCCCAACTACATGCTGGGCTAAAATTTCCCGTAAATTGCTTTCACATTGCCAAAATACCTGCGACCTTGGAAAAATTCCCGCGAAAGTTCTCGTAATTTTGGCAAGTACCTACTATTTAGTGGGTATTTTCTTTCGGGGATATTACGCGTAATTTGCTTTCACATTGCCAATATTACCTATATTATTTTCTGATCGGGTAAATTTCCCGATCAGAAAATACCTGGAACTGACGAACTTCGAGGCGGTCTGAAACCACCTATTGTAACTTTAACATACCCAGGAGTCCCATCAGGTTTGAATATAAAAGTTTTCCTTGACAAGATTGAAAACAACTCAGTAGCTTGCGATGCGTACCATTAAACACTGTAATTGTCATGTCGGGGGAAATATTTTGGAGGCAAAAACATCCCACTTCTCTCGACTATGCAGTGCAGATACAAGCAGTTGTTACCGTCAAGCAAGTTTTCAGCCCGGGAGTGATACAAGACATGAATGATCGGTCTTGTTTACGTTTTGTAATATAATTTCTGTGATGAGCAATAGAGCATTCATGCAATGTTCTCTGCTCAATGCCAGCTTTGATTTTACACAGTGTGGTAGGCAGTTTGACCCCATGGCCTATTTTATGAACTTTGGTTTAAGGGCAAGTCCACCCCAGCAAAAAAAAAAACAACAACAACTTGATTTGAATGAGGAGAGAAAAATCAAAATAGCATAATGCTGAAAAATGAGGAAAATAAAATATTTGAAAGTTTCACTTAATTTCACAAAACAGTTGAATACTTGCACGTCCTGGTCAGTATGCAAATGAGGGAAGCCATGATGTCACAAACTCAGTATTTCTTTAGTATTTTATTATATGAAATATTCTAATTTTCTTCTCCTAAATTATGAAACAAAGATTGATTCCCCCTTGAAAAATGTGGCATTGCCATTGTTGTAAGCTATTGTTATTCAATCAAGAGAGTCAAATTTTCAAACCGGCAAAAATTGGAATATTGAATAATTCAAGCAATAAAATACAAAAGAAATAGTGAGTGAGTGACATCATCGACTCTCTCATTTGCTAAGTGTTGTGTCTGCCTATAACTGTTTTGTGATAAATAGGTGAAATCTAAAAACTATTACATCAATATTTTATGAAATGTTCATCGTTACATTGGTTTGATTTTTATCTTCGTAATCAAATCAACATTTTTTGGGTGGACTTGCCTTTTAATATTTGTGTTCTTAATTATGATTCTTGAACCAACATCATTATACTAAGCTCCAAATGCTTGAACAGGGATATGTATATAGTTGTGCATGTTATAGTGCAGTGCTAAATCGTCCCCTCACAATTAGGTCATTGGCCTAAAGTAGTTCAATATAGTTTACTTTTTGAAAGAAAGATTGCAGCAAAAAAGTAGTGATTGCACTGAGAGAAAAGAAAGGGGGGGGGGTGGCTTCAGGAACTTTCAAATTGTTGTTGTATACAAGGGAAGTCATTGTAAGATAATATCCCAATTGTATCTAATAACAATAACCCTTGAAAAAACTTTAAGTTTGACAAAAGCCTCAAAGTAGACTAGATTCAACTTCCAAGTATTGCTGTAATTCCCAATAGTCAAATTTTCACAGTATTTTTTACCTAGTATGTTTTCAAATGATTTTTTGGACATTCTAAATGATTAGTTTTAGTGTACTTTCAGACAACTGTCTATGTGTTTCTGTTGCTGTATTTTCTCTTCTTGAAATAATTGTTACATAACCTCAGTAGGAGTGCCCAAGGCCCTCTCCATTTACCTTTATCTGGCCTCAACTCATTTCCATACAGTTTGTGCGAGTCCCCTCAAAGCCCTCTTGAGCGCATGTATGCCTTTGAATAATAATCTGCAGTCGTTTCTGTAGAGCTTCATTGGACTGTGAAGTCCCAGCTTTGTACCTGCCCATCCCTGATCCGACAAGCAGAAGCTAGCTTTTGTCACTTCTGATGCATTTTTGTGTATTCCTGCTTTGAGCTAATGACTAGTACTGCCCCTTCTGACAGCCACAGTATTGGATGTTCTTGCTTGAATGGGGGAAGGTTCTTGAAGCAGTGTAACAGGCTCGCGGAGATGGAGTAAGAAAGTGGATAATTCAGGGGGATTTTTGACTTGTTGCCTCGGAGGAAACATGATATTGATATGAGTTGGAGGTGAAAATTGTACCATGGGGCCTGTTGGAGATGGGGTCCCAGCTCTGTCAGTGAAAGCAGTCATACCTCAACTGATCTCTCCTGCATTGGCTTCTTGTGTAGCAGACTCTGTGATGTCTTCTACCATGTTGCCTAGTGCTGTAACGGTCCTGTCAGGTTCGGATGTTGCTTATTCCTCACCGTCCTCACTGTCGTACCTTGGAGAACCAGACGTTCTCTCATCTTCTTCCATTCCATGTTGTGGGCCATCTACAACCATGGCAACCACATCCAGCATGACCACTCTAGCATCATCACCACCACCATCATCGTCATTGTCACCATTATCATCATCACCATCTCGGTCTCTTATGAAATTGCTGAAGGCTGGTCCAAGACTCTTGAAGACCTTAAGTATCGAGGAGCCCACCTGGCCTGGGCCATCCTCCAAGACAGAAACATGTGTTGATTCAAACTCTAATCTCTCAAAGAGATATTCCAGTGATTCCCTTGACAGTAGTACCTTGCATCTTGAAGACGATGCACTGACCATGCTTACCAGTACCCCTGAGGTTCCATCTCAAGGTCTCGAGGACAGCATCTCCAATACATCTCCTAGACCCTTAAGAAGAAACAAACGCATCTCTGAACATCCATCGCCAGTCGTTACCCCTCGCTCCACCCCATACAAAAGACTATCCTACCCGTCACAAACTGCTTCTCCCAAAGTCTCCAATTATTCCTATCTCCTTTCAGAGAGTCAGGAGGACCTGCTGGGTAGCCGTGGCACCGGGATGCGTGCCTCAGGGAGCAGCCAGGGAAGCAGTATCAGCCATGCCGCCATGCAATCTGGGATCAAACCACCAAAACCACGACATAAACCCCTGAGGAGGTCAAAGACAGATCTTGGTGATCCATCGATCATCAAAGCAGCGTTAACTCTCGCAAAGATGCAAGGTAAATATCTTGACTTATTTATTTTTACAGTCCTATACATTAGTTAAAGTAGCTGACATATTTACTGGTAGGAAAAGTAATGTTAGACATTAGTCTATTATTACTTTTTTATTATGATTTGATGATTAATTTTATGATTATTTGATTTGATAAACATTCATGTATTCAAAGTTCGGTCAAGTTTTTGCTTCATCTTAAAATCTCTTAACAACGGTTGTAATTGATGTTTGATTCATAGTCAGAATCAGTAGTATAGTTAAGGGTTTTATTATACCTCTATTATATGAACAGACAAATTTTTTTCATACCCACTCCAAAAATATTTTTTTTTTAGCTGTCATGAACCTTTCCAAAATTGAAATCTATGCATTTTATATTACAAAACATATGGGGGAGCTGCTCGTATTTGACGTCGAATAAAAAACTTAAATTTTTAATAACTTTCTTAATCATTTATTGATTTTCTTCAAACCTTCACCAGTATTTAAAAAATAATTCTGTTATTTTTACAACAAATTTTTCATCAGGTTGCACTTCCCCTTTAATCACAGAAATTTGGATCATTAAAAAATGTATATGCATAAACATTCGATACCCATGAACACTCTTTTCCCTTTGCAACTTTCTTCATATACACACCACATTTTTCTGTTAGGTTTTTTTTTATTAGAGATCTTGACGTCATGAAATGCCTTGACATGCCCCATTTGCTTACAAGTCTCATCCAGAAAAGAATCTTGTTACCAGCTTTCAAGAATTTCTTTATATCTGAATGACAATGAAGTACTTTATTAGGATGTCGGCTCACTTAGTACACCAGTAGGCTACATGTAGTTGAGCAAAATTACAAATATTAGAAAATACTTTTTAAAAGGATTTTTTTCTCTCTCTATTTCATCCTCACCCTGTCCTTTATTTATTTTCTTTCTATCAATTTAATTTTCTTTCTATCGTTGCGTCTGGCTCTCAGTGTCCCTTCCCCCCTCTCTCTTTCTTTTTCTATTTCTATATTTATTTATTTTTTTTTTCTCTTGCACTCTCTCCCCTTTTACCTCTCTCTTCTTGACCCCCCCTCTCCCCTCATTTTGTCTCTATGGCCCGTATTCTGAAGTCGGGTTTAATTTAAACTCAGGTTTAAAGTTGTGGTTTAAGTATGGTAAGCCAATTGTTACATAAATCACTAACAGTAGAGATATCATACTTCAGCTCATTTGGCTCTCAAATCATTCATAATTGTCTAGGAAGTATAAACAGATGATTGTCTTCACCATCGATGAATCAGGAAAGAGCACAGTATACATAAGAAACATACAACTTAATAAAACTTTTGATACTTTTGGCTTCACATACTTAAACCACAACTTTAAACCTGAGTTTAAGTTAAACCCGACTTCAGAATACAGGCCATGATGTCTTTCTACCTGCTTGTTAGCCTCTATTTATCTCTTGCTCTCTCTCTCTCCCTCTATCTCTCTCCTTTCCTTACCTGTTTTCTCTCTCTTTCTATGTCTGCCTATGCAAGTCTCTCTGTGTCTTTCCGTCACTTTCTCTTCAACCCATTCCCCATCTATTGTCTTTCCTATTTATATCCTGTCTCCATTCTTGAAAATGCTCACTTAATGTATGTAGTGTATTCTTCAAGCTCTGGTGGAATGCCACTTCATGGCGACAGGGGGCGGGGGCATTTCATAAAACAAAATAGTCACCATTTTCACTGACCATTTTGCTGTTAGCCAATCATATGCAAGGATTTTAGTGACTTTTAACGGTTGTCATTGAAAATAACTGACTATTTTCCATTCATGAGACATTCCCCAGGGTTGTTAGAGGGTAAACAGTTGATTTATTGTCAAGTTACAGACAATGTAGGGGAAAATACTTCTCATTGGTAAGCAGTCTTTAATTCTATATTTGTAGAACTATTACCATGGGGGTTGCGTGTTAGGGTTTTGTTCCCGGAGAACTGGACCAAGGTCACTTCGACCAGATAATAGAGCAAGTTCTGTCAAAAATTGTAAATGCAGTTTTGTTGAGATTGTGTTTTTATCTACATGTACTTCTTTCAAAAGAAATGTCAAATTTTTATAGTGTTTTTACGAGAAAGAGACACCATGTAAAGAATGATTTCAATCATTTGCAACTTTAAAAAGAAAATTAGGATAAACTCTTGTACAAGGTAAATGTGCATTGTTATTTTCCTCTACCTCGAGTTAAACATTGAATTTTCTTATATTCTTATATACACCTCGGACCCTGTCTTACATAATATTTTGATTAATCCAATCAATCTCAACTACTGAAATCAATTAATGGCATAATTTCTTCCCATCTGAAATATGTACGCACTATAAGAGCATGCTAATTTGTCAAGATAATGATGTGTGCATCACGCAAATTGTATCTAGAAAATACTGATGTTTGTTAGTGGTTTGTTGTGTTATAGGTGATGAGACCCCCAAGGCTGTCGAGGGATCATCCCGAATGCCATCGGCGACGAAAAAGAGGCCAACATCGGCGCTCGGCATCATGGGAATACTGAACAGCGGTAGCGGCCGAGAGTCTCCAGTTACACAGGTTACTCAACCAGATGGAAAGGTAAAATAATGGTGTCCATCGACCCCTCTTCACTTTGGCTTATGAATATTATGAATACAAATAATAATAATACAGTATATACATGTAGCACTTTTTGCTTGAGGATAAAAAGCGCTCCAATTATTACCCCAGATTAAGCTCGAGCTACCATCACTGGCGCTCAGTACATTCAAGGAATTAATCCTGCCGTGTACCCATTCAGCTCACCTGGGTCGAGTGCAGCACAGTGTGGATAAATTTCTTGCTGAAGGAAAACACACCATGGCTAGGATTCGAACCCACAACCTTCTGTTTAAGAGGCGTGAGTCAGAACCACTTGACCACGACACACCCACAAAGTGGTTATTACAAATAATAATAATAATAGACAGTTCTTGTATAGCGCATAACACATTATGAATAACGTCTCTATGCGCTTCCAAAGGACTTGGATATTATTACCCTGGCTTTAGCCCCGCAGCCTTTTACAGCGCTGGAGCATTTCAAGGAATAAATTCCTGCCAGGTACCCATTCACCTCACCTGGGTTGAGTGCAGCACAATGTGGATAAATTTCTTGCTGAAGGAAAACACGCCATGGCTAGGGTTTGAACCCACAACCTTCTGTTTAAGAGGCGTGAGTCAGAACCACTTGACCAAGACGCACCCACAAATCGGTTATGTTAAATTTCAAATTACATACATTGTTTGATATTTTGTTTGGAGTCGCCTGGGTATGGGAAGCAAACAGTGAACTAAATAACTGTGAACCTCGGGGGTCCTCTCCCTATATATAACCGATTGATGGTGAGCAAGTGGACCACTACAGTAGTAGAACTGCCAAAAAAAATTAATTTAGTACTGATATATGAGTAAAAACTGAGAAAAATACCTGATGGTTTCATGCAAAATGCTGATTTTCTAAAGTTTCAGTTTCATGCGTTATCCTACATATTTCTTTGGAAAAAAAAATTTGGTAATAAAGGAATTGATCATTATCATTATTATTGATATCTTTTTCTGCAGCCGTCACCACGCCTTCAACGATCTCAACGCCAGCCAGCCCCGGAGCCCTTATCCCTGGTCGTCGACATCGATGTAGAGCAAGATAAAACCGCGAACGACCTTCCGCTGACTCCCCGGCCGAGGTCAAGATCTCTTGGGTCTCTGGGCACCTTTGAAATCCCTGACATGGCGTTGATGAAGAGGGCGCTATCACTCCCAGCAGGTCAGTATATAAAACTTATTTAAGCCTGGGGGGGGGGGGGTGTTTCACAAACGAGTTAAGTATGACTTCAGATTCGCACTTAAATGTCCAGTTGCGTGCAGTGTAAAAGGCATTACGTCATTGGTCGAATCGTGTCACGCAGAAGGGCGCTCCTGCAAATTAATCAGTTAGATTGCGCATCATGTCATACGTGGGCTGGCATTTAAGTCACACTTGAATCGCACCTTAATCTTTGTGAAACTCCCTCTCCAGGTTAAAGATGTTACAAATATATAGTTGCAGTGAACGCCGATTTCACAAGAAAGTCTGTAAAACGAGGATAGAACCTAGATCTGGTACAGTAAAATAAACTGAACTGCGGGAAATCATGAAGTCTCAGCTAAAACACGAGCGCACTGAAGATTGCCAACACAAATAAGCACATGTGGGACAGTGTATTATTATTGCATGGAAAATTACCTGACATTTGACTCGAACCTGCTTTTTTTGCAATTTCTATTGTGACTCAAATCTTGTGCTTATTTTTGCTATTTCTCAGCAATAACACAACTTCTTCCAGATTCCTTTGGCACATATTTTTTATTACTGCAAACAAGACACTTAGATGGCCATTTCATTGGGGATTCTGTACAAACTCATTTTGAAATCGTTAACCACAACAGGCATTTAAGCCAAGCTTTGATTCCAGACCAAAAAACGTTTAATGAGAGCACCGTGGATTATCATTGCTCACAGCAGACTTCACGGTGAAGCTGTCGTTAGAACATTTCCCAGCCTTTTACATGTATATGAAAGTGAGACATGAAAGAAAACATTGGATGTTTGTGCTTGCGGAGGAGTTAGCCAAGAATCCAAGCAAAACTTGCCATGAAATGTGTACAAAGAAAACATACTGTGTTGCCTTCAAGCTGCTAACAAAGGGATAATAAATGGATGGAATTCTAAACAGGATTCTTCAGTTGCCCATTGTCCCTTTTCAAGCCATTCAGGTTACATTTGCCTTGGAGATTAGAGGCTGAGCAGGCAGAAATCTCTTTTTGTGCAAACTTTCCATTTATTCTTGCTATTGCTGTAACCTGTTGGAGACTTGAATAACCCTTTGAAGACTAAGCCCGCATAGGCCTTCATTTATCTGCGGGCTGGAGTCTATGGAAAGCATGTGCTATATAGCAAATTTCATATTCAAATTAATATTCGTACTGTATATTGAGATAAAAATCAATCAAAAATGATTCCATTTAAAGTAAAATAACAATGAAAATTGTAAAATTTTGACAAAATAACAAAATACTTAAGGTAATGACTGGCATTACGTCTTACCCCCGTTTGGGAACGGACCGCAGTTCGGATTGCAAACTGCGGTATTTCACCCCATTTTGCGTTTGAAAATCTAAAACATCATTTCCAAGCCCTGGGGGTCGTTTCATAAAGCTGTTCGTAAGTTAAGAGCGACTTTAACAACGACTGGTGATCATCGCCAATTGTACCATTTACCGCAAGACATGATCACCAGTCGCTCTTAACTTACGAACAGCTTTATGAAACACCCGCCTGATCAACCCCGCTTGGCCAGGTAATCCCCACAGGCCAGATTATGAGCGTTGAGCCAAGGACGAAATGATAAACAACAGCTGTGCTATTACGTAAGTCTTCTCTGCCTGTAGAAGGACCTTCGGAATTAAATTATTGTATTCGATATTTAATCACGTTTTCAAAGGCATATTGTATTCAGAAATTCAATGCTAGCCCATTTTCAATTTCGAACAAAGAAAATCAACCTCGAAATAAGGAAAGTAAATGAATAAAAAATGGCGAGATGTTTTCCCGGACCGCACTCGGGCTGTTGTGTTATCTTCGGTACGAGGTCAAGAAACAGGTGTTTTGATACTTACATTGCATGCCTGGGGCAGTAGGGTTTTCGTACTTGGAGAAGAGGGGTATAGTGTTATCAAACGGAGCTCTTTCGTCATGGGGATGTAAGGGAGTAGCATAATGCCAATTGGCCTATCTTGGCTATTCCCTGATTTACATTCATTACTGAAAAATCTTCCAATCAACTTTTTTGGATTGCAATCACAATTATTGAATCAGATGGTCAATTTTATGGCTTGGTATGTGGTTTTGGAAAAAGTGGGGAGCCCCCTCCCCCCCCCCCCCCCCCCCCCCGGTCACATGTGAATGTGACTAGATTCCACAAAATAGTCAAATTTGTGTCACTTTGGGAATCATACAGTTCCAAATACCTTCTCTGGTGGCCATGTATTTGGGGTAAATTGCCATTCGTCTAGTGCAAACTCGTCGACTTACCACATGGTCTACCTTCATTTAGTCTAATGCCATTTTGTTCATCAACATTTCGTCTAACAAGCATTTGGTCCAATAACCATTTGGTCCAATCATCACTTCGGCTAATCACCATTTCGTCTATGACCATTTCGTCTCATAACCAGTTGGTCTAATATCCATTTCATTTTCATTTATTTTGCATAATGAACACTTAGTCCAATTAGACCACGTGTTATATGGACTAAATGGCTATTGGACCAACCGGTTATTAGATGAAATGGTGAGCGGACGAATTGGCAATTAGACCATGTGGATAGTGGACGAACTGATGGTAGACCAAATGATAGACGAGTTGGCATTATAGACGAATTGGAAATAAACCTTATTTGGTATTCACTGTCATTCAAACTTTTTAGCATTGTCATGTTGATCCAGTTTTGGAGTAATCACTGACATTTTTATATTTTTTACTCCATTTTGCAGTTTGCAAGTTGAAGATTTTCAGTTCATTTATCAATAATCCTTGCTCCAGGCAGGTTTTTCATAAAACTATTCGTAAGTTACGAGCGACTTTACGAACGACTGGTGACCATTTCTTCGGAACTAAATCAATGCCAATGTAAATATGGTGTGCATCGCTTACCACAAGGATGGGATGACATGACGTTTGTTCCTCCGACAATTGCTCCGGGCTTAATTTCGTCTAAGATATAGGGTGGCAGTAGGGTTTTATGTTACATGTAGGCTTAGGGAAGGGTACAGTGCTAAACCCAGGTTTGAAGTAGGTCATTTGATTAGTGTGTGGAATTTAGAGTGGAGCAATAGTCGCTGGAGCAAATGTCATGGAACCAAAACAGGATCACCGGTTATTCAAAGAGCTTTATGAAACACCGACCTTGATCAACAATTGGGAACAAAAGACTCTCCTACTTCACCACAAATACATGCCATTGAACCGTTGTCAAAATGGCAAGAGAAAAATATATCATCTTCCCCCTCTTGGATAGTAGTTTGAATGGGATGATTGTTGTAAAAGGATATATATGTGCAAAGGTTTAGAAAGAAAGGTGTACAATTACTTGCAAGGTTAGATTATTCTGTTTATTCTTCTGATTCTTTCTTCTTTTGCTTCCCTCTTTCGATTTCTACACGTAAATGTACTTTCAGAAGGTTGTGGGCTCAATGGTGATTTATTGATTCATTAATTTTGTGACAGTAGATGCATTGATGATATGATATCTTTTCAACTGTTTTTTTACGGTAAATGTTTTTTTTCTTCATTTGTTTGTTTGGCACAGGTCTGGGAGATGATGAGGTGATGATGTCAGATCCTGACCTGAGTAAGATCAATGCAAGAATGTCAGAGGTATGTAATCATATAACTTAGAGGGGATGACCTGAATGTTGGGGTGTGGGGGGGTGGGAAGATGGAGAAGTAAGATTGATAAGATTAATGAACAAAGAGGGATGATAATGGAAGGGAGGAGTGGATGAGGGATCAGGGGAGGGGGAGGGATCGGGAGAGGAGGGGAGGGGAGGGGGGAGATGAGGGGAGGGAGGGACGAGGGGGGGGGGGCTGAAGGATGAGGGAAGTTGATTAGGCATATAATAGGAAGGAGGGAAGGGAGGGATGCATGGATGGATGAATGGAAGCAGGCAAAAAAATATATATCCTTTTTATTTTGGGGGCCAGCTTTTAAAAACCTACTACCTGAATCTGCAATATTTGATTAGCTTTAAATAACACTGCAGTGATTTGGGATTTTCTGGGCTCTGTTGAGAACTTTCTGTGTATTTTTTTTTTTCCTAGCTGGAAAAGAGACTTTTTGAGGTTTGTTTTCAATAATGTATGCACATATTCAATATGCCAGAGATGGATTGAGATATGAATGCCTTCATGTTAATACAAATTAGACTCTCATATCGATTGCCTTTTTCTATTCTCTCTCTCATTTCAGACATTTGAGCAGTTCTGTGCAGCGACGTTAGCCGAGGCTCTCTTCGATCATGTGACCATGGACGGGAACGAGCTCACGTTCCAGGCTGGGGACATGATAGAGATAACCGATATGACCGATGCCTACTGGTGGTGGGGGTGTATAGATAAACAAGAGGGCTGGCTACCGGCACCCTTCGTTAGAGTGAGTAGTAGAAGTAGTAACGTAGCAGATTAAGATAGATATGGGGCCTATAACACAAAGCTTATTTATTTATTTATTTATTTATTTCAAATATTTAAAAGAAGGGTAGCTCAATCAGCAACAAGCTGGTTTTCGTTGAGGCCCTTCGTGAACAAACACAAATATAAAACATGGTAACATATTCAATTATAAACAAAGAATAGAGCATAAATACTAATATTGAAAAAAAAATGAAATGAAATAAGCATAATTAACTATGGAAAATAACAGAACAAATAAAATATGATACTGTACAGATGTTACCTAAAACTAAACGAAAACATTATATACACATGAAAAGAGATAAAATATGTACAAAATGAGGAGAAAGAATAAAATAGATTCCACCATTAGTCCCTATTACATATTAAAGGTTTTTTCCCATTTAGCCATTTCCCGTTTGAACTGTTTAATGTTTTCTATGAATCGGAGGTGTTCGGGTAGTTTATTCCAATGTAATGGGCCTGTGACAAAAAATGATTTCTGATAAAAGGTTGTACGAGCATATGGCACCCTGATTATCATCTTATTTGTGCTTCTAGTTGTTCGGGAGGATATTTTCTCTATATAAATAAACTTATCACAAAGCACCTGGGGAGCAGCTTCGTGTAAACATTTATGAACCATTAAGCGAGATGCTCTAAAAAAGACATTGCGTATTTTGGGCCAGGATAATATTTTGAAAATTTGTTCAGATGGAGTTTCCCAAGAGAAGTTAGATACCATGTATGCTGCCCTCTTATGTAATCTCTCTAACTTACTGTGATTAATTTCAGATCTTTCCGACCAGACGGTACAGCAATACATTATATGGGGCATTACAAAAGCCCAATACAGCTTATTCAATTGTGCTTTATCAAAATACTGTTTACAGCGGCGAATAGTTCCTAGTTTTTGTTTTACAATTAAAGATATGCTGTCAACGTGTTTTTTAAAGTCGAGATTGTTATCTATGATAACTCCTAAACATTTATATTCATTTACACATTCCAATTGACATCCATTTAACACTATCGATAGCATATTGCTGTCTAGTGACCTTAGCTTTTGTTTTGATCCTAGTAGCATCGTTTTGGTCTTGTCACTATTCAAAATCAAATTGTTTTTATTGAGCCAAGAGTCCAAATCCCTAAGAGCTTTTGACAGTTTTAGCTCAACCTCTTGCTTCGATCCCCCCCAAACAGAAATAGTAGTATCGTCAGCATACATGTAAACGGTGCCATTTGGTATAGCGTTTGGGAGATCATTAATGAATAAAGTGAAAAGTATCGGGGCTAAGATCGAACCCTGTGGCACACCCATTGTAATGTTTCGTAGAGTAGATTTTTCTTTTCCTAAAGATACATATTGTTGGCGGTTTTTCAAGTAAGAATCAAACCATTTGATGACACTAGGTGAGAATCCATATTGATATAATTTATCTCTTAGCAATCATCACAGAAGAATATCTTTACAATTGATTGCATTGACCACAATGAATGTACAATCAATCGTATAAAAATCATGCATACGATCAATCGCTAACCTTTGAGTTACGGGACCAGGGATACTTAAAAAACATTGATTAATATTAAAGAGGACTTGCTGAAAAATAAAAAATTTTGATAAGTGTTATATTGAGTATTAAAAGCATTACATTACAGAGTCTTGTTAAAAAAAAGTACTGAACTTTGAAGTGTGTTATAGTTAGTATTATTCGTATGGATAAAAGGGAACACCCAGGAAGAAAATGAATGAATGAATTTTTTATTGAAACTTTGATTAACTTATGGGTCTTGACATAAAAAACTAGTATATGATAAACACAGCTTGCTGTTTTAATTTCAGAATGAGAGGGAAATTCTGTGGATAGTCATTGCCAGAGACTATAGGCTGTGCAATCAGACCACTTCTCTCGAGTGAAGGAAGGGTTTGCACAGCTCCTTACCGGGGGTGGGGGGAGGTGTATATTATTAAAGGAAAACAACATTTTAAGTTTTTATAGACATAAAAATTGTTGTTGCAAAAGCAGTTTTGACTAATAGTAATATAAAATCTGGTCATTTATAATGCTTTAAGAGATACATTGTACGTATCTAAGCGCTTACAGATTTATTATTACCCAAGTCATTTCTGCATGCAACATATGCACATCCTCCGCTCCCTGGGGAGTATTCCAGCCAGTCACAATTGAGGTGCACAAAGTACTGGACAAGCTACAATGACTTTCACATCTCCT
This sequence comes from Lytechinus pictus, assembly GCF_037042905.1. Lineage (NCBI taxonomy): Eukaryota > Metazoa > Echinodermata > Echinoidea > Temnopleuroida > Toxopneustidae > Lytechinus > Lytechinus pictus. The sequence continues at coordinate 9,017,173 of NC_087260.1, forward strand.
GGGTAGAGCGGATTTTGGATTAACGATTTCTAAATGTCTCTCATTTGTTTGTTCAGTTGAAGGTCAGTCAGGGGGAAACGGTTGAAGAATGCATGTCACGCCTCCAGGTAAACACCTCGTCCAATCAGCAGGGATTGAAACCTTCCCGTGAGCCTCTGATGAGAAAGGTCAGCCTCAGCTTCCTTAGCAACGACCAGGTCCGGGCAAATGTCATTAAGGAGATCATAACCACGGAGAGGGATTATGTCAAGAATCTGGCTGACATTTATGAGGTAAATACTGACGCTTTAAGAAAGGAATTAATAATTTATCTGCGGGGGCAAGTACATGTATTGCATGTATGTATGTTAGCCTACCACCACATCAATAATTGTTCTGTGTGATATTGAAACGTACTGGAGCTTTTAATTTGTATTGTTCCCTAACATTCAAAGTTTCTCCCTCAGAGCTACATGTACATAGAGTAAGCATGCAGTAAACTCCATTGTTATTCTTAAACATGAAATATGATTTTTTCTTCCCTTATTGGAAGACGTAAAGTAGACCTTACATCTTGTATACTCTCATATGCATTGCTGATAAATTTCACATTTTGCTTTAATATTATAGAATTAGAAACTTGTCTCCAAACCTTTCATCTCTTTCGAGTTATCTTCCCACCAAACTTTAATTTGTTTTTATTTTGCCTCTTCAGGGCTACATTGAGCAAGCACGGAGTAGACCCGACATGTTCAACCAGACACTCATGTCCAAACTATTCTGTAACATTGAGGAGATCTACTGTTTCCAGCAGCGTTTCCTGACGGACCTCGAGCAGTGTATTGACAATGAGTTACCTCATAAGAGTGCGATAGGTGACTGCTTCCTTAAATATGTAAGTGCTTTATTATAGTCTCCTTGTTTTTAGGAACCCATTTCCAACTCGCACTTCTGCTTTACTGAAATTTATATCACCTTCGGATGGGTCAAATTTTAAAGAATTGGCAATACCATTCTTCTGTGTGTGCTGTATAATATGCGTGCATCAGTCAAATGCTGATATTTATCTGATGCATTTTAAAGTTAGAAAATACCTTATCTTATTTAAAAATATGTTGAATGTAAGCTTGGAAATGGTTCCAAAACAATATGGACATATTAATAGCATCAGACCAAATGCCGAATCAGCATTTTGTTTTGTTTATCTCTCTTTTTTATAGAAATGTTACATATAAATTTGTACATTTAGAATATTAGATATCTTTTTTGTAAGAAAACTTCTCTAGTTTGCATATGTGTCTTCCTGTCAGTCATGTATAATCAGCAAATCATTATTGAAATTTGGCATTTCTTTCTATCCCCTTTTAGAAATTGACCTTTGACATCTATGGTGAATACTGTAACAACTACCCTCACGCTGTAAACGAGTTTCAAGAACTCATGAAAGACAACAAATATGTGCAATTCTTTGAGGTGAGCTAGCCTGGCTTTAATATCTGTCAACAACTTTTCTTCTTCATTTCCGTCAATCATTTCTTTTGTGGTTTAAAAGTTATAATTATGGAAGAGACCTTGACAGAAATCCGGAAATGGGATTTGGGGGGTGGGGGAGGGAACCTGCAAATACACAGCCCCCTACCCAAAATGTATGATCATGGCACAGTTTGCCAGTGTCACAATATGGAGGGCCAATGCTTTAAAAAGATTAAACTCCAGTTTTGGTTAAGAAATTAGATAACAGAAGAAACTGCTTGAGAGTACATTTGTGGGAGAATGTTGAATTTACTGATTGTACAACATCAAAGAATGTGAGCATTTTGTCATTTTTACGAATCATCAAAATGTTTAGAAGTCAAATCTGTTTTGACATGACCGGTACCATGCACATGAATTCATATTTGGGGTAACACACAATTGTTAGCCTGAATAGTTTTGTGTCGTGTTTTGAATGTTGAGGTATCTGAACAGCGATGCTTTGTAGTGGTCTGTTTAAATTTTGCTTACAAAAAAAAATTGAAAGACCTTGAAAACTCACAGTTATTGTTTTCACGTATCCCACAAGGGGAGTTAACCTTTAAAGAGAGTGAGGGATTATTATTTGCTAACCCCAGACTTTGTGAAAAGCATTGGAAAATACCTGTAACAGAGACATCTTCTGGGGAAAGCAAACGTGGCATAACAGCAAGAAATCTTTGACCAAGCCTCATTAGACTTGAGCAACAGTGTCGGGCCAGGGAAGGTTAGACAATGACTTGAACATTTTCCAGTGGCATTACGTAATGTCTGCTAGTCAGTGTACATGTACCTTGGTTCGAACATGTGTGATCTATAACCAAATGGTGTCAAAATTTCTTATGAAAGTCGACTTACAACTGACCGTATGGCCCGCGTTCTGAAGTCGAGTTTAGATTAGACCATGGTCTAACTCTGTGCTAAAATTATGGAAAGCCAAAAGTGTCAAAATGTTCCTTACATTGTTCTTTTCTTTATGATTACCGTGCTATTTTCTAACTCATGAATGATGAAGAAAGCTGTCTTATCTATCCTTCCGAAACGGTTAAGAATGATTTGGGAGAAAACTGATACATTGAAATTTAATTGTTAGAGATTTATTCCACCATTGGCCATCCATAGTTAAACCATGACTCTAAGCAGCATTTAAATTAAACCTGACTTGAGAATGCGGACCTATATATTTAAAGAAGTTGTCTTTGATTTGCTGTATGCTGCAGGCCTGCCGTCTCCTTCAATCCATGATCAAGATCCAGCTAGATGGCTTCCTCCTAACCCCGGTCCAGAAGATCTGTAAATACCCTCTCCAGCTCAACGAGCTTCTCAAGTACACCCGGCCGCAGCACCCCGACTTCCAGCCGTTGAAGAGCGCCCTCGAGGCCATGCGGGAGGTAGCCCAGAGCATCAACGAGAGGAAACGAAGGATAGAGCATATCGAGAACATTGCGCTGTGGCAGAAGACAATAGGGGATTGGGAGGTAGGTTTGCTTATATAATTTGTTATTCGTATCAGGCTATGATAGGGTTCATAGCACTCTGCTCCTCGGAAAGGACGTTCAAAGGAGGTCTTGATGATGATGATGATTATCCACAGCATTTATATCGCGACATATTTCTGTTAATAACATTGATTGGTGCAGCACAGAGGAGAGTATGGAGAAGTTAAGAACCCACTGCACTCTCTGTAACAGAGTTGGGGAAAACCCTGATATAATGGTCCACCTGCATTAACATGATAATTACATAGAAAATGACAATAGATATTGAGATGATTGAGTCACAATTTATTTTCAATCTTTCATTTTCCTTTGCAGGGTGATGATGTCCTAGATCGTAGTTCAATGTTGATCTACTCGGATGAGGTGAATCGTGTAAGCCTGACCGGTAGGCATCGCACATCGCCACGGCAACTGTTTTTATTCGACCATCAGCTCATCATTTGCAGAAAGGTAGGTGTATGTTGTAAAAATTTCCCCATAATTACAATCATAAACATATCTTTCTTTCTAGATGGGATTAGAAGTTCATAAACATCTCTTTTCTCTCTAGATGGGCTTAAGTAGTTCAACTCTATTCCCTACTGGAAACACTTGCACCATGTTTATTGAAACCCTTTCCTCTGTGTGTATTCTTCCAATGGTTTTCTGGAGGGTTTTTCACAAAGATTTAAAAGGTGACTTAGGATTAAACTTAAATGTCCAGTTGCTTAGTGAAAGTAATGCTGTAACACACTGGTCTTATGAGCATTTCATGAAAGGGCATGTCTAAAGTTTTGTCTTTACAAGTTCGGTTTTATCCGACAGTTACCATAGTAACAGTGCTTCTCAGCCAATCAAAATCAAGGAAAGTTGTCAAATCTGACAACTTGTCAGATGAAAATGTTGATGAAACGTGTCATGCTCAGGACATGTATACTAGTGGGTATAGTCAGTAATGAGCTCACACACTGAAATTAATGTTTGAGGTTTGCTGAAGCATGACTTTTAAGACAATGCACTTTAATTCAATTTTGTTTTCCTTTAAGTTACACTTAACTCTTTGTGAAACTGCCCCCACTGATTGCATGTTAAGATGATAACAGGAATGGAGGAGGACTTACACGGAATAGTTAGTTGTGAATAAGAGAATCTAGGAGCATTTTCGACTACTATCCATCTGGTAGCTAGATGTTTTATATTTATAATGTCAACAAGAAGGAACATTTTCGGGAGACGTACTCGTCCATCACAAATTTGGCATTTCTAAAGATGTGTAAAAGTCACAACTATCTTCAGTTTACAGTATATTTTATATGAAAGCTCACAATAATTGTTTCTCATTTTTTTTTTTTATCAACTTTGCTTTCCCCTCTTAATGCCGATTATCGTAGTTATGGGTAGATGAATGGATAGATAAAACGAGGAAAGGAGAAATTAGCGGCAAGGAATACCTGACTGCCTCGGTCTACATGTGGCGTGTAAGGATTCAGTGTCGATTGTAGTCCCATCCATAGCACTTGGTGTTGGGGGTATATTCAAGGATTAAATATTGTAGTCCCATCTGTAGCACTTGGTGTTGGTGTATATTGTGCGAGGGACTGTGGTTCATATCAACAGAGTATTATTATTATTAAGTGGTACATGTGCAGTGGGTGATTTCAAGTTCAGTGTTGACCTTTTGGTGTTGGTGTTAGGTCAGTTTTAACATGAGTTTAACACCAAACATAAAACGAAGATGGTCCTAGAAAGTCACTCACTAGGTGTTGATCTGGATTATTTGTGTAAACTCAGAATAGGTTTTGGAGCTAGGAAATGCAATCCAAATTGTGCTTCCAACACCAACACCGAACTTGAAATCACCCAGTATGGTGTTGGCCTTCTTTAACTTATGTATCATCTTGATGAATATTTACAACTTTTCTAATCGTATTTCACCCTTTGATGTTGTGTTAGTTTTCAATGAGTCAGTGCCTAGTTTTAATGTATGAAAAGTGTAAAACCAGATTATGTATTCATCAGAATGTAATTAATGACACATATTTTATATATAATTACGTTTAACCAAATATTGTTATTTATTGTATAGATGTGTAGGAAAAATAACTAACATATTTCTGTTCCTTATAATGATATTGTATTCTGTTAACTTTGCAGCAGACCTTTCATGGATTATTTTTTCATTGTATTGGAATAATGATTATAATATAAATTTCTTCAGCACAACTAATGAAGAATTATACAATACATGTATATTTTGTGTCTCCTTGGTTCTTAATTAAAATTATGTAGATCTTATATCAGAATTAATATTTGCATATTTATTTTTCTGTTTACATGTATATATAGCATTCCATCATTACCAGCCTGTAAAATATATAACCGATGTCATAATTTATTTATGTTTATATTGCAATTATATTTATCTTGTATTTTATCTTATTTCTTTAATTTTCCACTGTATCCTTAGTCTTTAGCACAACTAATGAATAATTATACCATACATGTATATTTTGTGTCTCCTTGGTGTTTAATTAAAATTATATAGATCTTATATCAGAATTAATATTTGCATATTTATTTTCAAAGATGGCTGGCAAATAATAATTATAATGTAGCTACAACTTGAAGCAGATATTTTAAAGGGTTGGATATCATTATGCGCGTGCTTATTACAGCAATTGAAATTTATATATGAAGGGTTTTTGTCTCGCCTGCATAGCAGAGCGAGACTATAGGCGCCGCTTTTCCGACGGCGGCGGCGGCGTCAACATCAAATCTTAACCTAAGGTTAAGTTTTTGAAATGACATCATAACTTAGAAAGTCTATGGACCTAGTTCATGAAACTTGAACATAAGGTTAATCAAGTATTACTGAACATCCTGCCTGAGTTTCAGGTCACATGACCAAGGTCAAAGGTCATTTAGGGTCAATGAACTTTGACCATGTTGGGAGAATTATTTTCAAAATCTTAATCGAAGGTTAAGCTTTTGAAATGACATCATAACTTAGAAATTATATAGACCTAGTTCATGAAACTTGGACATAAGGTTAATCAAGTAAAAGTGAACATCCTGCTTGAGTTTCAGGTCACGTGACCAAGGTCAGAGGTCATTTAGGGTCAATGAACTTTGGTCAAGTTGGGGGTATTTGTTGAATTACCATCATAACTTTGAAAATTAATGGATCTAGTTCATGAAACTTAGACATTAGGTTAATTAAGTACCACTGAATATCCTGTGCGAGTTTCAGGTCACATGACCATGGTCAAAGGTCATTTAAGGTCAATGAACTTTGGCCGTGTTGGGGGTATTTGTTAAATTACCATCCTAACTCTGAAAGTTTACAGATCTAGTTCATAAAACTTGGACAAAAGAGTAATCAAGTATCACTGAACATCCTGTAAGAGTTTCAGGTCACATGACCATGGTCAAAGGTCATTAAAGGTCAATGAACTTTGGCCGTGTTGGGGGTATTTGTTGAATTACCATCGTAACTCTGAAAGTTTATGGATCTAGTTCATAAAACTTGGGATATAAGAGTAATCAAGTATCACTGAACATCCCTTGTGAATTTCAGGTCACAAAACCAAGGTCAAAGGTCAGTTAAAGTCAATAAACTTAGGCAATGTTGGGGTAATTGTTGAATTGCCATCATAACTTTGAAAGTTTATAGATAGAGTGAATGAATGTGGACATGGGTGTAGTTGACAAGTCTTAAGTCACCGTTCAAATGTCATTTATGGTCAATGAACGTGGTATTATGTTATTATATGAATGGTGTTTTTGTGAATGATTATTTTATAGTAGTTTTCAAAGTTAGCACTGCTGCTATATTAAATCGCGTAATGCAGGCGAGACTGCCAGAGGCGTTCCACTTGTTTATTGCTTTATCTGATAATCATCGGTCATATTTCAAAATAAAAATCTAATGACATTTTATCCTGCAATGCAATAAGCAATCTGCAGCAAACCTTTTAGTTTGATGGCAATAAATTAGTAATTATTAGTTTCTTTACTATTTAGTAAAATGCAAAATACTTAATTCAACTTAGTGAAGGAAGATTATTATCAATAGTATCTTTTTTTCTTTGAAAAATTTCAGTTTGGGATTCCCCCCTTTTAATTTGATAGTAGCGATAATTATGATGAAAATTATTATGATGTAAATATTTATTTTGTTCATTTCAGGACATACTAAGGCGGGATCTGTATGTTTACAAAGACAGAATAGATCTAGATGACTGTCAGATTGAAGATCTTCCAGATGGAAAAGGTATGATAAAGAGTTTGGTTGGTGGTGGTGTTGGAATTGGTGTTGTTATTGGTGTTTATGCTGGTGCCGGTGTTAGTGCTGATGTCGGTTTTGGGCACACAATTTAGATGCAATTCAATTCAATTCAATTCATTTCTTTGACATCCTTTAAAAATATACAACACATGTACAAGGATAATATGATACAACAAAAAAGTAAAAGAATTTAAATAATGATGTATTAAGAAATTAGTAGAAATGTAAAAGAAATGAAAAAAAATGTAAAAAGCAAGATATTGTTTCCCCTTGCACCCTCAACTTATCTTAGTTAACATCATTTATTCAAATCTGATTATTGATTGCTCCCATGGCAACCTTCGTATTTAGGATAATAATAGCTATTTTTTATATAGCACTTTTTCCATAATGGCCCAAAGCGCTTTACAGCATATTATTACCCCGGTCGTCGGATCCTTGCATGCCCGCATACAATGTATGCACCTTCTCCACTCCCTGGGGAGCATTCCAACAAGAGTTCCAAGACTCAATTGCTAGGCATACTACATAGGCTTTCGCATCCTACCGGGTACCCAATTAGCACCTGGGTCAAGAGTGGCAAAGTGTGGATTAACGCCTTGCCAAAGGACGCTAGACCGTGGTGGGATTCGAAACACGACCCTCTGTTTACAAGGGAATGGAGTAGGGGTAGCCTACAATCTAGAGGGAGGCTGCAGGAATCGTCTCAAATGCTATCATGCTGAATGATACACAATGTACAGTACATGTACCTCTGAACTGACAAGATTATAAATACTGGCTGCCCACCCTCTCTCGTCTTGCTTTTCCAATTGTTTTCTTATTTTCTACTTTGATTTCAGGGAGGACTTTTTGTACAAAAAGTTGCCACAGAATCATGGTATTGTGCCAAAGTTGGCTTAACCCATTGAGCCTCATGTCCAAGATATAAGGTCTGGTGAGGGTCTGTGGAAAATGTTTATTATGCCGAAAACAATTAGACCCCTATTCTGAAGATGGGTGTACCTTAAACTCTGGCCTAAAGTTGTGTTTTAACTATGGGTAGCCAATTGTGACAGAAATCTCTAGAAGTAGAGGTTCATAGTGTCAGCACATTTGACTCTCAAATCATTATAATTATAATAATAGCTGTATATTTACCCAGGGTAGCCACTTCAGTTCCGAAAACTGTTCTCCCAGCGGGCCCTGCTATTATTACCCCGGCTTTAGCTGGGCTGCCTAGGCGCTAAAGTATTTGAGGAATTAATCCTGCCGGGTACCCATTCACCTCACCTGGGTCGAGTGCAGCACAATCATTCTTAACTGTCTGGCAAGGATAGATAAGATAATGGTCTTCACCATTAAAGAATTAGGTAAGAGCACAGCAAACATATAAAGAAACATACCATGTGAGCAAATTTTGTCGTGTTTGGCTTCCCGTAACTTTAGCACAGAGTTAGCTAGACCACGGTCCAAGTTAAACCCGAGTTCAGAATAACGGGCCATAATGTTCAATTGGTTAACATTTGTTTACAAATGTGGAGCGTTGTGGCCCAGTGGATAAGTCTTCTGACTTTGAAACAGAGGGTCGTGGGTTCGAATCCCAGCCATGGCGTAATTTCCTTCAGCAAGAAATTTATCTACATTGTGCTGCACTCCACCCAGGTGAGGTGAAAGGGTACCCGGCAGGAATAATTCCTTGAATGCATGAGCGCTGAAAGGCAGCTCGAGCTAAGGCCGGGGTAATAATAATAATAACGCACCTCGGAATAGAATATTTCTAGATAGATGGCGCTATATAAATGCCGATTATTATTATTGTTAATACAAACACAGAGAATGAATGGAACGTGACGCTACGGTACGCCTGGAAGATACAGAACTTTGAAGACCAGTCCAAGGTGTATGTCTTCATGTGTAGGAGTCGCAAGGAGAAGAGAAGATGGCTGAGGCATTTCGCCAAAGAGAGAAAGATCGTCCACGAGGGACTCACCAGAGGTAGGTCAAGGATCTTTGAAATATGGTGAAAAACAGTTATGAAGTTTTCTTCAGGGGCCTGTCTCAGAATGACTTGTTATAACAACAAATTTCTATTTAAAAAAATTTCTAGCAGCCAATCAAATTGAATGATTTGAGTAGCTTTAAGCTGTTCTTGCAAATTTGTTATTGCAACAAGTTTTATGAAATGGGGCTCCAGATTTACTCACGAAGCTGATAAGATCTGAGATGGAAACTTTCACTTTTAAAGTCTGATGAAATCTTACAAAAGTCAGTGACTATAAAAAATGATAAAAAATGTAGGTTGAAATTCAGCTTTTTAAAGTGCAATTTGCATGATTGAGAAACTGGGGGGTTCACAAAAATTTAAGTTAGACTTAGAGTCACACTTAAATGCTGACGCGTATGTGGTATGCAATGTGCAATCTTATTGATCAATATGGAGTGGTGCACATCCTCTTTGCATGATCTGACCAATGCGGTCATGCCTTTTATACCGCACACAACTAGGCATCTAAGTGCGACTCTAAAGTCATACATGTACTTACATGTAAATCTTTGTGAAGCGCTGATATAGGTGAAGCATTTTATAAAGATTTTAAACAGTGTTTTTACTGTGTATGTTACTGTAGATCTTAAATCTAAATAATAAATATTTTGCATTGCAATGAAGTGTATATCTCATTTTATTTCTTCTTGAATGACTTTGTGTTGTAGTAAATCAAGGTTCTCTACGTAAAAATCGACCAAAGAGAAGAATTAAGAGTAAGAAATTCATGTTTTTGGAATGAGAATCACGGAATGCTTCATTCTGAAATTAATTCAATATGAATTCATGCATTTTATTGATTTGCTTGTATACAATACTATTTATTTTCTATGAGTTCATTTCACATGGATTATGTTTGCACGTTGCATGGATTTTCTTTTATTCCACAAACTATTATTTTTACTTACTATCGATCATGAAATTTAATTGATATTCATAACTATCACATAAAACTGAAGTCACTCACAATTAATATCACAATGAACAAATGTAATACATGATTATTACTACTGTATGTAATTTTTAATTTACTTTGGCATTGATTATTCACAAGTAAATGTCTATCAGATATTTCATTAATTTTTTTTGTATGGTCAACCTTCATTTCTTGCCAGTCACACTTCACTTATTGAATCGCTCAATCTTTTTTCACTTGCAAATATTACAACTTTTCATATGAACTAAAAGCAGACAAATCATTTTATGAAGGTTTCATCTATAACAGGTTGGAAGGCAAAGATGGCATGTGAATACCCCTATTCTATCCTAAATTTATAAATATATAACAAAAAGGAGAAATGTTTGTTATTTTTTCTAATGTAATGAGTGCTGTAAAAGGCATGTGGATTTACATTTCCATAATGATATGAAGACATTTTCATCAATCAAAGTGATATATTCACATACAAACTGGGGCCCGTTACATAAAGCTGTTCGTAAGTTAAGAGCGACTTTAAGAACGACTGGTGATCCTTTCTTACGCGCTAAACCATCGCCAATGAATATACCATTTACCACAAGAAAGGATCACCAGTCGTTCTTAAAGTCGCTCTTAACTTACGAACAGCTTTATGAAACACCCACCTGGTGCAATAAGGGCTGTGAAAAACTGGCGAATCAATGTTAATTAGAATTTGTTTCACATTGCGCTGCACTCCTCCGTATTTAATACAGAGGAGTAATATCAGAATCATTTCCTGTATCCATGTATTTCTGCCTTATCATTTTCTTGATAAAATGTGTATGGACTATAACATTTTATTTTGTAAAAAAGATGCCTGATTAAAGGGCCTGCATTTTCCATCACTAAGCAAATATTTAGCTGTAAATGGTCCAGCACACATTACCATTCTAACTTGCATGAACATTGACCGGTATAGCAACGATATGTACGTCGTGGTAATGGAATGTCAGACATTGAAATGCTGCATTATATAATTATGGATACTTTATGAGAGCTGTGGTGATCTAGGGGGCATGTCTCTGGCCTTTATATTTCACAATATTCTGGTTCAAATCCCATTGTGGCGCTAATGTCCTTAGGCAAGGCATTAATCTACATTTGCCTGACAGGACACAGGTAAGATAGATGGGTACATGTCAGGAACATATGCCTTGAATTGCTTGTATCTTATTGACTACTATGCTACTAATTGTGAAGTATCAGGAGTGCCATATATGACAGTCTTGAGTTCTTTAAGAACAAAGTATAATTTTATTTCCCTATAATACCAAACTTGTTCAGTTTTCCCTATAACAAAAACTTTTTTACATTTCCCTATAACAAAACTTTTTCAGTTTTCCCTATAACAAGACTTTTTCAGTTTCGAAAATTCAAAACTGACATAACTTTTATCATTGGTAGGTACAGGTAATAATAAAGATATACACCACATAGTGTTAATAAGGTGCAGATTATCTAGTTGTCTAGTCAATGGCGCACTATATATTACCCCAGCTTTAGCTGTTTGAAGTGCTTGGTGCATTCAAGGAATTAATCCTGCCGGGTACCCATTCACCTCACGTGGGTTGGAGGCAGCATAATGTGGATGAATTTCTTGCTGAAGGAAATTACACCATGGCTGGGATTTGAACCCATGTCCCTCTGATTCAAAGGCAAGAATCAGATGATATTTAGGAGTTGAAATTATCTGCATTTTTGTGTTGAGACTAATTTTGATATTTTGTATTTCTGTTCTTTTTGTATTCAGGTAGCAGTTTCATGGCCGCAAAGGAAGCTGCCTTAAAAACATCAACGACGAACAAGCCCAGTAAACCAACAGACAGAGGTGAGAATTGATTCTAGATATGAATGCCAGGGAGGGTGTCTCTTACAAAGATTTAAAGCAACCTTACATTGACAAATCATGGGGAAATCAAGGCTAATCTCAGAACAGAGAAGGGATTCAAGTCTTTCACTTGGCTGCATGCCTGGGGATGTTATGTAATAGATGCTGGCATGTCTGGGAGGTCTAACATAGAGCAATAGTTAGTAGACCAACCAACCAGAAGTAAACTGCGTGTGTTCACTTTGAAACATGTAACTTCACCGAGGTTATTTATTTTGGTTTAGCAATTGAGACCTGCTAAGAGTCTGAAAATTGGGATTGTTGGAAACTAGAACTGCGACGACCTGAAATAAATAACCATCACGAGTTCGGTCAAATTCTTGCTGTCCGAACTTTTATTGTATTAGTCCGACGGGTGCTCATGACGGACGGATTATATTGTGCAAGTCAATTGGCCTTTTGCAAATTTCGTATTGATTCAATTTCCTAATGATTTGTCAGTGGCAGGGTGCTTTAAGTGTGACTTTGGTTGCTCTTAAATTTCAGTTTCACTGCATTGGTGAGATCCTGCGCACACCAATGACAAAATGTATTGTTAAATTTAAAGAAGAAAATACTAATCGAAAACACTGAAGACCATCTCTATGAATTCTTAGTATGTAAAGTTCGCCGGTTGTCAATGTATACAAATACAACCAAAAGAGCTGAAATTCATTGGGCATTTTAAGAAATCATTATGTATAATTTGCAGGAAAAAAAAGTGGGGAAGGGTATTTGGAATTTTTTTTTTCTTATCAGAAACTGGTTAGTTTGTGGTGCTTTATAAATAATATTTATAATTGTAATTATGATGGTGGTGGTGGTGATGACGACGATAGTGTGATGATGATGATGATGATGATATGATGGTGATGATGGTGATGATTATGATGGTGTGATGGCGATGATGATGATGATGATGATGATGAAGAAGATAATAATACAGTTCTTTTAATTAAGTTATAATGTCTCTCTGCACTTCCAATCCTTTCACTTTTGTTTTACAGTGACTGTGAGAAGAGCACTATCGATGCCGCATCGAAAAGTGCGAGATCCTAACGGCAAAGAACCACCCTTACAGCTTCCTAGAACGGCCTCTACGGAAGTAGAACCTGATGTCAGCACGCCAAAGAAAAAGGGAATCTCATTGTTTGGTGTCCAGTTTGGAAAGAAATGAGCTCACCTCTGGAATATCTGTGATACAATTACAAAGGGATGACTGAGAGCTTTCTGGAGTCCTCCGTGCGATGTCGAGGAGTGGTCGTGATTGGTCAAACCATTTTAGAATGTCTAAAAAGGTAGAAAGCCTCTTGAGGGACGGTTTAGTCTCATTACATGAGACTCTGGAAGTAACAGCTCCCAGAATGTCACCCATCGTTGCTCTATCGGTCAAAACTAAGCATCAACGGTGTGGGAGCGGATAGGGGATTATAGTGGAGAACGTCTGGAGCGTGCATGCATTAGCTCATTGGAATGCTTTGTATGTTATGTGTACATCATACAATCATGTTTTCAGTAATACCAAGCCTCCTTTAGATACACAACGTATGGATGGGTCCCATTTCCTAAAGACTTGTTATAAGAACAAATGCACAATTTCAATAACAAATGTACTATCAGCAAATCAGATTGAAGGATTTTGGTAGCTTTTAACTGTTATTACAAATTTGTTCTTATAACAAGTTTTATTGAAACAGGCCCCATGGTGTGATGCAGCTAAGCAGATTTTTCACAGACGTCCAGACAAGGCCCATCGCAGAGAGAATTTCGATCAAATGCAACTCCAAAGTAGAGTGCATATTCATTTTCACCCAGTGAAATGTGCGTAATAGGGACTCGCGCTTGATTTTTTAGTTGCATACAAACGCAACTCTTTATGCAACGGACCCACGATGAGATGAATCGCCCGCCCTACTTGTGCATGTGTATGCGCATTGAATGCTGCAGCATATCATTTGACGTCTCATCGATATTGACTTTACTAAGCTTCGTTGCCGGTCCTTATTGTCCCTGTCTGAACGACCAGGCGGGTGTTTCACACAGACTTAAGCGGGACTTAGAGTCACACTTATGTTCCCTGTTGTGTGCGGTATAGAAGGCATCACTCTTTGCACGACCTGGTGACCATTTTGTGCTGAATGATATCACCTGATAGCATGTTGCGGTCGCGCGTAAAGTCTTGCATAAATTTACGAACAGCTTTTTGACACACCCATTGCTTTCCCAACTGCTTCATGTATCATGGCATGATAGTTGAATTTGATATTTCACGGGTTTAGCATGCATTATTATGGTGTACATGTTTCTTGGGTGCATAGATCAATTCACAGTATTTCTCTGTAATTTGTTTTTCATTTGTATGAAAACGCGTGTGTTTTATTCATTCTATTGGATATTCATAATAAAGCAATTTCATACCTATAAATGAACCTCTAACTACCATGGACTTCTGAAGGCATTCTTTCGAGAGAGGACTTATTTCAAGGGCTATTGAAGTGGACCTCAGAACAATCCTCAAATTAGCAACACTGTCATGTTGAAAATCATAGTGAAGCATTTATTTATTTATATTTTTTTGAAAAAAGCTATGGTGTTTCCTAAAGCAAAACAACAAGTTAATGGTGCCTATTTTTATACAAAACCTTTAGCAGACAGGTCAGTTTATTCTGATTGAAAAATGAAGCCTACAAAGTTTGTTCTTTTCAAAGTTTGGTTTATTATGTATAGTGACAACTCAGCTATAATGTAACGGTGTGTTTTCCCTAATTTTTCATTTGATAAAATAGGGGTACCGTACCATCGATATATTGCTTGTATTTGTAGCTTCATAGGCATTTTACCAAAGACAGAATGAAAGTGCTCAGTTTTAATTTTCTAGTTAGAAATTGTATAATTGTGGTAATATATGTATGGTGTTGCATAACGTGCGTTATTTTACTGGTTTATGTACTTTTTCATCGCTCTGTCTCCAGCCTGTCTTGTTATTTATTGAAATTTTTAAGGGTTGATATCAAAGTATGACACAGTAGTATTGTTTCTTTACATTGCTAGCTAAAAGCAGAGATTTTGGGTGAAATCTTCTTTTTCTTCAATATGTCAGTTCTTTTTTCATATACCATAAATCTGCCATAAACAGTATTTTTTTCTAAAGCATAAAAGATGGTATATTTATTCCTTTCTTCAATTGTCCAGGATCCAATGTTTCAGGAGCTTTGTGCTCGAATTATTATTATTATTATTTTTTTTTTTGGGGGGGGGGGGCGTTGTTTAGTGCGGATTGACATTCAAATGCCATACATGTAGAAGAATATCCTGGTTTACAGCTTTTATATGTTTTCGAGTCTTCATGTAAATGTGTACGTTTACAGTAATTCTGCCCCCCTCCATTAATGAAGGCTTTCAGTAATTTTTGATAGATTTTAATCCGTCTTTTGTATGTAAAGAAATATAAAATGAGATTAAAATGAAACAAGATGAAATGAAACAAGATATAATGAGATTCATAGAAAAAACAAGAGATTACCTTAATCACAAAAAGAGATTAATTAAAAAATGAGATTGTTTTGAATCAATTGCAAGTCTTCATATGGTGGGTCCAATCATTTGACACATGATTGATTTTATATGTCCTTCATTCATAAAATAAGATCCGAGTGTTGTTTCATTTTAGGTTTTATACGTAAATATTATTATGTCCACTGAATTAAGGCTATTTATACATAACAGATTTATTTAGATGTAGAGAATTTATTTTATGTTTGAACAACTCAATATACATGTAATTCTAGGGCTAAAAAAATATAATTATTTTTTACATAATTTTTCATTTGTGTAGTCATGTGGAGAAAATCTTTAATTATGTTCATTGATTTGTAAATGAATATCATGTGGGATAACAATATTCACAGAACATATTCCTTTTTGATCCAATTTTCAATATTACCCCTTTCATCATTGAGATGATATAACCTTTAATCTCAATTTTTGTTATCCGTTTTATCTCATCCTTCAGATAATAGGTGGAGGTAAGACCAAGGGGTTCAAATGGTGTCTGCCCATCACAAATGTTACCCAGTAATTGCTTTTCTTGAAGACTCCCTTTGATTTATAATTCAATACCGGTATGTGTTATTGCAATATTAACCAAACTTGATGCACTGGGGGTACTTTCATGTCATGGTGCTGTTGGAGGTCACATGATAAGGTCAAATGCAAATTAGTTTGATGAATTTTATTTTGATTTGATTTTTTCCAAACTAAACTTGGTAACAAAATGACAATTGCCAATTTAAGGAGTTTAGACAGATTAATTTGAAGCGTAAAAAAATGATTATCACCGTAAATGGCAGTCATGTTTTGTCCACATATGCTAAGAAGGTCAATTTGTGTTTGAAGCCAGTCATGTTACCCGAGCGGCATTCGATTAATAATTTTCGAATTCTTACAGAAATGGTTTATTATATGAAACATTGCTTTATTACAAACAGATATATCTTTATGACCCTATGAATCATGCTTTGTACGGTATTTCTTGTAATCACATGAATGTCACTTGTCATATAGACCTGCAATGTACGCATGGTCAACTGTAGTTTGTTTAATGGGAGAAAGGCGTAGGTGTTACAGTCAATTTACACATTTCATGCCCTTCTTCCTCAAACAATCATATCAATTTGGTGCATTACACTGTGTTGTAATTTCTCATTTTATGATAATGACTGATGATTTCTTTTATTGTACATAAAGTTTTTGTAAATAATTATAGTTTTGGTTTTATCTAACAATCTTGCTGGATGAGGTCTTCCATTGATCGATAGGGCCAAATTAATTATAAGATTTACATTTATATCAGAATATTTTTGATAGCGAGTCAAAGAGTTTTGACAATTTTTTTTATTATTGAATCGGTGATTATGTAGTTGTGCTTTCTGCTTGTCAGTTCAAGTATGAATCTATGTAAGATTCCATGTTGCCTTGTATTATCAAGGATAGAAATAAATTTTCTTGATATATCTCATGAATCATGCATCAAAGTAATTCATATGTTCAAGCTTTTATTAACTTTTTGTTTACCAAACGACTGGTGATCCTTTCTTAGAGCTAACTCGACACCAATGAAATTTGGGTGAACATCAGTTATCATAAGAAATGGTCAACAGTTATGAGTAAATACAGTTGTAACTTATGAACAGCCTGATGAAATAAGTGGCTCACAGGATTGAAGGAATGGCGTAACTTTATTTGAATTTGTTAGCTCTTGCTCTCCAGGGAGTGGAATAAGTTGCATACAGAAAACTGTTATCATTTTCTACTTTGGAATCTTTCATTACTGCGGACTTACTCAAGCCAAATGATCAATCACACATCCTCTTTTATTAATGGAGATGATGGTGAAAAATGGTGATGGAGATGATGATGTTGATGTCAGTGATATAATGATGTTGATGATGGTATTAGGGTGATGCTAATGATTATGATGTGATGTTGATAACAACCTGTTTGGTTTCATCCTGGGATATTTACAGCTGACTTATGAAAAATGATGTTTTATTTTCTTTTATAATGAACAAAGGGCCTATTTTTTAATGATTTACCCTGATAGCAGGTACATTACATCAATTTTTTTAAGGGGGGGGGGGGGCAACTGTATAGGGTGAGGTTTCATAAACTTTTTTAAAGTTATGCACAACTTTACATCTGATTGTAAGCAAGACTGGTCATCCATTCTTGGGTGCTCTAACAAAATCAATTATTTAAATTTCCGTCAGCTAATGCAAGAATCTGATATTTGGCATCTGATTAATCAGAAATTTAATATTTTTCAAAATTTGATAAGGGATATGGGAAAGGCATGTCCATGGGTTAAAAACAGAAAATTATGGGGCACATATTGTATATCTCTTTAAAAACAAGAAGAGACTTACTAGCCACACTTAAAGTCATGCATACCGCGGAGCGAGGAGCTCTATGAAACGACCCTCAGACCTGAAATAATTTGCCAAAATTTATTCATTTGTATGGAGAAATGATAACATATGTTCTTAGTATTCTACTCCGAATCACCCCATCCCAAACTGAATACACAACAATATTTGATATTCAGTGAATATGAAAAAAATATTTATTCACAAGATACGATTCCATTAGAATACGGCAATGCCATCTGTACAAATATACATCTCTGAATAGATTGATATTTTGAAAACCCAATTCTCTTCAAACATTTGCTGAAGACTAACCATCGCAAACATTGTTTATGTTACAATATGCCCTCAATGTACAAATACATAGTAGTAAGTGTTACCAACACTCAACAGATCCCTGCTTCTCTTTATAAAATGATTACCAAATGAAAGAGAAATGATAATCCACCTAAAGATGCGGTCATGTGCAAGACACAAGTGAAATGCAATATTCCCATTTTAACACTTTATTATAATTTTGGTGCAGACTGGTACAACAGCACATTGAGCATACCTATGCTCTTTAAGATGCATTATTGTAATCATTATTATTATTTATATTTAAGGATATAGGATGATGTAGGCGATGGGGTCAATACATGAATATATCGTCAATATACAAATTATCTAATGGAGCGTGAGAGATAATAATTAGAACCTACCACATGGGAGCTTAGTTGCAAAAGAGGTCTAATAATCATTTCCCACACTGAACACATTATTTGACACATCCCATTATAACGATAAAGCTGAAGACACACGTCTGTTTCTAGACATGAATTATGCCTTCTATCTCTACTTAATATAAACAGGGGTCCGTTTCATGAAAGTTGTCAGCACTGACAAGTTGTCTTTCTCCGACAGTTACCATAGCAACAGTCAGAGGCCAGTGCTTCTTAGCCGATCAAAGCCAAGGATTTCACTGAAATAGTCAGCACTGACCATTTAGTCAGTGCTGACTACTTTGATGAAACACCCCCCAGGTTTCAAATCTCACTGTATTAGGGGAGATTGACTCGCATACACCATATATTTATGGCTGGCCTAATGGGTCCATTAGCTGCAAATCTACTTTCTTCGAGAAAGATTTACTGTAAACATGCTGATTTCAGTATGTTAAAGTGACAATATTTAAGATAAGAAAATGAGATATTTTGTTTTTAGAATAGCAAGGCTAGTCATAACGGAAACAAAAAATACATGTATGTTACACAGTGCTGTTATTGTAAAATGTAGAGAAAATGTAGATATTCTTTATACAAAAGAAATAAATTACCTCATATATACAAATCAAAATTTGATAGGAATGATAAGCAAGTAGATATAAATAAAACCAAGCAGCAACAATTCTGCATTCAGCTAAGCAAGGACATGTGTTCTTGATATCTAAAAATGCAAAGTATGAATTTAGATGAGAAAATTGCATATTATTATTATTTGTCATCACTAGTGGTTTGTTTTTTTATGTGTGTGTGTGTTTTTGCCTAAGTTTAAGAGACGACTAAAGGCACTTGCATTGGCCATAATCAACTGACTTACTAACAAATTGCAATAAAGGCGCACAAACTCCTCAATACCTATTTTCCACTGTTTACAATTTGCATCACGATTGAAATCATATTCTTAATCGTGGAGAGATCGTAGTCATAGTATCAGATCAAATCAGAACAGTAAAAAACAGTCGTATTGATAGAAGAAAAAATTTGGACGGTTCATTTTTTTTGGCGATCAGCTGCGAATAAGCCAATCTTGGCTTAGGTAATCGCACAACAGTGGGAGCGAGGTATTACCCAAAATACAAAAGCGTTGAAGAGGTTAATCTGATTAATGTGATGGGTTTAATTGCCTCTTGGTTTACACTTGCTTTGTCTCGAGTCTAGACCCATGTTTGGCATTATCCCACAAGATCTAATGCTACTTCATCTACAGCCATCTATTTACCAGCCATGTGGTCCAACTGCCAGTTAGCCCATTCATCATTTTGTTTTATTTCAACGATGTATGTTTTATGAAATGGGTACATTTCTTCCAAAAATCCCTAGGTTTAATATCCACTTCGTCTGTTGTCCACTTGTTTTCATGAAATTGGTACATTTCGGCCAATATCCCCTTGGTCTATGTTAGAATTGAAATCAGAACACTTTACTCCAATTGCTATAATGCTGAAGAAGTCTTAAGAAGGCAATACAAGTTGTATCTTACCACGGTAGCAACTCTGTCTTATTCAGTCGTTCGATTCACCCACCCATATTCTGAAGTCAGGCTAAACTTAGACCACGGTCTAACTCTGTGCTAGATTTATGGGAAGCCAAAATCGTCAGCATTTTGTTGACATTGTAGATTTCTTTATGTAACTGTTCTCTTTCCTAATTCATTAACAGTGAAGAAAACCATCTTCTTTTATCCTTCCTATATAGTTAAGAATGATTTCTTAGTAAAATGACCTGCTACATTGAACCTCTACTAAAAGAGATTTCTGTCATAATTGGCTATCCATAGTTAAACCACAACTGGAGTCCAGAGTTAAAATTAAACCTGACTACAGAATTCGAGTCATTTGGTACAGATAATAAAATTGACATGTGGGGGGTTTCACAAAGCATTTTGTAAAGTTATGCATAACTCTAAGAACAACTAGAATCTGGAAAGTCGACTGATTTTTGATATATTACCAGCTTATGTCAAATATGCACATGATAATAATGTTTGTTGATTGTTAACGCACATTTCTGAAGCAAAATATGTTAGTTAAAATAGTTTCACAAGAATATATTTGAAAAACAGATATACTTTTTTAAACATTCAGAATGTCTTTAGGCTCACAATAAGGCATTTTAAATTCCAGTCATTCTTAAAATCATGTATAACTTAAAAAAAAAAAAACACATCCTAAGTGACTCAAGGCAATCAGATATTTCATTGTGACAAGATTCTGAAGAAGTACTCTGTCTCCAGGAGCGCATCTTCAGGGAGATCGGTGCAGTGAACGGCGTTATTAATCTTGTTAACTCCAAACCTGGCTCGCAGGGTGCGTGGTCGTAGTGTACGAGCTATCTCCGGATCTGCCGGTCCAACAAACTCACGGAAAGCCTTGGCAACGTTGTCGAACTTCCCGCTGGGGGAACTAATCTCCAAGACATAACAAGCCCCAGAGGTTAGCTCTTCCACCATTTCCTATCATAATAAAAAAAGTGATATTATAGTTACTGATACCTGGTTCACGGAAACACCAAATTCCTTATGCACCCTCCTGAATTATAATATTGTTATAAACATTAGGAAAAATAAAATTGGAGGTGGACTCGCATTATATATTCCGTCTTCATTTGATTATATATACAGTTAGATGGCTTTAAAATCATTTTTCCTTTGTCTTGCTAAGGTCATAGTCCAGTTGTGGGAAAGGTACAAGAAAATATTCTGAGGTTTCAAATTCTTTTCAAAATATTTTAAGAAAGTATATTTTAAATGAAGATTAATTAGTCTGATCACCTATCAGTTGCAGTAGACAGGTCAAAATTCGCAAAGCCTGATGGGAAAAAGTGAATATCTGTTGCGCACGCTAGTGCATGCATGCGATCATGCTGCGCTGGCCAACGCGCAGCTCGGCCGGCTTTCATAAAATTATGCCGTTTACCAGGGTCCGGGAGGTGGGAGAGAAGTTTTCCGCATCTCTTTGCGAAATTTAGACCATTTTCAGGGAATTCCTCCTCCGCATTTGCCATATGGTTTTCATTTTAGAAGCATCACAGTTACATTACAGTACACTAGAACTGTGCGCTGCTTGCGCCTGCACGCGATGTCGACCCCGAAGTTAGAAATCGGCCTGTCTGCTGCAACCAATAGATGGCGCATCGTATTGAGGACACAAATTTTTATCTTACCATGTACTCGGTAACGACACCCTTATACACCTCAAAGAATTCTTCCGAGTTGGCTTTCTCCATGTTAAACATCTCCATAGCAGTGACTTCAAATCCTTCATTACATATAGCTGTCATGATCTGACCTGCTTTACCTGGGGGTCAAAATATACACATGGTGACCTTTACTCAACATGCAAGTACTGGCGTATCATTCGATTTGGGGGGGGGGAGAGCTGATGGTCTTAAACTTGAAAGAAAATAAGATTCATCGAACAAAACACTGAAAATTTCATCAAAATCTGTTAAAAAATAACAAAATTATTTCATGTTTCATATTTTACACACATGTATGTATGCTTAGTTTGTAGTGTAAATCTCGCACATTAAATCAGTTGACGCCTGTTACCATGGTTAGATACGCTATTTCATTCATGAGTCCGCTGTTTGAAGAGTGGACTCATTAATTAAAAAACAGTGGACTCATGAATAAAATAGCGAGGATAACCATGGCAACAGGCGTCAATTTGGCACACTGTGATAAAAGCGCGCATCAGCATTGGACATTTTTTATACACGTGCCCGATACGCGCTAAATTAAGCATAATTTATACAGGAAACCTGCATAAACCATGGACTCAACCGTGGGTTTTCAAAACCGCCTTTGTGAATTTGGGCCTAGGGGTTTCGATCAAACACCCCCTCCACCCACCCAAACCCCCCCCCTCCGCCTGGCTAGAGTCTCAGTTAAGAATTACATACCTTCTTTGATTGCTGATGGTTTAATGATGCAGCATGTGCAATCCCGGAGTGAGGCGTTGTTTGGAAATGCCGCCGGCTGTCCAAAGAAGAAAGAGGTTTCCCTGTCTGCGGAAGCCTCAGAATCTGAACCATGGCATGCATTGCAGGTGTTGTCTGGAGAGAAATAAAAGAAATAGAAGGGGGTGAAAGTTACAGTGGTTTTTAGGTCACATGGCATCAGCATTAATGGGGTGTGGATTATTGTTTGCTGATCCCAAACTTTGTGAAAGGCATTGGAAGTACCTGTGATAGAGGCTTCTTTGGGGGAGATGAAATTTGGTGTACAGGCGAGAAATTCTTCTGCTACACCTGGTTATATAGAGCCTCAGGCAACTGTCAGACCAGCGAAAATGAGATAATAATTTCACTGTAAGGCAACTTCCGGTGTCATTACATTACATCTGCTGGTTATGAATCTTGTTGTTTTTTATGTGACTGTAATCAAAATAAAGTAAAATTCGCATTTAAGGTATTTATTTGATATTCAAATAACGAATAATTAAAGAATCACAAGGTCTATGTATTTTGTACCCCCCCTCTCTTATGTGTTTGTGTACATTCATACTTCACCTAAATTATGTTTGTTTTCTCTGGGGCAGCTCATCAACAAGACTTGTTCTTCTATAGCTGTTCCATCCACAAAAAAAGTATATAATTATATAGTGTACTGTATTTAATATGGTCTTCATTTAGTGTTAAATGCAATGTTTGTATTTTTTTAAATTTTGAATGAAATTCCTTTGCCTTCCTCTGCCCTCTTCATCTTCAAACACTGCTACGACGATACTGCTACCGTCCGTTCCACAACTAGTGCTACTATATTGTACAACTAAATGCAGTACTACCACTGCAATTTTCTTACCGGTGCCAAACCTAGCTCTGATGCTACCAGGGGCTTCACTGCGGGCTGTGCTACTATCTGTCGGTCCCAGAAGAGTTCGCCATTCTCCTATACCATTATTATTGATCAACTCCATAGCAATGATTGGACCACTGCTCATGAAACTCACAAGTTTGCTAAAGAAACGAGAAATAGAAATGACATTTACAAATTGTAGGGCTGTGGTGTGAGAACAAATGCAAGATTGACTTACGTGGGTACTCCAGGCTTGAAAAAGTATGATTTGAACAGATGGGTAAGATGATAATTTCTTTTTACTTATTTAGTTACATAGTCGATTTGACAGTCCCATAGGCTCAATACACCAACCTAGAAATGTTCTTTCCGATGAAGTTTTTTTCTTGAAACGTGTTCCTATTGGGTCCTAGACCAAATTCAGCTTGGTTGCCCAAAGTTGCCGTTTGGGCAATTTTGCTAATTTGCATAAATCCAAAATGGCGGCCACATGCCATCTTAAAGACTTAACTTTTGAACCCCTTGCCCCCAAATGATGAGTAAAGACTCTTTTTAGAGGTTTAGGGGGATGTAGAATCGATTTATTTTATAATGTTTGCAATATAAGGTCATCTTCAGGTCAAATCCAAGATGGCCGCCAGATGCCATCTTGAAAAATTGACCTTTGATCTCCTTGCCCCAGAATGACGAGTAATACCTCTGTTTAGGGGTTTTGGGGTGTGTAGAATCTCTTTCCGCTATCTATTTTGCAATATAATGTCATCTTCAGGTCAAATCCAAAATGGCCGCCAGATGACGCCATTTTGAAAAAAAAAACCCTTTTGAACCCTTTGTCCAAGAATCATGAATAATACCTCTTTTCGTGAGTTATTTGATGTTGATTCCATTTCTGATAATAATTTTGCAATATAGAATCATTCAGATAAAAAAAAGATGGCCGCTAAACGCCATATTAAAAAAACTACTTCCCGAGACTATTGAACTTTGAACCCCAAAAAGTACACGCTGTCCTAAAGAGGGTTACTATTATGTGTATGAGCTCATGGAAGGGTATTTCAGTAAGAATGATTAATTTCTTTTAATTTCTCCACTTTTAGTGGTCAAGTCAGGTCTCAGATGATCAGATGGTTGATATATTTCGGCATTAACCGCTCACCTTAGAATGGAACCATTCAAGGTTTGGGCTATGACCCATTTCGGGAGTTCTCATCATTTTTTTTATGTCCAGCCATATTTTTATATTGAAATGACTTAAAAGTAGACCCTATTATTTTTTATTAAAAAGTGATAAATCCGTATTTTTCAGAAAATTTGTTAACTTATTACCTTCCTTTATGATAATCACTGGACTATTCGTCCTGACAAAAGTCTTTGACTTGGTCAGCACGAGTGCACTTTTTAGCCTCCTGTAGAAGATAGGCTCCCCAAGACTGATCCATGGTCACATCATTACATGAGCACAGTTTGCTACAATGCTGGAACATCTGGTAGCTTCCCTCAATTCCTGTGAGCAGTGGCGTGAAGCAATTATGCTGTGCCTGGCCCTGACACTCATTGGGATCTTCTTCTTCATGCTCCCTCAGTATGCATTTGGCGGATGCAGAGAAGGCATCTACATGTATATCCGTACCAGAGCAGATGGGAAACTTTTCAACATCGACCGGCTTCGTGCCAAAACAATGGTCACGATGGTTCTCATTCGTAAGATGTTGTACGGTAACGACGTGACGTCGCGACGCGTCGCCCTGCCTTTTTATAAAGAAGCGGACGTAGTAGGCCTACAAGACCTAGCAATACAGCCACCTGTCCTGTGCATGTAAGGAGTTTGGATCACCCATCAGCCTGTAAGACAGAAATCCTGATAGACTCAAGACACTGACTGTCCTCCAGATATCTCTATCAACAGCACGCACTCGTCTGGTTGTGGTGGACTCCTCACCTACCTTCGATTGACTATCTGTCTCTAGTTCCCTTTCACTGGACAAGGAGATAAGCACCAGGATGGGAATATCTGTCACAGCCATGGCCAAGCTCCTGAACGGAAATAAGTCCTCGAAAACGTACGCCGATCAATAAAAGCGGCTGAACACCTTCCATGTCAGCTGCCTCGGACGTATCCTGCACATGAAATGGCAGGACAGAGTGAAAAATATAAGGCACTTCAGCGTACGTGCATGCTGTCATCACCAGTTTATTCTCGATTCTTAGTGAAAGGTGCCTCAAGTGGTTGGGGCATGTTCGCCGCATGAAACTTTGGCAAATCCTAGAAGGGATTCACCAATGTAAGGTGAGCTATGTGATTGGTCTCTAGATAGATCACACCTCTGTTATAAACACATCTGCAAACGTGACATAAAACTTGGCCGGCATTAACACTAACACTTTTGAAGATGTAGATGATAGTCGTCATCTATGGAGAGCTACTAAGTACAGGGGTCAATACGTCAGAAAATAATCAGAATGCTACATTGGCACTTGGCAGGCCAAAGACCAAGGAGGAAGGCTAGGGCAGCATCACTATCTGAACCTGTTTCAGCGCCATCCTCATTCATCTGTACAAATTTGCTTTAGAGACTGCCTTCTTCTTCTTCTGTATCCTTCCTCCGCTGTATCGGAGATCCGCAGTTTAATACTGCATTAATATTAGCGTTACATATTTTGACGTGAGAGTAAGGTAGACCGAGAGAGGTAAATATTATGCAAGAAATTTAAGACAAGTAGGTTGAGGTCGTTTCTGGAGAAGTCTGCTAATTCGACGTCATGAAGAAACAGGACGGAAGCGGTAAATTGTTGAGGTTCTTGATCATTGAAATGCACAAAAAAATACTGCAGTTCCTCGTCTTCTTTTATTAAGTTTAGAAGTGTTTTCCTGTGTGTGCAAAACGCTGGGTATTCTCCAACAAAATGTACAACACTTTCCAGTTCGGAGTGGCAGAACTTGCCGGAATTTGTGGTACTTTGATTCAGAGAGAATAACCTTCTATTCGTTGGGTATGTACTGCAGGATAATTGAGCTCTGATGGACATAGCTTCCCTCAGGAGAGGGCCATGCCCGACCATAGACTTAGAGAAGATTTTTTAGCAATTGCAATTTCAAGGGCAGCATAGTGTTGTTTATAAATTTTTCCCAGTGCTAGCTTCTTCCATACTTTATATGGAATGTGATCTCTAAGGATGTTAGTGAGACTTGGAAGTTCATAACTATTGAGGATTTTTATCCAGCGTCTTACCAAGGGTGTATTGTATGATATACCATTCAACAGGATTCTTCTCTCAGTGCGCTCGTCTGAAAGGCTTGCATATTGCCCAAGTAAGAGAAGAATTTCATAGTCGATTCGCTTATCCATTGGGATGATATCGAGCAATAAATAAACAATTTCGTCCGCCGCACTCCTTGGCAAACCAAGCACACTTTTAAAAAGAAATGTTTGAGCCTTGTTCAAACGGGACAGCATGTAGTTGGTGAGTTGAATAATCTGAATCCCATATAGCATTCTTGGTATGCAGAACATTTTCCAAAGATGAGTACATATTGGTGGCAGCAGGCGTAGAGTTCCTTGCTTGGTTCCAGTGAGAGAGAAGAAGGTGTTATATACAAAGGTATTGCTCATCATTCTGGGGCAAGGGGTTCAAATTCAAGTTTAAAAGATGGCATCTGGCGGCCATATTGGATTTGACCTGAAGATGACCTTATATTGCAAAAATAATAATAGAAATGGATTCGACACACACCTAAACCCATAAAAGGAGTTCTTCCTCATCATTTTAGGGCAAGGGGTTCAAAAGTTAGTTTTTTAAGATGGCATGTGGCGGCCATTTTGGAATTATGCAAATTAGCAAAATTGCCCAAACGGCAACTTTGGGCAACCAAGCTGAATTTGTTCTAGGACCCCATAGGAACACAAATCAAGAAAAAAACTTCATCGGAAAAAACATTTCTAGGTTCGGAAAGTGTCAAATCGACTAACAAGGGAGACGTATCACACACACATCTATGAAAATATGAAATAATAATGATTTCTTCTAAAATTCTCTTCTTCAACCTTACAGAGTTAACTAACCATGAAGGGGATTTACTCTCAAATTTTGATTGCATGGGCATTTAAGACTGGGTATTTTTTACCTCTACCCTTTTTACCTTTGCCATTTTTACCTTTGCTATTATTACCTAGAGCTACCATTTTTACCTCTGCCATTTTTACCGTTGCCATTTTTACCTCTGCCATCCCAGGACAAATTTCAAATTTTACCTCTGCCATTTATAAAACCAAACCGATTTCTTCACAAGATTTAACACACTTACTTATAGAATGGTTTTCCCGAATGCTCTCTATAGAACTCCTCAGCTTGACCTCTGGTCAGCCTGGTCATCTTGGCATTGGTCACCAAGAATCCTTGCTGGTATGTCATATCAATAATGGGACCTATACGGGGAGGAAATCAGCAAGATTTGAGCAGATAAGACGCTCCTATTTTCATTACGGTAATATTAGATTGTGAAGAAGATTAATGATGATGATGATAGTGGTGATGATGGAGGTGGTGGTGATGATACATGCTTTCATTTTTATTAACGTAGAGGATGACAATGATGATACATGTATGTGCTTTCATTTTCTTAAAATAATGGTGGCGGTGATGATGATGGTGGTGGTGATGATGATGACGATGATGAAGGTGGTGGTGTTGATAATGATGATGGTGATCATAAATGAAGATGATGATTATGGATGATGAATGATGATGATTATGGATGATGATGATGATGATAATGATGACGATGATGGTGGTGGTGATGATAATGATGATGATGATAATGATGATGGTTATGATAAATGAAGATGATGATTATGGATGATGAATATGGATGATGATGTTGGTGGTGGTGATGATGATGATGATGGTGGTGGTGATGATAATGATGACGATGGTGATGATGGTGATGATGATGATGGTGGTGGTGATGATAATGATGACGATGGTGATGATGGTGATGATAATGATGGTGATGATGGTGATGGCATAACTTTTAAAGCATCAAATCCACTCTGCATTCGCTATGCACTGTGCACTCTGTTTTTAATCCATATGAACAACATTACATAAATCATGAATAAAAGTTCAGGATTTTGTAAAACAAGATCTTCGTTAAGTCAACCATTGTCTTCAAAAGACAAACTTAGTTTAGTAATTTACAAAACAAATAATGTATGAAAAATAAGTGTTTGTATATACTCACCAAATTTTGAAATGGCATCAGGTTTGATCAGCCCTAATGTCCTGAAAAAGAATGAAATGAAATAGATCATATTGTATTCCACAATATAGGCTACTATCTAACCATAAAAAAAAGATCTAGAGGAATTACTGAGAGATTTTCAAAGAACAAGTAGAAAACAAGTTTTAAATTACTTGATTAGGGCATGACGACCCTGAAACGCAAAAAGATAGCGCCACAAATTTTTTTGACTATTTTCTTTGAAACCTCGCGCAACTTTTGAGACCAAATTCGCAACATACGGGTATATGTGTACCGTAAGTCTAAGGGAGATATGACCTTTGACCTTGGTCATGTGATGTGAAACTCAAGCTGAATGTTCAGTAATACTTGATTAACCTTATGTCCAAGTTTCATGAACTAGGTCCATATATTTTCTAAGTTATGATGACATTTCAAAAACTTAACCTTAGGTTAAGATTTTGATGTTGATTCCCCCAACATGGTCTAAGTTCATTGACGCTAAATGACCTTTGACCTTGGTCATGTGACCTGAAAATAATGCAGGATGTTTAGTAATACTTGATTAACCTTATGGCCAAGTTTCATGAACTTGGTCCATATACTTTCTAAGTTATGCTGTCATTTAAAAAACTTAACCTTCGGTTAAGATTTGGTGTTGACGCCGCTGCCGCCGTCGGAAAAGCGGCGCCTATAGTCTCACTCTGCTTCGCAGGCGAGACAAAAATTGGCTTTCAAAACTTTTCTTTGTGGAAACCTTTAAATTAGATTACAAAGGTGACATCTGGAAAAAAGAAGAAGAAAATTTGAAGTGAAATTGGGTGTTAAATATGAAAATGTTTTTCACAAATAAATTTACATACTTTATTCATAATAAATAAAACAATTGTTTTCAGAATTTTTTTATACCTGTAGGCTCGTAGTTTCTGTGGTAAGGAATGTGCATGCCAAATATTGGCGTGATCGCGCAAATGGCGGCCAAGATCAGAAAAAGGGGGGCATCATGCCCCCCCTAAGTCCAGGGTACAGGTACATCTCAAATAGTCCAGTTCGTTTAGGGTTAAACATATAGAGGAAACATTGAGAGATTAGAAGAAAAAAAAAACAAGAAGATTATGAAGTTTTAGATTTACTCAATTCCCAAGCATGATACCATGTTGAAAAACTCTAGTGTACATGTAAGATGAGATCAAACTGGCATTAGACCAAATGGCAAGGATTATTAGAATTAGACCAAATATGGCAACTCGTTATTTTTGCTTATAAATACTTACTTCTGTTTGACATTTGTAAGCGCTCTCTTCGTGAAATCATCAGCATACTCAACCAGGTTCAGCTGACGTGAGTGAACATTAACAGTACTGCCAACAAAGAGGTCTCTTAGATGGACTGAATCGCAATGTGATCTCTTCAAGAACTGACGTCTATTCTTTAGGTCATACTGATAAAAAAGAAGGAAACAAGATTCAAATTAATTGAATTAAAGACCAAGTCATCCCAATGACAATTATCATTTGAACAAATTAAGATAAAACTGACAATTTTTAGCGTAATATAAGGAAATAAATAAGGCTGTTACTTCTCTGTTTTTATATAGATTATGCAAATTAAAATCAAGGTTTGCCATAATTGTAAAATTCAAATTCTTCAGTGATATGTACAAAACATATAAAGATTGCTGCTTCATCATTATAAGTTTTGTAAATCAAGTAAATCTTAGAAAAACATTGCAATTAATAGATAATACAAGCACTATATATGCGGATTAAAAACCCTTATTTTGAATACATGCTAAACACAGTAAACAGATGTGAATGGAAGATTTTTAATTGATGGACAGTTGTGTTGTTCATTGGATTTGCTTTGATTTTCATAAATTTAACTGTATTTTTGATTCAGTAATTTCAGAGGCTATTCATAAATTTAAACCTGTCTGAAAAATAATTGAGAAAGATTAAAATCTAACTCAACTTGTGATTGATCTAAATAGGTGTACCGTAGAAAATGTTGCATCAATTGCAATTCGAACTAGATTTTAATCTATTTCAGCTTTTTGCAACACAAGTCCCAGACGTAGGACAGGAATATCAAGTGCCGAAATACACGTATGTGTAGATTCTTAAGCTTCAACAAACTCTTGAGGTTTTTAAACAAAAGTGCGACAGTTTTTCCTCATATCAAAAATTTGGACAAATGTTGGATCAGAATTCATTGTGTTACAACATCTGACTTCATTTTATTTTATCAAATAATTTAAGTTACAAGGTTTCCCCTTCATACAATAAACAGTCATGTCATCAAATTCATGAAACTGTTCATTCATCAAAATTGAATCCCCACAAATTTGGGTTGCACATTTTCTACGTTGGGGAAGCGTTTGAGACAGGGGCCAATCTGATGCAAAAAAAATGCATACTGAGTAACCATTGCCATCTGGGTGGAGACGGGCAAAATGTGAATTTGTTTGTTTAGCAAATATATGAGATGACCAAGGCATTACAAACAAGCTTACCATTTCAATGGTGTTATCATTAGGGTAGAAGAGGAACTGATATCGTCTGATAATAGCTGCATTGTTGTCGTACCATTCACAAATGAAAGAGTAGCGACCATCTTGGGCAGAGCTTGCCTGCATGCAAAAAAGAAAGTTATTTGATAATATTAAATTATTGTACTTTTACAGTGCTTAATACATTGGAACCACATTTTTAGTGCTTGACAGATATAGGATTACCCCACTCATCAAATACTGGTATTCCGCAGGCAATGTACGCACTTTCTCCATTCCCTCAGAGTCTAGTCTTTAATTGGTGAGAGTAATCTTTATCGTATCTTTCGGTATCAATGATTATAAATGTTTCGTTAAACTATATTTTGATGACGTTTGGAATCATAAAAGTCCGTATAATTATCATCATTTTACAAAGTCAAAGAAGACCGTTATGGTTTACTTTTGTAAACTATTAAAATTGGGTCTCCCTGGGGTACCCATCTGAACGTCCACAACTGTACAAGTGATTTTTTAGTCATGAAATGAATTATTCATAATTTAATTTTCTCTACAATTGAATGCTCCAGTCTTCATGGTCTAAGTATGTATGATGCATAATTTACCTGTGCTAGTAAGTAGTATTTTGAAAAGATTTATTTACCAATTCATCATAATATTTGCAATTTTGCCATAATTTTTCTTTTTGAAAATAATGCTATTTTGTGACGGCGTCTAACTGACTCTAAACTTGTCTAAGGCAAGCCTAAGGCTACGTCTCGTTTGCTCTTTTTACCGATAGTATCGATATCAAGGAATTCTAGCATGTCTAGTTAGGAAGACTTTCGATGAAACAGGTTTAGTAAGATTGGAACTAACTCCGTGGTTGGTGGATAAAGATATAACTTGTCCATGTGTTGAGAAATTAAACGGGCCCCTGCTCCACTTCCTCGAGCGCAAGCGAGCCTTTGCCTCGGCCTCGGCGGAGGAGCTCCGCCTCCGCATGCCGCTCGGCTCCAGCTCGAGCTCCGCAGCTTGCAAGTTAATAAGTGGAAATAGGCAACTAATGAATATATTACATATTTATTTGATACAGTAGCCACTATAAACACTCACCATTGTTAAGCTTGTGTTCTAAGCAGTCTTCTCTCCTGAAAAGTGGAAAGTTCGATAATTCTAACAAGTAAGTTTGAGACGGTCTGCTGCAAAATTCGTTTGAGGTTGTCAAGCAACAAATTTTGAGTAAATCAAAAGTGGGGTCAGATTAAGAATTTTTTTTTTTACAAAAAAAGGATTAAAAAATTTGCGTTTGAATAAACAAAAATTTTGTAATGGATTATTATTTTTTTTGTAATAATTGATTGTAAAAAAATATAAAAATCAAGCAAAATATAAGTAATAATATTCAAGTCTTTAAAACTTATCGGCACCGTTATAGATAGGTGCGCGCCCTCTTCGTTAATTAAATTATAGGAGTTTGAGAAAGTCGAGACGAAAACAGAGACTTGTAAGACGTATTTTCTTGATTGTGAACGGTAATTGAAATGATCAAATCCATGAAACATCATCAATAAATCGACACAAGTGTATGTGCACTGCTCTTCTTAGCTTGTTCACGTGAATCTGAAGAAACAACGAGTAAGATGTCGATACCTCGACCTGCCGCAAATCCGGAAGTTGGCAGCGGGGGATCTACGGGTCTCGGTCCATCAGGAACGCCAGCGGTAACCGGGACTGGGACGTCGGCGAACCCCAAAAGTACCGACCAGAACCAGAGACTATTTTCCTTGAAGAAATGGAACATTGTGGCGATGTGGAGTTGGGATGTGGAATGCGATACTTGTGCAATTTGCAGGGTTCAAGTCATGGGTAGGTGTTGTCTTTTTGAATGCCCACATTCCACAATTCAATCTAAATTGTAATTAAAAAAATATAATATACCGGTATATATTTTCATTTTTTTTGTGAGACTGACTGAGCTGAGACTCGGACTGAGTTTGAGAAAGTGAGAGAATCAATCTAGGCCTATGCTATATGTTAAAAATAAATTTTATCTTCGTTGAAAATATAAACGCCGGCCAGTCACTTTCACTTTGTCTTTGAAATAAACAATGATTGTCGGCCGGTGGCGTACCGCCGTAATGCATTCCCATTAATTATGTCTGACATGAGCCAAAAATTTTGAGGGGGCCAGATGTTAGACGTGGCATATCGGACAAAATTCATAAAGTTGAGAGTGAGTGAAGCGAGTCGGAGTGAGCGAAGCGAGTCGGAGTGAGCAATAATTTTGACACTTATTACAAAAATCCAATTTTTTATGGATTTTTACAAAAAGAATATTCAGATAATAATATCATATTTCACTCTTCATGCCTTTCTTTTCTTTCCTCTTCTTTTTTGTGAATTGTGGTCATAAATTTGTCTCTTTTTTTCATGGTTGTGATGTTAAATTTTTTTGGGGAAGGGGCAATTAATTTAAGTGCCCCCAGCCCCCTCTCATTCGTATGCCACTGATCATTGTGCTCCATGTCTCTTCATCCATTCACCTTACTAGATTATGATTCAGGTATTTTGATGAGGAAGGCAGTATTTCTTCTCTTCAGTCATGTTTGATATTCCTTTAAAATGCGTGTGCTTGAGTCTATTTGCCAAGTTTTCATTTATTTAATTGTGCTACATGTATTGAGTATGAGTATTCCATTGCCAGCAAGCTTAGTTTGCAAAACCTCACAATAAACATATGTAATTATTTTCTTTCAGATGCCTGCCTAAGATGTCAAACAGAAAACAAACAAGAAGAGTGTGTCGGTAAGCCAATCGGTCATATTCCAATGTAAAGGCCAAGTGAAGTCCACCTAAACCTGAAGTCGATGTGAATTATAAGAGGAAAATTACTTGTCTATAATTTAATCAAAATCATGTTAACAAAGTTTGTTAAATAGGAGAGTGACTGTGACAGAAATTCATTGTGACTCTGTGGGATATTTGGTATTGCTTTTTCATTTGCAAAGTACATGTTTCTTATATTTTTTTTCAATTTTAAGTTTTAATTTTATCCCATTTTTTTAAAGTAGGGGTAATACTGATACATGTAAGGAAGCTGTTAAAGATTTTATCAGGCTAATTCTATCAAACCATTCTTTGACATTTTTCTTTATTTATCTTCATGCTTTGCAGGAATAGGTAATGAAATGTTATGCAGATGGAAACTTGTTGATAATTAGTTAAAACAGAGATGTATTGATTTGGTTTTTAAATATAATTGGGTTTATTATTCTAATTCTGTCCTTTTCAAAACAATGTCCAGAATATTTGGTTAATTTTCATATCTATCATACTTGAAAGTGCAATGTCGCCCTCTGCATTTTCTGAAGTGATATCTCATGAATTGAGCTGCTGAGTGCAATGTATGCATATTACATGTACAAGAAGGGCCATTTGCAAGAAAGTTGTACTAGTAATCAATTATCAATTATTTTAATAATTCACGCACTACATGCCTGAAAATGTAAAAAAAAATCAATTGATATTGATTAGCTGATTTCCATAGTTTCAAGTTCAACTGTTTTATAAATGCACATCCAATTGCCAATAATTTTCTTGCCATGCCCTCCCTCCCCCCCCCCCCCCCCCCCCCCCGTGTAAAAGTATCTCCATGTAATTCTTATTTCTACATCTCCGTATCAATCCCTTTACCGGTCTTTTTCAACTTTATCTTTTCAAGCTACCCGATGAAGCCTCCCCCCAGCCCTTTCTCAGTTTCCTCGTGTCCCAGGCGCATATCCAGCATCAGATTCTACAAAGCATTTCATGGGCCCAATTGTCTGGGGACAATAGGGACTCTATTATGCTTGTGCATGGGCCCATACATTTCTTTGTCTTAATTGATGCTGGATACACTAGTGTGTCCCCTCCATATTTTGTTCAATTTTATTAAAGGTCAAGTCCACCCCAGAAAAATGTTGATTTGAATAAATAGAGAAAAATTAAACTAGCAAAACGCTGAAAATTTCATCAAAATCGTATATAAAATAAAAAAGTTATGACATTTTAAAATTTTGCTTATTTTTCACAAAAGAGTGGTATGCACAACTCAAATGAGACAGTCGATGATGCCCCTCACTATTTCTTTTGTTTTTTATTGTTTGAATTAAACAATATTTCATTTTGTATAGATTTGACAATAAGGACCAACTTGACTGAATCATATAGTATTTAAACAATGCCCATTCCACATGTTCAGGGAGGAATTAATCGTTGTTTCACTTGACAATGAGGAGAAAAATAGAATATTCCCTATTTCATGTAATACAATACAAAAGAAATAGTGCGTGGATGACGTCTTCAGTCTCCTCATTTGCATACCCACCAGGATGTGCATATAACTGTTTAGTGAAATTAAGCAGAACTTTAAAATGTCATAAATTTCTCATTTTACATCTGATTTTGATGAAATTTTCAGTGTTATGTTTGTTGGATTTTTCTCTTTTTATTCAAATCAACTTTTTGTTGGGGTGGACTTGTCCTTTAAGTTTCAACTTACATGCATTTCTCTTGTCTTGTTCGGTAGAGCTTCCTGTAGGTTGCATGTTTTTCCTCTTATTTTCATCCGTTCTTCTCTTTCTCTTTGATGCAGTTGTGTGGGGCGAGTGCAATCATTCCTTCCATAACTGCTGCATGTCGCTTTGGGTCAAGCAGAACAACCGCTGCCCTCTATGTCAGCAGGAGTGGATGGTTCAACGCATAGGAAAGTGAGGCAACCACACCCTTCGTCTGTTCGATCAATACTGCCCTCACTGGGGGTTTAAGGCACATGACAGTGATCACCAAACTTGTGACTTTGATGTTAAATCTTGTAAGGATGTTCAGTGTTCACAACTCCACAATGTCTTGTGACTGTGATTTTGGACATTGTGCTTCCAGAGTTCCAGGACATGTTAAATTCATCGGGCATCTGAAGAGGGTTGCTCAGTGTTTGATCAGAACTGTGGACTGATGGACATAAACATGTCCTAAACTTCAGATAATGATAATAATTGATATTTGTGTAGCACCTTTCACAAGATATAACACATACATGTACACCATCACAGGAGGGAGTTTCACAAAGAGTTATCTGTCACTTAAAGTCATACTAATGTGCCGCATTTACATAATATTTAACGCATGATCTCCTTGATGAAATTTGAAAATTACTTGACAGGGACGGTATCCATCGAGTACAGTGGGTAGTTAGATATGAGGATATGGAATAACTTGGGCTTTGAAATTTCAGTTGAATCAATCCAATATTGATGAAGATTTTAGAAGAGGTTTGACAATATAGAGAGGTACAGCAGTATGATTCAGATTCAGAATATATATGTGTAGTAATTGTAAACAGGCTTTGACAGGTTTCCAATCAAAGCAGATTTGTTTCAACAAGTCTGGTCACTCAGATTATATTCAGTAATCCACTTGATGATTTCACATAAGGTGTTGGGTGCTTATAGATTCATTTAGACAAATCTAGTCACTCTGGTTATAACTATTCACAATTTTAATCCACTTGATAATTTCAGGTACTAGTTTGGTGTTACATATACACAGATGAGGCCAAAAGTTTACATACACCCATGGATTTCAGTGAAATTTGTTAGCCTGCCAAACATCGTAAAATTTACTATATCTTCAGAAATATAAATACTTCAATGACAAATTTGGTGTTAAATGGAAGAGTATATTAAGCTCTTTCACATGATTGGGATGAAACTGGGATTAAAGTATATTTCAGGTGGAATTTTCTTTGAAAAAAAAAGTAATATTAGTGCCAAATGTATTCTATTGTTTATTATATTTTCAAACATCGTTTCACAGAAATATTAATATCTATGATTTATATCATGATATGTCACCACTGAACAAAAAAGTGGAATCTGAAATGTTTGTGTTGAGAAGTAACTAGCACAAATATGAAATGTTTTTGTCAAGTTTTTATTTTTGATTTGTCTAAAATATGAAGAGTTTTGGGGAAAAGATGACACCTAAATATTTTTCAGCTCCTGATATAAAAAGCAATGTGATGAAGGGGCATGACATAGTCATTTATTTGATATCGATTTCGTCATGATAGCACAATTTTATAAGGTACAGTAAATTTTATGATATTTGGCAAGTGTCAACTTTTTTTTTTCTGGATGTATGTAAACTTCTGGCCTCAACTGTAGGTGGTGTCAAAAATAAATTCATGCGAACAACCTACTACTCTTTATCAAGTGTTGTGTTCGGGATTGGTGCTGGCATTGGTGTTAAAAATGTGCCACTGGGCTGCTCGTCTGAGCTCTAAAATTGACTCTGGATTCATTGGCCCATATTCTGAACACAGGTTTAAATTAAACCCTGGTTTATAGTTGTGGATTAAGTATGGAGAGCCAAGTGGGGCACAAATCCTTATCCATACAAATCCAATTTATTAACTCATTTGACACTCAAATTGTTCAGAATTGTCTGGGAATGATAACTAAAGTATTTTTCTTCATTATGAAAGCAAAAGGAATCAAAATAGTTAACATAAGAAATATACAATATAAACAGAATTTTTGGCTCCCCATAATTTTAGCACAGAGTTAGACCTTGGTCTAATTTAAACCCGACTTCAGAATACGGGCCATAGCGTCGAAATGTGTGCCTGGTAACATCATGATGCATGTTTGAGATCATCTGGGCCCAGTCTGACAAAGGCATGTGGTTGATCCTAGCAGTATCAACGACGAAAATTCATCAATGAGTATTCCTTCATATAGAAAATGTACACATCATTTTGGAAAGAAAGAGATACAGTGTCGCACAATGATTTAGCATACTCTCGTAGATGTTGGCATTGCCGTCTTTCCATACTTGTAATTAAAGGGAACCAAAACCCAAGAAGAGAAGCAAACTTATTGGAAGGAGTAAAATGAGAGGAACAATTTAAAACAAGTTTCATCAAAATCGGTTATGAAATAAGCAAATTATGGACGTTTAAAAAGTCTTGCTGTACTTTCTATGGGGAACTTCAAATTGGCAAACATGCTTCAAAATGGCTGATTTTGTGGACAACTCTCCATTCGTTTTGTACACAAATTTTCAGATTTTCCCTTTATTTTACATATTTCACATTATCTCCACCTGGCTTTGACATATGTGGTGTTAATTATATTTTCCCATGACATATGTTGTGCTCAGATGGAGGCAAGATGCAATTTGAAAGATAATGAGGAAAATCCGAAAATTTGTGCACAAAACAAATCAAGAGTTGTCCACAAAATCAGCCATTTTGAAGCATGTTTGCCAATTTGAGGATCGCCATAAAAAGTACAAGCATTTTCAAACTTCAGTAACTCGCTTATTCTATAACCGATTTTGATAAAACAAGTTTGCCTCTCTCATTTTATTCTTTCTGATTAGATTGATTTTCTCCTTGTATTTTTGTTTCCTTTAATCAAATCAGGCACAACTCTTTGCAAGATGACGCTCATGATTTGCCTTTCATGACTTCCACAAAAATATCTCGAAGATGATTCTCATTTGAATGTGTATAAAACTGATAACTTTTCTTGATGTCAGGTAGGCAGGCAGTTCCTAATGCGTCCTGCCCATTTTCATCCTTTTTTTGTCATTGTTTTTTTTTTGGTCAAATTTATGGTGATATTGAGAGATTACTGGTGCTTATGTGTGTATCAGGACCTTTTCTCAGTTCAGTCACAACTATGGAAATCCCAAAATGCCATGATTTATTTGACTAGAATGCCTAAATCAGGAGTATGAGAAGTCAGTGACTCGATGCCTTTCCATACATTAGTTAAAACTCATGCTAAGTATACATTATATAAGTAGCAAAACGATTATTGATCTCAAACTAACTTTTTGTTATATGAATATTTCTAACACTGACGAGTTGTCACAATCAGGGGCCTGTTTCATAACAACTGTTGGAACTTTGCCACTATGGCAACTACCATGGTAACCTTGATTTCGATTGGCTGCTGAACCCTGTTGCCATGTTAGTTGCCCTAATGGCAAAGTTACAACAGTTGTAACTCTTTATGAAACGGCCCCTGATGGTCTCCATAGTAACTGTCGTAGTCCAGGGGAGCATTTCATAAACATCTTCATCAGAAAAGTTGTCAGTTCTGGGGCCCGTTGCAGAAAATCGCAACTATAAAAATCATGCGCAACTTGATTTTCAACCAATCAACAGCGCGTATTTGGGACTTGCGCTTGATATTCTGACTTGCGTTTAAATGCAACTCTTTCTGCAACGGACCCCTGATGATATTCCCTGATTTTGATTGGCTGAAAAGGGCTATTACTATGGTAACTGTCAGATAAAAGAGGACTTTTCAGATGAAACATCCGACGAGTCCTTCCATGAAACGCTTCCCGTTGCTACTTAGTCAATCAAACAGCGAGGATTTCGGTGGCATTGACAAGTTAGTTGACAATTTAGTCACCCAAACATCTGTTCGAGATCATGTCATATTATCAGCCTTGAATATAAAAACAAGTGCATGGGGAAGTTCATCTGGGCCCTGTTTCATAAAACTGGTTATAATAACAAACTTGCCAAATCCAGTTATAAGCTACTGAAATCCTTCATTCTGATTTGCTGAGAGAAAATTTGTTATAGATATTGTGCATTTGTTCCTCAAAGTTAGTATCAAAAGTGTTTATGATTATGAAACGGGGCCCTGATATTTTTGGTCTATTCACATGGTCTCTATGGAAATCCATCAGTGTCGTAAATTTTTCTACAGGAAATTTGCACAATGTCCTTTGTAACAAAGAGAAGCACAGTGCATCTTTAAAGGTCAAGTCCACCCAAGAAAAAATGTTGATTTGAATAAATAGAGAAAAATCAGACAATCATTATGCTGAAAATTAAATCAAAATTGGATGTAAAATAAGAAAGTTATGACATTTTAAAGATTCGCTTATTTTTCACAAAACAGTGATATGCACAACTCAGTGACATGCAAATGAGACAGTCGATGATATCCATCACTCACTATTTTGTTTTTTATTGTTTGAATTATACAATATTTCATTTTTTACAGATTTGACAATAAGGACCAACTTGATTGAACCACATAGTATTAAACAATGCTAATTGCACATGTTCAGGAAGGAATTAATCGTTGTTTCACACGACAACAGGGAGAAAATTTGAATATTTCATATGATAAAATACAAAAGAAATAGTGAGTGAGTGATGTCATCAGTCTCCTCATTTGCATACCCACAAGAATGTGAATATAACTATTTTGTGAAATTAAGCGAAACTTTAAAATGTCATAACTTTCTTATATCACATCCGATTTTGATAAAATTTTCAGTGCTATGCTTGATGGATTTTTCTCTTTTTATTCAAATCAACTTTTTGTTGGGGTGGACTTGTCCTTTAAGAAAACAAAGAATGCATGAATATACATCATAGCTAGAAAATATTTTGAACAAGCATGCATAATACATGTTGACGTTGCTGGCCGTCCATAGTTGCGATTGATCGGATCAATGGCACCTCTTTGTTAGACGGGACCCAGCAGTTAGTCTACTTTTAGATTGTCTAATGCCACATTAGCCAAGCCCATTTGGTCTAATTGCCATTTGGTCTACTTGCCATTTGGTCTACACTATACTTACATGACTTTGTAGTTCAATTCTCATTTAGTCTAATGCCCAATTGGTCTAATTTCCATTTCATCTGCTTTTTTAAAATTTTTTACTCTGTATTATTTTTTTGCTCTGTCAAATGAAACTTTGGTTCTTGAATAGTTCATCCAACCATGAACTAAGTGGTGCTAGAGCCAGTGGATATAAGACAAAATGGGTATAGCCAAACTCAGCGCTTCTCACATGGTG
The DNA here is from genome assembly GCF_037042905.1 of Lytechinus pictus. Taxonomy (NCBI): domain Eukaryota; kingdom Metazoa; phylum Echinodermata; class Echinoidea; order Temnopleuroida; family Toxopneustidae; genus Lytechinus; species Lytechinus pictus. The sequence goes on from NC_087260.1 coordinate 9,058,373, forward strand.
GGCTGTGAAGCTCTCTCAGGTGGGCCGCGATAAGCTCTAGACTAGAGGGAGAAACAAGTAGGAGAAAAACTATAGTACATTTCACAGACCTGTCTAGTCTACAATTGTAGACCCACATCTGCAGTGTGTGTATCACATCTGATTCAAGGAGTCTGCATAGCAGACTAGGTCTACTAGAGCCTGCAGATCTGGGTCTACAACATGTTTGACCAATGTACACGAAACGTGTACACAAGGCGGAGCTTGCTGAAACCATCCGTTGCCAGTAGATACCATGATTGACAGCAGATTTGTGGAAGTAGGGGCAAGAGAGGGATTAGGATCCAGCTGTTCTGACCATTTCTTATCTTGTGGAATTTAAACAAATAGGGTATACTCCTCTTTCACTTGTGGGGCTTGCTACATACACATAGGATCCATATACATGCATAGATACATATATGAATGTACTTGAGTAGTCAGGAGATGGAATGGTTTGGATGATAGGTCCATGATGATACCAAAGTCTGTAATAGCTCATGGTTATAATAGCATAGGGCATATTTTGAAACATTTTTTGTTACAGCAAGGAACGTGTATGGAACTAATACAGTATATGAATGTGTAGAAGATGCCCTGATCACCCCCCCCCCCGGGTCTTTTATAAGTGACATGGAATAAACCTTGACTTTTTCTTTCTTTCTCTTCCTTTTTTTATTTTTTCCTCTTTTCATTCTTCTTGATTTTTTTTTTCTTTTCCTCTTTTCTTCTCTTTTGTTTTCTTTCTTTTTTCTCTCTTCTTTTTCTCTTTATATCTTCCTTTCTTTCCTTTCCTTTCTTCCTTTTTCTTTCTTTCATTCATTCATTTTTTCCTTCCTTTTTTTTCATTTTTATCTCTTTCTCTCTCTCTCTCTTTCTTTCTTTCATTCTTTCCCTTCCTCCTCCTTTCTTATTTTTTCTAATTTTATTTTCATTTTTATTTCATTTGCTCTCTCATTCTTCTTCCTTTCCTCCAATGTCCTGTTTTTTTTAATGTTATTTATCATCCTACGTGTATCTTTATCATTTCTACAATATAATGGAACTGATTGATTAAAGGACAAGTCCACCCCAACAAAACTTGATTTGAATAAAAAGAGAAAAATTCAACAAGCATAACACTGAAAATTTCATCAAAATCGGATGTAAAATAAGAAAGTTATGACATTTAAAAGTTTCGCTTCATTTCACAAAACAGTTTGATATGCACATCTCGGTCGGTATGCAAATGAGGGAACTGATGACATCACTCACTCACTATTTCTTTTGTATTTTATTATATGAAATGTGAAATATTTTTATTTTCTTGTCATTGTCATGGTGAAATGAAGTTTCATTCCTCCCTGAACACGTTTAACATTTTATGCTTCAGGCAAAGAGGTCCTAATCATCAAATTCGTAAAAATTGAAATATTGTGTAATTCAAACAATAAAAAACAAAAGAAATATTGAGTGAGTGACATCATCGACTCTCTCATTTGGATATGTAACTGGCTCGTTCATATAACTATTTTGTTAAAAATAAGCGAAACTTCGAAATGTCATAACTTTCTTATTTTACATCCGATTTTGATGAAATTTTCAGCATTGTGCTTGTCTGATCTTTCTCTATTGATTCAAATCAACATTTTTCTGAGGTAGACTTGACCTTTAATGAACCAAACCGTTTTCTAAAGTACAAAATAAGAAATTATATGAAATTTTAGCGTGCAACATTAACATTATGTACTACTCACATAAGATATGACTTGTTCTCCTTTCTTATACCCTCTTTATTTCTTCCCCTTCCTTTCCTTCTTGTTATCTTTTCTTTCTCTTTCTCTTTGTCTCTTTTCTTCTTTTCCGTTCCTTCTTCTTACATCTTAATAAATTAAGTTTTGTTTGCCCTGCCATTAGCATTTAGTTTCACATTTTCTTTATAATTCTATTCTTTCGACTTCAATGTTTCCTTCTTCATTAAGCCTATTATGAATGTTTTGATGTTTTGTTTTATGGCTAATATCAATAATACCAAATAAAGATAAATTATATATATTTCATTTACAGATGAGATTCAGACATCCCCATTGCACATGAAATACAGGGGCCGCGGAAGCGGGGGGGGGGGGGCGGGTGACCCCACTTTCAAAGCCGTGTACATAATCGTAAAAATTACCATATGATTGTGATTTTTTGCGTCATCAGCCCCCCCCCCCCCCTACTTTGAAAACCATTTCCACGGCCCCTGAAATATACACTGTTCATAATCACACCGGACACCTCGGGCCCACCCTGGATCCGCCTATGAAATGCATTTTTTTTTAAGAAGAAGTAGCATACACTACAGCAGTGGCGTACCTAGGATTTTCCACAGGAGGGGAAAATTTGCCCGCCAAAAAATTTGACAAGCAAAAAAAAAAAGAAAGAAAAGGTCCTCAATCGAAAATAAAGGTTTTCGTACCAGAAAAAATATTGACATGCAAAAAAAAAGAAAAAGGCCTTCAAGTTTGTCAGGGGGGGGGGGGGGGCAATAAAGGTCTTTCAAGCTCGTCAGGGGGGGGGGCAGGGATATGTCTTTTGTATGGGTTGTGGCTCGTCAGGGGGGGGGGATTGCCCCCCCCCCGTAGGTACGCTAGTGCACTACAGCCAATATAACTGGTAAGCACATATTTAACAGACAACAAAAAAAAAATACTTACTTTCCACAATTCAAATCCAACAAATTAATATTTTGAAACAAAATAATTATCCTTCAAAGCAATGGGGCATAGTACATGTAAGCAGTTTGCACTAATGAGTAAAGCATCAAGGCATATAGCTCCCGGGCATACCAATATGCAACTTTCACATCTTTGGCATCGACATTGCATGTGTTGACAAAGCTAATTGTTTTCATATTCAGTTCATTCAGCAGGATTGGCTGATTTAAATCACGTTGATTTTAATCGCGATTTAAATCGCGATTTAAATCACTGTGATCATTTTTTTCAAATCATTGATTTAAAGGTCATATCCACCCCAGAAAAAAAAGAGTTTAATTTAATAAACATAGAGAAAAATCAAACAAGAATAACGCTGGAAACTACATCAAAATTGGATGTAAAATAGTTTATGATAACATTTTAAAGTTTCGCTTATTTTTCACAAAACAGATGGGTGTTTTATAAAGCTGTTCGTAAGTTAAGAGCGACTTTAAGAACGATTTGAGATCCTTTCTTGTGGTAAATTGTATATACATTGGCGATGGTTTATCGCGTAAGAAGTGTTCACCAGTCGTTCTTTAAGTCGCTCTTAACTTGTGAACAGCTTTATGAAACGGCCCCCAGTTATAATGACAATTCAGTGATATGAAAATTAGAGAGTCGATGATGTCACTCACTCACTATTGCTTTTGCATTTTTACTGTTTGAATTATACAACATTTCAATTTTTACGAATTTAACAAATAGGACCCTCTTGTTTGAACTACAAAATGTTAAAACAATGTAATCCCACATGGTCAGGGAGGAATGATTTTTTTTCATAAAAATATTTCATATTTCACATAATAAAATACAAAAAAAAATGAGTGATGTCATCGCCCTAATTTGCATACCGACAAGGATTTGCATATAACCACGGTTTTGTGAAATTAAGCAAAAATTTTAAACGTCATTACTTTCTTCTTTTAGATCGGATTTTGATGAAATTTTCAGCGTTATGCTTGTCTGATTTTCTCTTACTATTCAAAGCAGCTTTTTGTTGGGGTGCATGACTTAATCACTTCCATTGAAACATGTACAAATTATTTGGGATTTTTTATTGTTTGTGGCAGTTTTACTTTTTAAATTAAAAAGAGAAAGATTTTACCAACTTTATATCATGAGAACAGGAATAAATCCTTCATATCTACTCAGAACAATTGGAATCAAATCAATGAAATCAAGTCAATCTTGCAAAACCAAAGATGAACATGTAGCCTACATTATATGCGACCCCAACTCAACTTGTATGTATGAGTAGACTTTGTTAATAGTAAAACAAATTTCTTGTTTCTTTATGTCAAAATTCAAAAGTGTTTTAGAGGGCAGTTTTCAAGAAAGTAAAGGAACTCTGAACTTATTAGGCTGAATCTCAACATGATAGATTTTTGCCAGGATGGGTTATAACCATGGATCCTATACTAGAAAAAGCCTGTTCAGACATTCTGAGTAGGATTGTGCTTCATTCAGCCAGTTCACTGAAAAAGGTTCAGTAATTAAGTACATGTACATTTATTTTAAAATATGTATGAATGTTTTTGGCAAAGGGCACTAACATGACTAAATCATAACAACTATACATTTTAGTGCCCTTTGCCAAAATGATTTATGTTTGTACATTTTTAAGTGAATATTTTGAATTGAGTACAATAAAAGTAAAAATCGGCAACGTCCCTGCTTACCCAATACACCGATATTTTAACATTTCTATTCCTTTACATGTTCCTGTATTCAAATAAATAGGCCGACACAGTAGTATAAGGGAACCCGTTTTCTTATTTTAGCAAAACTGCTGCTAAAATACTAGTTTTCCAGTTTATTGTAAACGAAATCATTTAAATCAACTTGCAAGTTTGTCAAAACTTTGCAAGCCAATGCTTTGAAACAGTCAAATAGTTCCAACTATGGCTCAAAGAAGAACTTAAAGGAATTGTCCAGGCTGGAGAAATTATGATACATGTATCAATAAATAAAGTAAAATTCACAGAGTAAAATACTGAAATTTGATCAAAATCGGATAACAAATAACAAAGTTATTGAATTTTAAAATTTCTTTTCGATTATTCCGGTAAAACATTTCTAGGCATGTCTTCATGAATATCCGTTAGTTGGGCTTATGATGGCATATCTCCACTTGTTCTTTTGATTATGATTATGTGAAATTAGGTTTATTAAAAAGGAATTTACCAAGAACTAAAAACAATTGAATTGGCAACTAATTAAGTACATTAGTTATTTATTGCCGCAACTTATTTCATCATAATGGAGACACATTATTTACACATGTATAAAAAAAATGAAACAATTATGATTTCATGTTATAAGAAAAAGGAAAGAGGGGATGTGACATCATCAACCCACCAAATGAACATTCATGACGATGTAAATATAACTGTTTTCACAAAATACTGATAAACTTTAAAATACAATAACTTTGTTATTTGTCATCCAATTTTGGTGAAATTTTCATCATTTTACTCTATTTATTTAGATCTGAATATTTTCAGCCCGGTCCATTCCTTTAAGGTTGATACAAACAAAAATAAATGCAGTCGGTCAAAGCTTTGAAAGCCAATGCTTTGAAACAGTCGTTCCAACTGTGGCTCAAAGAACAACTTGGGGTTGAAACAAACAAAAGATAAATGCAGTTTTCTTTAACATGTATGATCTTCAATCCTTGACCTGAAAATAAAATTTAAAAAATATATCTCTTTGGAGAACTTGAATCTCTGAGTCATGGAATTCTTCCAAATAAACTGATCCTCATTAAATACCAAGAGCTTTGAAAATGAGCACCAACTTTGCATGTTTGCAGCATTAGCTGTACCAAGACAGTTCCTTTGAACCAATAGAAGCTCTCTACATGTACTTTAGACACAGCAGAAAATGTCAGCTTTTTTATGGCTTTAATATTTTCTATAAATTATATTTTGACTGGATTTGATTATGAAATAGTTAAGAATAATTTTGGTGGTGAAATGCATAATTTTAAAATTGATGTCAGTGTAAAGGGTTATATTTTGGGTGTTTGCACTTTGTTAAAAAAAATTGTTAGAAAAAATCAGATTGAAATTTAAAAAAATCTGATTTAAATCAAATAGATCCGATTTAGGTTTATATAAAAAAATTGCCAACATTTTCATTCAGCATACTTTTGAGTTTGAAAGTACCTGATTATCACATACATTATGGCTGGCATAAAAACACTTTTAATACAAAGGTGAACGAATGTTGCTGGGCATGACAACTTACACAAGGCTAATTAAGGCTAATTAATATCAAACTGAGCTAACATAACAGTAAAACAGGTTGAATACAGTAGCATGGAGAAGTGACTACAAATACAAGATCCAATCAAGAAACTATGGTTAGAAGTTAATTCCAAACAGGAACAAAATAAAACATAGCTATCCTGTTTGATTAAAAGTATGATAGTTTACAAACTTACAATCGTGAAATTTAAGATTTTCATTTTGTAAACTATCATATTTAATATTTAAGTTCTGAATTTTATGAGAATGGTGTTTTTGAGTTTGATATTTTGGGTTTTAAGTACCATATGATAAATGTTTTAAGGAATACTGGTTTAACTTACAAACTTAAGCTTAGTTTGCTTCATAAAAATCTGATAACTTTATACCATTCCATGATTTTTTCTTATTTAAAATATTGCAATACCAATGTAACCTCATATGAATTGGACTCAATATTCAAAAGAAATGTTTAAGAATAATTACCTATTCTAATAGCACCATCCGCACCTTTATTTAATAAGCGAGAACTCACAATATTTATCTATAAGTTCAAGAAGAGGTAGTTGTTACCCATGTAGTTTTCAGATCTTTTTCAATGCAATAATCAAGTTCATAACCATAATACCCGTTCTTCCAATAAATTTCATTTATGGTCTATTAGGTCTATAGTCACGAAGCTGAGTTATGTAGGTCCCAAACAATGGAATGAGATTCCCCAAATAATAACTAATTCACAATTTATATATTCTTTTAGAAAACAGTATTCAAATTTTCTAGTAAATTATTATTAATTCTCACACATGATATCAATGCATACTTGTAACGTATCTACCCCCTCAACTCGTGTTTTTTTCTCCTTTTTATATACACTATTAACTATAATGATATGATATTCTGTTTTGTATTAATGTTGTTTTGTTTTTACTGTTTTGGCGAGCCTCACATGTTTCTTATTACCTTCATGGGAAGCCACGCAATTTATTTTTATTATCTAATCACATTATTTGATGTTTCCTTGTATTTTAATCCTATTTGCGAAATAAAGATTGAATTGAATTGAATATATATATAGAGCTATGATAAAACCATCCACTATTTTGGGCCATGGAACAAGGTTTTGGCCATACATGCAGCTGCTCAGTGGAATGTCATATGTAAACACTGTCTGATGGCCTGAGCGAGGGTATTACATAATAACCCTGCTCATGGCTCTGTGGTTGAAGTAGGGGATTATCTATACTCCTCAGTGGTCATAAAATTTGGTTTACAGACAGATGAAGTTATCCAATGAAAGCTCTCTGAAATTTTGGGTGGGTGGGACTTATTTTGACCGTGGGAACAAGATTTCCAAAGAAGAAGCAGACTCTGAAATGGCTCGCTTCGCTCGCCCTTTCAGGCTGGCAGATCCCACTTCACGAGCCATTCAGAGTCTGCATAGCAGACTAGACCTGTCCGAACATGGTATGTCCGATCAGTCTACGTGGGTCAAACAAAACTAAAGCAGGCTTGGGTATCATGCATGTTGTAAAGCAGGCACATGCACACTATGATGGTTTCGATCTAACTTTAATGTGAACCTCATGTGCATGCATATTGTGTATGTAGTTAATATTGTCGGACATTTTGCGAATGCAGATTAGTTCTCAAACTGTTTGTTTCGAATGTGCTTCAGAGCTTTGCGTTCAAATTTGAAGAAACATTTTTGCATAAAAATTGACGTTTTCTTAACATTTTGATAGGGGATTAGGTGGGCCTCCAAAATAATCTGAGAGTCAAAATGGTCCTCAAGTAAATAAAAAGGTTAAGAAGCACTGGCCTAACTGAAATTTTGACAAAATTGGCCCAAATATTTAGTAGACGGTGTGGTTGTAGACAAAGTTGGAATATACCATGCGGAAAGCAGACATGGCAGATATAGACTACGTGTACTTGGCAACTTACCACATAATTTACTCATTGTAGGGTAGACAATGTCATATTCCAAGGGTAATTTTGTTAGCTGTATTATGTGTTTAGCATGTAAATGTACAACAGGTTTTGGGTTTGACCTCTTTACCTATCAATGATTTGCGAAATGATTTTTGTGACAAACTTATACCCCTTTCATAAACCCAATAAAACCTATCCTCCAATTAGCCGCCTAAGAGTAATGCGGATAATTCAATAAAAATTGCGTTCACAAACTCCGAAAATTATCCGCATTATTTTTACGAGCGCCCGTCCTGAAAAAGGCGGATAATCGTCATGACAACTGGACACGCCCCCTCCGATGCGGTTGTGTTGGAAAAGGGTGACCTTGTGACTGCACCATGGCAATTATCCGCATTATTTGGAAATATGTTCATAAACTCAAAATCTTGTCCCGATGCCGCTATTATGCGGATAATAGCAGCATCAGAATAATGCGGATAACTCTTGTCCTCCTCTGATTTTACGACCAAATTATGCTGCTATTAGCCGCATAATTGGGTTTTATTGGGTTTATGAAAGGGGTATTAATTTGCCCAGAATAATGTTGGGTGCATACCAAGTACCTGTTCTACGCAAATGACAACAATCACAGTTCGTCTCAAATGTAAAGCTTCCTAATGAGTCTTTTCATACAAATATTTCCTGTATTTGCTCCCTTGCTTGTTAATTATTCATTTTGATAAAAAAAAACATTTCACATATTTTCAGCTCCTTTTTTTGTTGTTGGCTGACTTGCTTGCTAAAAAGAAGAATTGAGCTTATTAGCTTTATCAATTTATCATGGTTTTTATCAATAACTGGCATTGGGTATATGATGGATTTGAAATGTGTACAGATCTTTATTACATAGGCCATGGTGTATATTTCCCTGTTAATATACACTTTATCCAAATACACTGCAAATATTAAGGCAAATGTTAATTTATGTCATTCAAGCATTATAATGTACATTAAATTTGTTCCTAAGAATACCCCCTACAGCTTTTAGTTTTTAGTGATTATAAAAATGATGTATTTCTAATGTGAAAAATTGAGTTATGAGGGATCTACATTAAAATAGGGAGATACTAAAGAGTGATATACTAAAATGGAAAGATGCGAGGGAGAGAGAGGGGGGGGGGGGGAGAGAGAGAGATGAAAGGAGGGAGGTATAACAAGGGAAGTGAGAGGATTAAAGAGAGTGGGGGTGTACAAGTGAAAAGGGTGACAATGAAAGATATTTAAGAGAAGGGTGGAGAGATAATAAGCGGGAAAGACGGAGAGAGAGAGAGAGAGACGGGAGTGTCATGGGAGACAGGGAAGGTACAACATAACCAGGTGCAACAATGCTAAGGGGCTTTTTTTTTCTTTCTTTTTTTCTTTTAAACATTCCCCATCATCACCCGAAGCGACAAGTTCAATATAGCACACCTTTGGGAAAAATTAACGCAATAAAGCACCTGTTTTGCAGACCAAAATAGCTACTTTTTGCTTTTTAGCCTGGGGTCTCTGATGTTTTGTTGAATAGATGTTTAGACTTCATGTTTGCAATACCATGGACCTACTACCATGGTAATACCGAATAAAGACTGAAGTACACCTCGAGTCCGGTCCCACGTCGGTAAACATCTTGGTATATACAGACCTACTGACCTGAAACTGGGATGAACCGGGGAGCCTTTTTAATGAAAGGAATCATTCGACATTTTAACCGACAAGTCCTGTTTTATCCGACAATTACCATAGGAACGGTGCCTCTCAACCAATCAAAATCATCAGATCTGACAACTCGTCGGACAAAAATGTTGACGAAACACTCTCCTGGAAAAAGTATTTCGCTTAAAATGCTAAAAGGGGAAGGTGTTGTTGCAAGGACAATGCATGTTCAGCGTGCGTGGGGCAAGAGCGGAAAGGTTCGTCCAGTTCGTAGTTACTCATGGACAATTTTCGGTCAAATGACCTTTCATTTCTGATCATTATGATAGGCAGATTTCAAAGCAAAATATTACGTAAGCTTGCCTCACATAGCAAGCTAAAGAAATCGAATAGACCAGGTGACTAGAATAGCACACCAATGAACACTTTAGTCTTTAAGAAGGTATTTGTTGTATTCCTACTTTGAATGCATATCATAGCATGTTGCACAATGTACTTGGCAAACTGTGAAAACCAGTCGTTCGTGGACGCGTTGTTGTTTTGTGTGGATGTAAATGAAAACCACAGTTCAAAAGAATATATGAATAATCAAGACATCAAAGTTGGTGCTTATCTCATTAGATTTTAAACCACCATGTCACTTTAGTACAAATGACCTTCCTCTGATCATGCGTAGTCTTTTGATCATGCGCAGAAAGGAACTACGAACTGGCTTATTTGTAGAAATAAGACGATTTGTTGCTCGTTTATCTTCTATAGTCACAAAGTCCACATTTGAATTATGAAAAATGATCAGCATACTGTAGATATAGCCTACGACATGCTCAAAGCGGAACAAAAATTAGAAAAAGGTGGGAGCGAAATAGGCCCTATATAAACAAGCATCTTGTATTATCGGTTTTAAAGAAGAAATATTAACTATTTCCTTTTTCCTTTTCTCACAATTTCCCTTTTCTTTTTCTTCTCTTTTTTCTCCTTCTCCCCATTTTTTTTCGGGGGGGGGGGGGAGGGGGCTGCTGGTTGTTCGAAGTAGTTATACCACTTTAGATCAGACAATGTCATATATTACACCCCTGGTTCCTCGGGACAGGGTCCCAATTGTACAGCTTTGAATAACTCTTTATTTTGACATCTGTTTGTCTCCCAGTCAGGCTTTGGTTAGGGCCCCCCGGGGGGGGGGCACTTCCATTGACGAGTGGATACCATGCGCGACCATGGGGTCTCGAAAAGCACCCTAAACACGTATTTTCCATATTCTGAAAATGCACCCCTTAACAAGTATTGGCGTCTGAAACCCTACCCTTAACAAGTATTAGAAACAAAGCGATACTCTTGGCAAGTATTCCCTGAAATGAACCCCTAAACAAGTACAGCCATATTTTATTGTTATGTCACGGGTCCGTCGGTCGTCGGTTTTACCTTTACACAGCATTAATAGTTAAGTACGGCCCCACCTTCCACACCTCGTGCAAATTGGACTCTAAACACGTACTGTTGGGGCAAAAAGGACATCCTTTACAAAACATTTTAATTTTGTTTTATCATCCCCGCAAGTTTGACCCTAAACACGTAGCTTTCCTAGCGAAATAGATACCCTTTTTTCATTATATTTGTGTTTTTGACACCCTTATCACGTTACGTACGTAACGTGCCCTATCTTGAAAAAGACATCCTTTTTACGTGTTTTTTGGTCGCGCATGGTATCCACTCGTCAATGTAAGTGGCCCCCCTGGGGTTAGGGCCTATATATTGAACTTCGCAGAAGCTTGAATGAATGCCTCTCTAGCTGAATACTCCTTTTTTTGAGTGATCATGGTCGGATCGATAGATAAAGAACAAGGAAAAGGATGGTATCATTAATGTGTATATATGATTTTAATAGTCATATGAAATAATTGGAGTTGGAGTATCAATTCACTACAGGTCAAGTTCACTCCAAAAAATGTTGATCTGAATCGAAAGAGAAAAATCAAACAAGCATAACCAACTAACACTGAAAATTTCATCCAAATCGGATGTAAAATAAGATATGACATTTTAAAGTTTCGCTTATTTTTCACATAACGGTGATATGCGCAACTCAGTGACATGCAAATGAGACAGACGATGATGTCCCCCCACTCACTATTTCTTTTGTATTTATTGTTTTAATTATACAATCTTTCATTTTTTTTACACATTTGACAATAAGGACCAACTTGACTGAACCATTATAGTATCAAACAATGCTTATTCCACATGTTCAGGGAAGAATTAGTTCACATTGACAATGAGGGGAGTATTATAATATTTCATATAACAAAATACAAAAGAAATTGTACTTGGATAACGTCATCAGTCTCCTCATCTGCATACCGACCATGCAGGATGTGCATAATTTTTGTGAAATTAAGCGAAACTTTAAAATGTAATAACTTTCTTATTTTACATCCGATTTTGATGAAATTTTCAGTGTAATGCTTGTTGGAATTTTCTCTTTTTATCAAAATCTACTTTGTGTTGGGTTTGACTTGTCCTTTAAATGTGGCATCATTGGAAAGTATTGTACTTACAATATTTGGGGGAAACCCATTTGGGGAGCGTTTCATCAACAGTTTTGTCCGAAAAATTGTCAGATCTGACATCTTTCCTAAATTTGGATTGGCTGAGAGCCCGGGGGGGGGGGGGGGGACTTACATTGACGAGTGGATACCATGCGCGACCAAAAAAAAAAACACGTAAAAAGGATGTCTTTTTCAAGATAGGGCACGTAATAAGGGTGTCAAAAACACTAAAATAATGAAAATAGGGTATCTATTTTCGCTAGGAAAGCTACGTGTTTAGGGTCCAATTTGCGAGGGTGTAAAAAAATAAGACTAAAATGTTTTATAAAGGATGTACTTTTTGCCCCAAGAATCAACACTACGTGTTTAGAGTACGATTTGCGCGAGGTGTGGGAGGTGGGGCTGTACTATACCCAATGATGTTGGTAAAGGTAAAACCGACGACTGACATCCGTGACAAAACAATTTAGGGGTGCAATTCAGGAAATACTTGCCAATAGTACATGTAGTATTGTTTTGTTTCCAATACTTGTTAAGGGTAGGGTTTCACACGCCAATACTTGTTAAGGGGTGCATTTTCAGACTTTGGAAAATACGTGTTTAGGGTGCTTTTCGAGACCCCTTGGTTGCGCATGGTATCGATCCACTGGTCAATGGAAGTGCCCCCCGGGGCTGAGAGGCACTGTTGCCACTGTTGCTATGGTAACTGTCGGATAAAACAGGACTTGTCAGATAAAACGTCTGACAAGTCCTTTCATGAACCCCCCCCCCCAGATCGTCTCTTCAAGTTATTTGACGTGAATTTCCCCCCAGATTCCATCTTTAAAAGCACTTTAGAGGAGGGTATAGCTATATAAGGGTCTGTGCATGTACTCTATATCTTACAAAGCTATAAGACCACTTTAAAAGTCATTTTGATTCGGGGAAGTTTCTTGGCAAGCAATCAACGTGTTTCCCTTTGTTATGTTATGTGCCCAGGGACTCCGCGACTTTGACCCGGATCGCAGGAAGGTCACAGACAGAAGAATGTTTTGATTTTAGTCAAGTGCTAGGTCCATGGTTCTTGCCAGGGATGAATTTTATTGGCGGGAATTGGGTGTTGCTTCCGGGGGGAGGGGGGGGGGGGGGCTCATGTAAAATGGCAGTATATCGGCCCTGAAGACCCCCTTTCACGGTTTGCAAGCATTTCCCATGCATATATTGCACATTATTTTCAACATTTCTTTGATCAACCCGTTATACCCCGTTCCTATAAGACCCTCGATCCTTTTATAGGCGTAAGTTCTCAAAATAACCCATCTCTATTTAAATTCCAGTTCCCAAGTACACCCGTTTGCAGATCGAGGGCCATCTTGATACTAATTAACCGCTCATTTCATAGCAACTTAAGTTCTTAAAGGACAAGTCCACTCCAACAAAAAGTTGATTTAAATAAAAAGAGAAAATTCAAACAAGTATAACACTGAAAATTTCATCAAAATCGGATGTAAAATAAGAAAGTAATGACATTTTAATGTTTCGCTTAATTTCACAAAACAGTTATATCCACATCCTGGTCTGTATGCAAGTGAGGAGACTGGTGACGTCATCCACTCACTTTTTCTTTTGTATTTCATTATAAGAAATATGAAATATTCTATTTTTCTCCTCATTGTCAAGTGAAACAGATTAATTCCTCCCTGAACATGTCGAATTAGCATTGTTTTAATAATATATGGTTCAGTCAAGTTGGTCCTTATTGTCAAATCTGTAAAAAATGAAATATTGTATAATTCAAACAATAAAAAACAAAAGAAATATTGAGTGATGGACATCATCGTCTGTCTCATTTGCATGTCACTGAGATGTGGATATAACTGTTTTGTGAAAAATAAGCGAAACTTTAAAACGTCATAACTTTCTTATTTTACATCGGATTTTGATGAAATTTTAGCCTTTTTTTCGTTGGATTTTTCTCTATTTATTTAAAATCATAATTTTTCTTGGGTGGACTTGACCTTTAAGTTCTTAAGGGTATAGTTTCAGATTTGTGGGCCACTCACCCCTACCTTTTCCAAATCCGAGTTGCCCCCCCCCCCCGATAAAATTATTTGGAGAAGAGACAGGCAGACAGACAAAGAAATAGCGAGAGAGAGAGAGAGAGAGAGAAATAAAGGGAGGGAAAAAGAAAGTCTAAGAAACCCGGGCATAGAAAGAAGGGGAGGGAGGAGGGGGGGGGGGGTCGAGATTTGATGACGGGAAAATGTGAACTTTTGATTTTATCTGTCGATTCTAGATTCATGAACAAGCGAGGGGAATGCAATGTAGGATAAGGAGAGGAAGAAGAAGCAGAAGATTGATTGATTTTGAAGAAGAAGAAGGAGGAGGGGTTTGACAAATCGTTTGAGGCACATTTTGATAAATTGCATATGCTGCTAAATTTCCAAAATATGACATGAAAGGGGACCCCCATTCAACCGTGTCTGGTAAGAATGATTAATCAATAAAATTACGAAAAATCTGTCAAATGTAGGAAATCATTAAATTTGACATTCTAATTTTGGACGAGAGCCAAAGGACCACCTAATGACATTTCAACAATGTTACTGAGAAAAGTCACTTTATCATGAAACGGGAGGAAAACCACACGAATGTTTGATATATTATCATGTTTAACATCTGGTATCTCGCACGCGAGTAAGTGACCCTGGCTCTTTGGGGGGAGTCCCAGAATATTTCATTATTTTCATCAAAATTTCATGAAAACGCATGATCTCCCCTTACTTTTATTTCTTGGCCGGATTCAATAATTTTCTTATAAGAAATTAATGATGAATGAAAATAGAACGAAGATTAATTAAGAACAACATTAGACGATACAAAACGAAAATAATATATGCAGTAAAACCTGTCTGTTTCATATTTGATTCAACGTTCCTTGCATTTGATTTAAAGTTATTACCATATAGTGTTGAAAGAGACGGAATGAAGAAATGTGAACAGTGGCGTACCTAGGATTTTCCACGGGGGGGGGGCAAATTCGTCCGCCAAAAAATTTGACAAGCAAAAAAAAAAAAAAAAAAAAAAAAAAAAAAAAAGTATTCAAGACTCGTCAGGGGGGCAGGGATATGTCCCTTGCATGGGTTGTGACTCGTCAGGGGGGCAGTCTGCCCCCTCTGCCCCCCCCGTAGGTACGCTAGTGAATGTGAATAAAGAAGAATGATCAATCGTGAAATTAAAAAAAGAAATCAGAGAAACGTCATCTGCAGGAGCCAATAGAAAGAGAGAGAAAGAGAGAGCGAGATGGGGAGAGAGAAGGAGGGAGAGAGAGAGAGAATGGGGCTCAAAACAACTGTAAGGTTGTATTTCTTTATTTTATCTTATTTTTTTATTCATAAAATTTACTTATAAAAGGGGGCCTTCACCCTACAAGCTCTGCTTTTTAGTTGGTCTCCTTCCCTTTCGATTTCATGGTATTATTGTATTATAAAAAATGATTTAAATGTTATATTTTGTGAATATGTATATTGAACTATCATTGTAAATGCAAAAAGATTGAAAGAGAATATAAATGAATTGAATTGAATTGAAAGGTCCAGAGCGTAATATCGACTATCCTTCATACAACCTATAGAGTTTGCTGTATAGCTGAAATTTAAGATAATTTATGAATTATGAACCCTGGCTTATAAGTTAACATAGCTACTGCTTATAGCAGATTATTTGTTGGAATCTCATATTTTCTGCCCTTTTTTTATTGTTATTGTTTTTTTTACCTTGTAAATGTGATTATTTGTGATTTCTTTAATCTCATTGAATAACTGTAAATATTGTAATTTGATCTGATTCTTAATAAAAACATTAAAAAAAAACTTTCTCCAAAAGCGGGGTATATTTGGTGAAGTCGAGGGGAAAACCAATTTCGCATGTTAAACTCTGGTGGATGTAATTGATATCAGAGAGAAAGTTCACATTCATGTCACTCTGTCGGATTTAGTAACACCCAATTCCCACTGTCACGATGTACACCAAGATTGAAACCGTGGTCTACATCGTGGAGTAATCGTATAGGGATCTCTTATCAGATCTTGAGGTCAGTCGTGGCATCAATTTTGATTGTAATAGACATTTTGGACTGCTCAAAAATGATCGCGACCAGCTATGAAAAGCCGATCGTTACTGATCGTACCACAGTGGGAACGTGCTAAACCATTCGTGATCATTCGTGGAATCTCGGCTGCATGGCTGGTATGTTGACAATGAGATGGTATGATGCGAATGATCTTAATAAAAATATGATCATGATGAATGTTCCCTTCTTAGACTCGGTGAGTGAGAGTAATTGGTCCTCTGCCCTATTCTTAGAATCACTTCTAAAAAGTCTCTTGGGAGGTAGTGCATTCTACTCCCATTTTTTTTTTAATTTCTTTCATGACCTTATACAGTTTTACAGCATTGTAAAGGTTGAAAGCTTGATCTCATCGCTAATAAAATTAGGCGATGAGTAATTTCTCTGATTTCGTTTGATTTTATTACCGATTTTTAAAGCTAAGCTTTAACTTTCCATTTCATTTGCATTTCTTCTTCATTTTTTCATGCCGGCAAACTACACCGGCATACACATTTTATGGCTCAAAATTTCAATTTAATTTCTATGTTTGGGCGCTTCCCCCTCTAGCTTACACAATGTTGGAGATGGCAGATCGAGAAGGGAGGGGCACATCTTCAAAATGTACACCAGGTGGGTGTTTCATAAAGCTGTTCGTAAGATACAAATGCACACTCAGAAAAAATTTCAATTTGGTACCTTAATTCAACTGTGTCCCACTGGGAGTATTTTAGCGCGTGATATGATTATCATTATTAGGCCTATTATATATTTCCAGCACTAATACCATTGGCCGTATTTCATGTATTTGATCCTATAAACTAGCGAATACATTGCAGAATATTATATAAATGCTCTGTTTGATCACATCTATTTGAATGAAGCAAGGACATTGGCGAGACAATTGACCTGAACTGATCATTGAAGAAATAATTATGTATATACAGGTCAGTACTTTTTTGTCGCCACCGTCATTATGAACAGTGGTGGCGCTATATGATAATATCAGATAGGCCAGGGGCGGGAGGGAGGGGGGGTTGTCCTATGATTACTCAAAAAGTTAAAGGGGAAGAAAAAAGGTAAAAAAGTGAAGAAAGAAGAGTAAAAAGGAGCCAGGGTAGGATTTCATCAACATTTCATGTCCGACAAATTGTCAGATCTGACAATTTCCTTGATTTTGATTGGCTAAAAAGCACTGTTGCGATGGCAACCGTCGGATAAACTTTAACTTGTCCGACGAGTCCTTTCATGAAATGCTCCCCTAGACGCACCACCCTCCATTGTGCCTGTCATTTAATTGCGGAAGAAAATAAAATTGAGGTCATTTATTCGTAAATCTTGCCCCGCCCCCACCCCCATCAAAACATCCTGGCGCCAAGCCCCTGGTCTTTTCCTCAGAACAGAGAGATGAGACAACTAAACATCATTCCGCACGTGTCATGTATGATGTTATTTTTTTTAGGCGTTGCCAAGAGTTATAACTTGAAATGTAAATACAAATCGCTCCTCACCCGCTTAAAAAAGATCAATGCATATTTTGTTTGTAGAGGAGAGAAAGAATGAAATGATATTTAAAATTTAATGTTTATATCAAAGCAATTAAAGGTGCGAAATGTAATAGGCATATCATGAAATCGAAATCATATGATTATAATTGCTCAGGTGGCAAATCCAGAGTATTTTCATAAAAGGAGTTAATGTCATATTCATGGGCGGAAATCCCAGGGGGGACAGGGGGACGCGTCCCCCTACCCAAAATAGTAGGGGGACACAATATAAAATGCCCCCCTACTATTTTGGTCTGTTATGATGAAGAAAAATACATCATTCACAATCGAAATAATACATGTATTTTGGACTACATAACCTTACATTCTGAGTAAAAAACTTTTTTTTGTGCTTGTCAAATTGTTTTGGGTTAAGATGACCTTAAATTTTTGTGATAACCTTTTTTTATTTATTTTTTTTTTTTGCTACATCAGACGTAGGGTTAGCGTTAGGATTGCAATAGGGTTTTGTGTTAGGTTTAGGGTAGGGTATACACTCTAAGAAAAATATTGGGTAAAAGTGCTCCATGAGGGTAATTATGTGTCCAACCAACATTGGGTATTTCTTTGGGAATTTAGACGAAATAAAGCCCGGAGCAATTGTCGCCGGAGCAAATGTTGTGTCACCCACGATCAAGGCCTATCTTTGATACTCTTCTTCATTTATCTCTTCCTATTTCTCTAATTTTTCTTAATCTTTCCCCCATTATTTTCAAGGTCATAGCGCCATCATCGGTCTTACATGAAGTGCCAAATGAAAGATACGGAGCCTTAAAGTGCCATCGACTTGACGAGATACTTTATCTCACCATGTCGACTTAATAGCCTATTCTGTCGACACGGCAAGGTCTTTTATCTTGCCAAGTCGACTTATAAAAAATATATGTCGGC
Organism: Lytechinus pictus; assembly: GCF_037042905.1. NCBI lineage: Eukaryota > Metazoa > Echinodermata > Echinoidea > Temnopleuroida > Toxopneustidae > Lytechinus > Lytechinus pictus. The sequence goes on from NC_087260.1 coordinate 9,077,039, forward strand.
ATGGCGAGATAAGTCGACTTGGCAAGATAAAACATCTCATCCTGTTGACAGATAACTTTTAATAGACTTGGCAAGATAACGTATCTCACCATAATAAGGCTATTAAGTCGACATGGTAGGATATAGTATATCACCATGTCGTCAAGTCGATGATACTTCAAAGGCTCCGTAGAATGACTAAAAATAAGCAAATGTACATTTCAATTATGTCGATGCAGACAATAAGAACTTATCAATTAAGATCATATCTAAATTTCAGCTAATGTCACTTTAAGTCACCGATGGCTTGTTATATTTTGTTGTGTTACGATATAAAAAAAAAACCTCGAAAAATAATAAGTACATTTAATGAAGTTAATGATCGCCCCCAATTGAAATATTGGGGGGGGGGGCAAACATATCGTTTTGCCCCCCCAATAATTCCGCATGTGCAAAAATAAAATAAGATTGTAATGTTACACAGAAATCGCCAAGCGAGATTGAGATACACAACTCGTTCTTTATTTAAAATCGTGCTCAAAATGTCCTCTTTTCAAATTGGAATATAAAGATTTTCAGCTCGTGCTTCGCGCTCGCATAATTTCTTTAGCAAAACCATGCATACTTTTCATGATTACATAGGTGAATAGAAAGTCCCGTTTTCAGTTTTAAACCTTAAAAGAACTCCCGTTTCGATTTGCAATAATCTTGTGTTGGATATATATCTTGTTCTTTATTACAAAACGTCCATTAAACTGTCAATTTTTCAGAACGAAATATCAATATTTTCAGCTCGCGCGCTTCACACTCGCATCTTTTTTTCTTTTAGATACCCATCTTAATCATTGAATATCAAGTTTTCAGGTCAGAATATAAAGAAATTTCAGCTCGCTCTCGGCACTCGCATTATCTTTGTAGTGAGATATGTATCCTCCTCATGAGTTACTACAAACAGTCCTAAACAGGTACCTTTTTCCTGTTTTCAGATCAGTATACACAAAATTTCATTTCAAATATGTGTGTGTATATATATATATATATATATATACATACTAGGCGTGGGTGTGTGTGTGTGGCTGAGTTTCTTTGTTTTGTGTGATCGAGCGCATTTGGAACGTTTCATGATTTTGCCCCCCCCCCAATCTCAAAAATGGATCGACGCCCCTGGTTACCAGTCGTGCGTAAAGTCATTCGTATCTTATGAACAGCTTTATGAAACACCCGCCTGTATTCAGATATACTACTGACTATCGCAAGCACTGGCGTGCAGAAGTATGGGGGGGGGGGGTGCTTGGTGGTCATGTCCCGAAATGTTTCTCAAACAAAAGAAAAATTAGAAAGAAAAAGAAAGACAGGGAAAGGGAAAGGGTGAAATAGAATATCTTATATCTTTCTCTGGATTTAATGCCAAAATATGTTTATCTTCAAATTTGATATTTGTTTAAACATGTCAATATATCTTTGCGCGGTACCTCGCAGCGTTGTAGGAATTTTGTCCCATATATCATCACGGAGGCGTTTCATGCTGTCATGAAATTTGACTAAATTTGACAATGTAGTCAGAGCTGACAACTTGAGTGAAATCCATGGTTTTGATTGGCTGAGAGACACTTGCCTCTGACTGTTACTATGGTAACTGTCAGAGAAAGTCAACTTGTAAGTGCTGACAACTTCCTTGCTCCACTCCCCTCAGAATTTTCGGCTCATTACACTATGTATTTATTGTTGATTAGTGAGATATAGGCCTATACCCCTCCCCTTGACGAATTCCTTGAAACATCCCTAATTTCATGACAGATTTTGACATAAAAGTCAGAAATGATATCATAAATGATCAATCTTCCTTTCGTATTCTCCTTCAATTCTTCACAGTAATAAATAATTACACTAGTTTACATATAGCGCTTAATATCTTGTGTTTCTTAGCGCTTTATACATTGAGAGTATTATTACCTCAATAATACTAAATAGGTTCATTATTGCGGAATGAAATAATCGCTAGAGGGTATTCATTTGTCTCGCAATCTATGGTCAACAAGGAAATTCGTGATCACTCTCGCAAAAAGTGTTCACTAGCTTTCTAGGAAATTCGTGATCACTCTCGCAAAAAGTGTTCACTAGCTAAGAATTTCACGAGCTTTCGAGTGCCGGTGCAACTCTTTATCAAGTGACGAAAATTGAGTTGCAGCGGCACTCGAAAGCTCGTGAACTTGTAAGCTAGTGAACACTTTTTGCGAGAGTGATCACGAATTTCCTAGAAAGCTAGTGAACACTTTTTGCGAGAGTGATCACCAATTTCCTTGTTGACCATAGTAGATTGCGAGACAAATGAATACCCTCTAGCGATTATTATTACCTCGGTCATCAGATCTTGGCCTGCCTTCACACAATATGCATATCTTTCTCCACTCCCTGGGGAGCATTCAGACAAGACATTAGTTCTAAGACTCAGTTAATATAGGCTTACGACACATACGTTTTCGCGTCCTACCGGGTACCAGGGGCGGATCCAGCTTTTTATAAAGGGGGGGGGGTTGGGGTGGTATGCGAGGGAGCGTAGCGACCGAGTCCAAGCGAGCGGAGCGAGCGAGGGGGGAGGGTGTGGGAGGGGGGTGTCCCCCCTCCCACAGTAGGGAAAATTTTTGAAAATCTGTGTGTGAAAATGGCGTTTTCTTGCATAAAAAAAGATAAGATTGAAAAAAATGGTCCCCGGATTTTTTTTTTTTTTGGGGGGGGGGGGGGGGTTGCAACCCCCCCACCCCCCCCTCTAGATCCGCTTCTGGGTACCCATACTACACCTTGGTGGAGAGTGGCAAATGTGGATTGACGCCTTGCCAAAGGATGTTGTATATATAGGCCGCGGTGGGATTCGAATACATGATCTTCTGATTACAATGGTAAGGGTCCGAACCGCTAAACACTACAACGCGTTATACTTTGGGGTGTTTGTTTTGGTCCGTGGATCTTTTTTTTTTTTTTTTTTGGGGGGGGGGGGGGTACCGTGCCCCAGGCCCCCTTCTATAAGACAAATGACCTACAAGATGACGAATTTATTGAGAGCAAAGTCCACTTAATACATGTAATATGGGGGGGGGGGGCATCATATTCCCCTATATATTGAATTGAATCTATTCTTTCTAACAATTAAGAGTAGACTGTATTATCCATGGTATTATTAAAATCCCAATGCACGGTTGACAATGAATAAAGAAGATCTCATCTCTAATAATAGCGATGAATCTTACAATAGGCAAAGTCAAACAAACTGTCATTTCACAAATGAAGAAAGCAGCTCATATAAAAGGGAGAATGGGGTCTAGAAAAGACAGATATCAATATTTACATATCACCGAGGTTCGGTTTTTAAAAGGGAGTAATGAGGCGGATCACTTATTGGGAATTGGACGTTTTGTGGGAAAAGTGTGTAAATTAATCTGAAATTTCGACTGAACTTGCAGTGTTTCTGATGTAAATATATGATATATTTCATGGGGGCATAGCCTGAATTACAGCTAATCCTCATAGCCATACAATAATTGGGCTCCATGATAATTGCTCCGGCGACGATTAATAATAATAATATATAGCATTTACGAGGCGCCGATTTATCGAGCCTCCTATTCAATGGCGCACTATAATATTACCCCGGCTGTAGCTCCAGCTGCTAAAGGCGCTTGATGCATTCAAGGAATTAATCATGTCGGGTACCCATTGGCCTCACCTGGGTTGATTGCAGCACAATGTGGATACATTTCTTGCTGGAGGAAAACACGCCCTGGATGAGATTCGAACCCATGCCCCTCTCATTGAAAGACGAGATTCGTAACCACTAGACCACGACGCCCAAACAACAATTGCTCCACTGTAAATTCCACACACTAATGGAATGACCAACTTCATAACCCTGGATTTAATGTATACCCTTTCCTAAACCTAACATAAAACCATATTACAACCCTAATCATAGCCCTATATCTCAGTCAAAATGAAGCCCGTAGTAATTGTCGCTAGAGCAAATGTCATGTCACCTAGAATTCAGTTTCAGTTTAGTTTATTTCCATAATTCATATACAGATATTTACATGCTTGACATGAGTATAACATAATTATCTTGAGTTGAAATAAATGGTTCTTGAGACAAAAATTATACGCAATAAGAATTTAAATCAGTGAAAAATGGAGGGGCCTAAGTTGAAAGCAGAGCTTGTGAGTTATAGGCCCCAATGGAAGGTGGAGATACGATATAAGGCTATATAGTTATTAAAAAATAACAAGGTAAAAGAAAAGCAAAAGTTTATACAAGTATAGTGAACCAATTGGTTTAATCACATCTGTAGCACGCCCTGGAAGGAAAGTAATGTTTTAAAGGGAGGTATGGTGGTAAAATGGAGCTGCTGAAAGGTTTAGATATCTACTGCTGCCTGAGCTGCATAATCATTCAGAAAAGTATGTTGAAGTTTACGTTTGAATATATCATTTCCACAAGATAGACAATAATATTCAAACCTGAAGGCAATATTCATATGCACATAATCATTTTTACAATATTTCAGTTAAAGCCTGTATGAAGCTTGGTAAAGGATCAGTAAAGCGATCTACTGTATACTCGAGTATCATCATGGGCATTAAATTTTCGCAAAATTCACCAAGAGTGTGCACGAAATCCTTCAATTTTACTTTAAACATGAAAAAAAGCGCCCCAATGACAAGCTCGATAGCTTCGCTTCCTCGCTTTCAAGTCTTTTTTCGAAAGAGTTTATGCGTCCTGCCCCCCCCCCTCGCACAAAAAAAAAATCTGCGTGCGGCCATGAGTATCATTGAACGTTTAATATTACAAAAGCGTATTAGTCATTGTAGGCATGTTTTACCCATGAATTGATCTGCTGACTGTCTGACATTAAATTTTGTGCTGAAATCTCAAGCCCATTCCATGCTTGAGAAGGTCTTTTATACGCAGTTTTTTTTATTTTGATGTAAAATCGTTATTTATCCAATAAATAGATTTTTAGTTGGTTCCCTTCACACCACAATCGTTTTTCGACACATGCATCTACATAATGGAATAGTTACACGCACTTTGTGAGATTTACCAAGACTAAAGATAGCAAGTTGAAACATGAAATTAATTACTGTGTGAGCGCACAAGTATCATTTTTTAAATAATATTTTATTTTCTTCCTCTTTCAAATCAATAAGTTTACAATCAAAATTCATATAAATCAAGATGCTGTACATGTATACGATACAAATAAATATATCAATATCAATGAGATTACAAATATTTTTAGAATTATTACAAATGAAGTTAACTGCCCAATTTCTCTTCCATAACAATGTGAAAGCAGAGGGGAAAAACCATACCAATCGACAAATAAAAAAAAAAAACATTTTGTAAAAGATGACTTTTTTCCCGAATGGAATAGAAATAATATATTTTGCACATATTAATTGTACAAGAAAAAAAGGATAAAAGATTATTTTAAAGGTTAATTAGAGGAAGGTTATTAGCCTAAGAACGTCCCTACACACTCATCATTTTGTACTTTGGGAATCACAGAGATACGATCTTACGTATACGTAAGCTCCCGTTGGGAATTTAGGAAAACGCCCTCTGTTGGCGTGGATGTGTACTATTATTTACTTCACGTCAGTGACAATGATCAGTCTTCAGTCACACCTCATATTACTTTAATCTAATTAACATTACATATGATGTAATCATTTCAGGTCTTGACCTACATTCAAAGTTTCGCTTTGTCTACTTAAACAGTAAAGCAGCCATAAAAGTAGTAATCGCTGAATGGTAGGTCCTATAGGATATTTTTGTTTTGCCATGATCAGTGAATGTAATATCTCTCCTATAAGCTCATTCAAAATGTCTTGTGTTCACGATCCCTAAGGGACCGTAATGCCCCCCCCCCCCCAAAAAAAAGGGGGGAATGCGTATGGGGCAATTTTATTTCAAAATATCGTATAGCGTGCGAAGCAAAAGAGAGAAAATTTTGACATTTTTTAAAACGAAAATCTACGTTTGTGATACATTAAAGAAAAATATAATGTTTCACCCCTTTTTCCCTTTTATTTTCTTCCTTTTACCCCCTCTCTTTCTTTCTTTTCTTTTTGGGTCGTATTTATTGGAGTCTAGCGCCCCCTTTTGCATACGAAGTTGCGGTTCCCCCACACACACTTGTTCATTCCAAGAACAACCAATCAATTTTGAAAAGCAGGGCAAATTTGGTAAACACTGTGCAATGATAATAACAATAACATAAAATAATGTTCGCGTGGTGGATATCATGAGAATAAGCATTTGTTGGTGTAGATCAAATAGAATTAAGAAAGAAGTGTCATTTCCGAACACATTGTCGTCGACCGGTATGTAAACATTTGAATGCAGTTCCAGATCAAAGGTCTACATTGTGGCAATCCAATGAAACGGATCTCTACTGAAAAGAAGAAAAAGAATCGGTGTTTCCCCTGACATCATTGATTCTCCAACAGATGTTCCCCTACCTGACTGAGCTGTAATCGTCAGCCCTATTACTGCGTAATATTCAGCCAATCAGAACACTCCTAGTGCACATGCGCGGATCGCATATATACTAGCTCCAGCTCCCTGGTTTGGGACAGTACAGTGCAGAACACGCATTGCATAAATAGCATCGCGAATCTCACATGTATAAATTCATCGAAGCATTTTCACCTGCAACAAAACCACAAATCTTCTCGTCATATCATATCTACTTCTGAAAGCTTGCCATTGACAATCATTGTGTTCGAGAATAGATTGAGGAGATAGGCATTCCTTGTTCTCTGCGATACTTTGAGCACGCTTTGAGAAACCGCCGTGTCACTTTATCTCTCTGTCCAATATTCCCCACTGATTTTTCATCCTCTGAAGACAAGTAAAAAGTGAAAAATTTTAAACACCAGGCGGACTTATACCCGAAGAATTCGTTTTTATCTTTCTGAGTTGTGGCACGACAAGGAATTAAATTCTTACAGTATCGACATTATGGAGGGTGGAAAGTCCTCAAAGGTCTCTGGAATTATCAACACTGTTTCTCATCTTGTTTTGAAGGATAAACGAGCGATCGAGATGGGGAAAGATCATGCTGATAAGATTGAGGTGAGAGCGGAATTCATTTATTATTTATATCTTAAGTTTTATTAATATGATTAGGCCAAACTTGGAAATTGTGAACAGCCAAACTGACAATCTTTATAGATGTCGTGTGTAGCGGTAATCGGTTTGTCGCGATTTTGAATTGGAAGTATTATGCCGTATGAAGTATTATATTGGAAGTAGAACAATTATGAAGGCCACCTTACAATATTTCATTGATCTGCGAGACTGCGACCCGAATTTGGAATAAAACTATAAGTTGATGTGAATAATGAGACAAGGAAAATATAATACTGTGATAAGTTCTCTTCAACTTACGAATACTTATGTTCAAGTCTGTGACAATACTACCATCCTTATAATAACTACAAAAACAAATTAAACATCTAGTCATATATATAGAAATCAAAACAATCCTACGATTGGCTACGATTTGAAACAAAATTGGCCTTTACCACCCCCAAGCTTGCAATATTAGTATATTAGTATTCTTACAGCTAATTGAACCTCAAACAAAAAGATGCAATCATGTATATAGGTGTGCGGATGCCTTTTGACTGGGACTCTTCGTGGAGATGCTCCCTTTAATCGGGGCCTTTAATATTTGGAGAGTATATTTATCTGGAATACAGCGAACGGACTTTGACATTTTCTCGCTTGGTTTCACGATGTAATGACATCATAACACAGAAGAATGTGAAGGAAATTATAATTTCTTTTGATCTCGCTGAGCTGGAAAGATGTAGGACTATTAATTCTTCATGATGTTTGTGTCTTTTATCGAAAGTATTTTCTTTCTCTCATAGGCTTGTTTTTTTTGCTATAGGCCCTATACTATTGACTGTGTTCAAACGTTATTGAACCCCTAATTCACAAAATGCACTCCTTCATGCCGAGTGTTGAATGATGTTCGGCGAGCCAAGAGAAACAAACTTTCTTGGATGTAATATTTGATGATCTCCAGACTCCACGATTAAATGTCTAAAACTTGGTAGAACTTGAACGCTCTCCATCTCTCTCTCCCCCTCTCTCTTAACTGATCCCTCCACTCCTTTGGAGATTCTTGGAGTTCAGATGGAATGTAAATGTATGTAATCACAGATACGCCATCATTATGTTAATTTTCTGGTCGGGTTCAATAACTTTATGACACCACTGCATTTCCTTTATCTCAAAGACATGATTTGTATTTGCTACATATAATAACCACGGTAATAGGCCCTACCTGTAATAGGGTCATATGCAATTCAGATCACGCTTCCAGCAGATCGAAAAACTATATTTTTCACCTTGGGTTTTGGATATTGAATCGCTTTATTGGTATACCACGATATAGTTATTTACCAGGACGAGGTTAGCTAGGTTGCGGGGTTTTCAGGTTAGGGTTGTGCCACTTGTGCGGGGGTAAAATGACTGTATACCTGTCGCCGTTTCTGAACGTCGTTACCCTTCCTTATAGGGTCATCTCCAGTTTCGCATCTGGGCCAGTTGCATAAAAGTTAACTGTTATAGTGGAAGCACCGCGTGGTGTAGCGGTTCTGACTCTCGCCTTGTAATGAGAGGGTCGTGTGTTCGAATCCCACCATGGCCTAGCGTCCTTTGGCAAGGCGTCAATCCACACTTTGCCACACTCACCCAGGTGCTAATTGGGTACCCGTAGGAAACAACCGTCAATGTGGTTGGTTAAGCAAGTGCTGCTTGAAATGCTATGAATCCAGTGACCGGGTAATAATAATTGTGAAGCGTTTTGAGCAGTCGTAGATTGATAATCCACACATATACAAATTCCTTGGGAATAAACAAAGGTTGAAAATAAAAATATATAATGTAATTGCCAATTATTATATTTGCTATTAAATGGTATCAATTGAATGGGATCCTTGATTCAGATCGGCTGTTGAGCATTGCTACCATGGTAGTTACCATTGGATGGCAAAAAGTTACCATGGTAACTTTTATGCAACGGGATCACTCTTGCATCAAAGTCACAGTTGTCTCTCTCTCCCTCGGTTCAGGGAATCTTACCTAGTAGAAAGCAATAATATTGTTTAAGGGCCTATTTGTCTAGCATATAGGCTATACCATCAGAACTGTTTATTATATATTGCGAGGATTAGGGCACTCGGGGGGGGGGGGGGTTGATATACGCACCCGCGTCCAGAAAATGTGTCGAATATGGGGTCCCGTTTTAATTATAAGGCACCCAGAGAATGGGTGGAATATGCTCCCGTTTCAACTTTCAGGCACCCAGGCGAGGCCTAAAAGTTGCTTTTGCATCGGCAATCACACCATTGGGTAGCCTTTTCTTAATGATTTGGTTATGCAGATTGCGTCATTATTATTCATGAATTATAGCTTGTTTGAGATTTTTTTCCCGGTTGTACAATAGCAAGGATTAATGCGTATTAGATGAGCTGATAATGACACGTCCGATTTCAGTGTATATAACCAGTGGCGTACCTAGGATTTTCCACAGGGGGGCAAAATCGGCAAAATCGTACCAGAAAATAATTTGACAAGCAAAAAAAAAAAAAAAAAAAAAAAAAAAAAAAAAAAAAAAAGGGTCTTCAATAAAAAAATTTAGGTTCTCGTACCAGAAAATAATTTGACAAGCAAAAAAAAAAAAAAAAAAAAAAAAAAAGGCTCTTCAGGGGGGCATTAAAGGTCTTCAAGTTCGTCAGGGGGGCAAAAAAGGTCTTTTAAGCTCGTCAGGGGGGGGCAGGTATATGTCTTTTGTATGGGTTGTGGCTCGTCAGGGGGGGGGGGGCAGAGTGCCCCCTCTGCCCCCCCCCCCGTAGGTACGCTAGTGATTATAACGTGCAATTAGGATGTCCCTGCCGAGTACGTAATTCAGGATATCAGAATTATTTTGCCGGTCGCGCAGTGGATTGGGCATGTGTTACCTATATTCAAGACGCTCTGTGTGGTGATAGTATACATCCACTATAATGCATTGATCATGGAACTACCATCTTCTCAACTATTGACCTATTTTTGTGGAGGTAAAATCATTAAGTGTATAGAATAGGCGTACTCTTGCAATTTATATTGTTCCCCCTTGTGTAATCCCCAATGACGTTTTCCTTTCCTTTCTTTCCCTTTTCCACACTGATCTTTCGCTTCACCAAACACGACTCACGATCTTTTGAAATTTAAAAGCTAATCTTTGAGATCAAAATAAATTCAGTATTCGACTGGCCACTCTTCACAGCCGATCTCAAATCCCTGAAATTTAGAGTGTAATAGTAAAACACGCTTGGCAATGATGTCTGTAGAGCTAAATAAACATGGTTTGACTGCTGAAGTTAATTAAAGGCAACCAAAACCCAAGAAGAGAAGCAATCTTATTGGACAAATTTTCAGATTTTCCTCATTATCTTTCAAATTGCACCTTGCCTCCTTCTGAGTACAACATATGTCATGGGAAAATATAATTCACATCACACATGTCGAGGTCAGGAGAAGATAATGTGAAATATGCAAAATAAAGGGGGAAATCTGAAAATTTGTGTGCAAAACAAATGGAGAGTTGTCCACAAAATCAGCAATTTTGAAGCACGTTTGCCAATAATTTGAGGATCGCAATAGAAAGTACAAGACTTTTTAAACGTCAATAACTTGCTAATTTCATAACCGATTTTGATGAAACTTTTTTTAAATTGTTCCTCTCAATTTACTCTTTCCATTAAGATTGCTTCTCTTTTTGGGTTTTGGTTTCCTTTAAATGCGATAAAACCATCTACGGATATCAACAGTCATCACCTATTGTAAGAGAAGAATTGTGTTACGCACTCGATTACCGACGGGCATTGAGGGGGGGGGGGGGGAAGTGGAGGAAGTTTCTTTTCTTTTTTTTTTTTTTACGAAGTGGGAGGTATCCAAATGTGAAAATCAATCGGCTTTCCTTTGGCATGCAGCTTCTTTTGTTAAAGTCATGCTGACTTTGGCAAATGATCGATATCGTTTGCGGTATCATCTAACTTTTGGCAGCAACCATAACAAATCAATCTTGACAATAGCCCCCATCACACTTATTCCGAATCAAGCAGAATTGGCCTGAATGAAAGGACTATTGATTGACCACCAGTTGGTCATTTAAATCTACTTCGAACACCGTTCGAAAATATCCCTCGAATGTTTTGAACATGACCAAAACCTTCGGGACGGCCAAAAGAAATGACAAAAATATTTCGAATGCACTCAGAATGCAGTCAGGATATTTAGAATGCCCCTAGAATGTCCAAGAACGTAACACGAATTATCACTCTGACTCCATTGCGGTTCATTTTGACTAGTGTATGATGATACACCTGGTCAATTTACTGAATTTCAACTCCAGTTTGGTGAATTCATAAGTTCCTCCCAAATTTTTAAAGATTTTTTGAATATTTTTTTCTTTCCAGCATCTGCTTGATTCCTGCTGATTCCGAATAAGTGTGATGGGGGCTTTAAGCACTCTAGTATGGATTTGGCAGTATATAGTCCAATATGTTATTATTATTATTATTATTATTATTATTATTATTATCATTATCATAACTGTTATGATTATTGTTATCATTGATCATTATCATAACTGTCATTATTGTTTTTATTACAATGACAATTATCATCATTAATATTATTATCATTATCGTAATTATCGTGATTACTATTACAATTATCATTATTAATATTATTATCGTTATCATAACTATCATTATTATTATTATTATTATCATTATTAATATTATTATCGTTATCATAACTATCATTATTATTATTATTATTATCATTATTAATATTATTATCATAATCCACATCATAACTGACTTATGGCAAACACAATCATTCAATAATCTAGTAATCATTTGCAATATTGACAGACTCATTTTGGGAGGATTTCCCATAACTAAAAACAACATCCGAGTCCAACGAAATCTTCTTGCAGTACTAAAATGGAATGAACCATTTCCTTGATCGAGAAAGAATATCGATCGAGTGTTATGTCATGCCCAACGACTTTACCTCGCTTACACTCTAAAACAGTTTCCCAAATATTGGGTGAAATGGGAACATGCAGTATGCTTGCCGTGTAATTTGATACCAAATACTTCGTAAATTTTATTCAATGTTGCGTTGAAATTTACCCTTTAAATTTGCGTTTTGCTCAATATGGGGGAAAATTACACAGCAAACATGCTTGTTCCCTTTCTACCCAATATTGGGTAATTTTCACTCAATCTTTTCTAGAGTGAAGCTCAATACTGCAATTTGTAATCTTTACGAATTTGACTTTAAATGCAAAGGTCAGCTATTTCCATTTATATATACGCTTGCTGAAATTACTGCTGAAGAAACAGAATCATACAAATCGCGTAAAGAATGTTTTGAAAGTGATATTCTTCAATAATGCGCGGGGGCCCTGAGAAGAAACAAAAAAGAACATGAAAATGATCCATGCATGCAAGCACAAAGGATTGTATTGAAATGATAGAGGGGTAATAAAATATGTAAAAAAAACGGGATCAAAGCAAGCGGTTCCACGAAGTGCTTTTGCATGCATGGTGTTGAATAAAAGGCAAATATTCGCCTCACGGTTAGCACAATAGGGGCATACGAATACAGTGCAGACCACAGAAGTGGTACCCCCTGGCTGAAAATAACTCTGTCTAAATAAAAAGAGTAGACTTCACTGAGCAAACTGCCGAAAATTCCATCAAGATGTGATAGCAAATAACGAAGTTAGCGAAGTTTAAAGGTTTGCATTTTATGGCGGGGAAAAGTTTATATGCATAACGTCATGAATATTCAATAGACATGTCAGGTGGACTGATCATGTTTCCAAAAAATCAATCCATTCACAACTTTCCAACAAGGCGATTGGGTGAATTTCATTTACCACTTTTAAGAACTTTGCGGGCTCAGAACACATTTATATACGATGGACCGAAGTTATGGAACTCACTTCATAATGATATAACAAATGCAAAATATTTGAACTCTTTTAAGACTAAATTCAAATTATCTCTATTAAAACCTTATAATATACTCCCAAATTAATTTTAATTCATCATTTCTGTCAAGTCATCATCATTATTATGTCAAGTCATCATCATTATTACTTTAAACTAAAATTAAAACATAAAATTATTATCCTTTTTTTATTAAAAAAATCTGACACAAGTCCTTCTCAGATGTGCTCATTATTGTGTCTATCCTCTCCTCTATTTTCTCCTCTCCAGTCCGCTTATCCGCCTTCCTACCGGTTATTTGTTTAACGGCATCAATCACATTTTTCGTGCATTATATTCTATCCAGTTTATTTTATATATTTTTTCTCCTCTTATACACATCATTGAATCCAGTTTGCTTGAGTCCACGACGGCATGTGTTCTATCTACGTACAGCAGCACCCATCCATCTTCTCAGGGCATTCTCCCCCTTTTTCCCTTTTTTTTTCTTCTCAAGTTTTTCTGGGGGGGGGGGTGGGAAGGGTAGATATTTTTAGGACGGGTTGTTTTGTCCTTCACCAAACTGTATATTTTTTTATTACTTTGTATTTATTTTGTGAGTATTTCCCTCTCATTTATTCATTCTTTTCTCATTTGATTATCTGTATTTATACTTTGTTATTTTGTTATTTGTTGTGTTATCTATTTCTTGAGGGGCCCACATTGTACAAGCATTGCTTTTTAGTGGGTCCCTCCATTTCCATCTTAATTTAATTTCTATTGAAAAATAGTATATATATTTAAAACCTACAATGTGTTGCCCAAATCGTCTAAGTGTTTTTTTTTTCACTACATATGTATAATTAATTTTGTTTGCAACGGATACAAATATTTATGTTTTATATATGGTATACAATTTGTTTTTGTTTGATGGAAGTGAAATAAATGAATTTGAATTTGAATTTGAATGTTATATGTCACACTTTCTTTTTTTTCCTTCTGTTTTACATGAAATCATAATCAGATATTTTCATACAAGTGTGTGTGATATGCCCCCCTTGTAATAGAATCTGCAGAAATGAATGTCAGTTGTCAATCCATTAGATTTCATTCCTGGTTGACATGATATAAATAATCTATCAGACTTTGCTCATCCTCATCTGTCCAGCTTCAAGTATCTCATGGTCATCGAACCCACACCCGCTATACGGTCATCGTGCCTAATTCGCCGTATGTGCTCCTATATAGGCTTTGGAATGCTCTCCCGATTTATGTTCGTGACTCCAACACTTGCCACTTTTTAATCAGAAGTTTGTAAATCATACTATATTTTTGTTAGTTTGCTAAAATTACCCTCCATGCATTTTCCCTCGGTAGTCTTAAGTTTATATTTTATATGTTAATTGTATCCAACTCTTTAGCTTATTTATACTAGTATTTGTCTATCTATCCAGCGCTTAGTAACAACGCGTATTAACTGCTAAAGTTATGTTGTTTATTATTATAGGCCTAAATGTAATTATGATGAAATACGAAAGAAAAAGTGAGGAATATGACATCATCATTCATGAAGAACTGTTTCACCGGAATAGAGCAAAGCTTTGAAATGTCATAACTTCGTGATTCCTTGTCCGCTTTGGATCATGAAATTTGTTCAGTGTTTTGTTTGTCTGATATTTCTTTATTTGTGCGAATCATATCATTATTTTTCAGCCTGGAGTAGAACTAATTATTAAGTGCATTTTGTAAAAAGGAAGTGGGCTTCGGGTTCACATGTCACACGGCAATACAGCAATAAGAAATACCCAAGTATAGTGGATGTCATGAAGCAAACCAATTTTGGAATTTAGGATAAATCACCGCAGACCGACCAACTTCAGTCAGCACCCGACTGCTTTCAGTCGCCGGTTCCGGTACCGGTTCAATATTTTGACGATCTTCCGGTTCAGTGCACTCTATTTGCAAAAGCATGCACTATGGAATGAAGTGTAGGGAGACTTTTCTTAGCCATACATTCAATATACCATATCGTAGTTACCTCATGGGTAATTTTTGTCATATGACCTTTCATTTGGTTCATTATGTCAAATTAAAAAAAAAGCATGCCTAACACAGCAGGCTGCAGAAATTGCATAGAACAGGTGACTAGAATAGCACACCAGTGAACGTTCCTATGAAGGTATTTGTTCCATGTCCACTTTGAATACATGCGCATGTTATATAACAATGTATATACTTAGCCAACTGTTAAATACTAGTCGCTAGTGGACGCATTGTTGTTGTTTGCGGTCCTGTATAAATGAAAAACACAATTCAAAAGAATATATGAATAATCAAGACATCAAAGTCGGTGCTTATCTCATTGAATATAAAACCCCCATGTCACTTTTGTACAAACGACTTCTTCTGATTAGAATCTGAATCTTCTGATCATGCGCAGAATGGAATTACGAACTGGGTTATATAAGTTGTAGCAGAGCGGCGCCCCAACGAGGAGGGGGGGGGGGCAAAAGTGCTACTATGATAATTATCAAATATTAAAACTAAAACAAAACTGAAAAGGAAGAAAGAAAAAAGAGAAATATATTTTAAAAAGGAGAAAAGGGGTAGATGAGGAAAGAAGAGAGGTGCAGGTCTTACAGCTCTATATACCTTCCCTCATATTCAACTTAGCAAAAATAGATAAATAATAAATAAACAAATAATAAATCAATCAATAGATGTATATATATATATATATAATAGATAATTATGACGTCATTATATGACGTATGTATGATTATAAATATATATATATATATATATATATCAAATACTTGGGTAGTATTGTACATAATTATATATATATATATATATATATATATATATATATATATATATATATTAAAGTAAATACATATACACGATCGGACGGATGACGTAGCAAACTAAAAAAGGAAACGGTAGACGGCGCGTCGAGATGGCGAAGATTGTGCATTTTTAACAGACTGCAAGACGACATGTCAATTTGAGAGTGTCCTCCCCATAATTTCCAACTTATCCCTTTTCAACGTCTATTATGTTGAAGAATGCACATTTGTAGTGCTGGAGGGCGTCAAGTACTTGGGAAGTATTGCACATAAACTTATATCATTGTCTGGATGAACAACAGATAAGCGCCAATAGGTAGACAACGTAACGTATCTTTGTACGAAAACCAGGCCATCAAACCACAATTCAAACCCTTAATGCAGTTATTTAAAACACGTTGTCAAAGCACCTATAAGAGGTCAACTGAATTACCATGGTTTAACCAGTCTACCTTTTACGGCCACCGCACACCTTACGACTGGTCTACGGCCCGCTTTTGGAAATAAATTGCATTTTCCTCATTTTCTGAAAATATGAATGAAAGTTATACTTTTATTTTAGTTGCAAAATTAACTGTACGATACGTATATAACAATTTTTTTTATGATTGCAAGCCTTTATTATTTTTTTTCAGTAAATGCCGAATTGGTTTTAAATCGTAGCCTGTGGACATCATACGACTAGATATTCATTTCACTTTTATTCTAATTAGGATTGGTAGCATCGTCACAGATTTGAACATAAATATTCTTACGATGATTTAGAACTTAAACATTCAGATGATCCATGTGTCGTTGTTCGCATCAAATTTTACTACGTTTTTTTCAAAAATCGGGTTGTAGACCAGTCTTAAGGTCCCTCGGAGAGGACCTAAAGCCGTCGGTCCTCTGGTTGCTTGCTTACAAGCATTCGTGCTTTCTTAGCAATCAGGTAAAAATCACCACCATTTAAGGTGTGCGGTGGCATTTGGGTCCACGATTGAATAGTATATATCTGAATGATGCACACACAAGGAGAATACAAGAAAAATACATGCCTGTCATTTGGCCTTCTGGACAAAATACTTTGGGGGAACGAGGTTGAGACGGGACATATCCGACGATATAAAGTATTCGATTGAGTAGGGGTGACGAGTAATTTACTATTGAGATTAGTTTTGATGTCAAAACGGAGACATAGATATGAATGAAGAAAATAATTGTATTTCATTATGTGAAAATAATAGGGCTCAAATCCATGATGGTTTCCTGAGATACAGATGTTTGAGCGAACAGTATGATAGTGTCATATTGATGGCCGGAAAGGTAGATCATAAAGGCCAAAAACTGTAGATTCCCAGTCCTGGGCGGCCGGTACTGATCAGCTACCGGTCACTTGGTCTTATAAAAGCTTCGGCCCTAAACGCCTTCAGTTCTCGTTAACCATTCAGAAGCGTTGGTGATGTCCAGTAATGTCAGTCATTTGGTCGCTGTCGGTCCGTGAGCAAACGATATGGCTTGTCGAGAGCGCCTCCTGCATGCCTGCTTCTGTCGTCTGTGGTCAGCTATCTGTGGACAGAGTTTTATCCTCATTTATCCTGTTTATCATTCTGTCAGATCTGACAACTTTCTTTGATTTAGTTTGGCTGAGAAGGACATCTGACTGACACTATGGTACTCGTCAGATTAAAGAGACTTTGTCGAATTATACATCCAAGTCCAACCAGTACCTTCCTTTCATTTATCACCCCTCAGACAGTTTTTTTTCGAACTGGATTAGTCCCTGTCGGATACAAAACAAATGACCACATGAAATGTCCTTTGCCATACGTCGAAGGATACAATTTGTGTTCTGGCTAATGTAAATTAGCATTATATTAGCACTATGTTGATATCACTGTATATTTGTTCTTTGATTTAGAACTGTTCAAAGCCCAATCCTATGGTACGGTATGTGATACGCCGAGGAAAGATTGAAGACTGTTCTCAGATCTCAGTACTTATGAAGAAACTCGCAGCGAGTGAAGACTATGGAGATCGGGTAGAAGTGTCTGAAGATGGTGAGCTTATTTTGTGTTTTCATCATTTGTTTGGATAGTTTTAATTAAGGTCCATTATTGTCAGTTTTTCTTCACCATTGATAAAAAAATTATTTGTATACTTAGAATTGGAGTATTTATGATTATTATATTTAAGACACTTCCTCCCGATGCCATGCAGAATATCGCTTTATGCACTTTCGAGCAAAATTATCTTTGCAAAAACGTCATCAAATGCCCTTGCGATTTCATATAATCTATGATTATCATTATCATTATATCTATTATCATTCTCGTTGGTGTTTTAAATCTGTCGCTAGTATAAATGGATTCTAAAATAATGTTAAAAAATCTACCAACCTCACCAGTATTTAAACATAAAATTCCAATATAAATATTTGTAAGGTTGATAGAAGCATTAGGATCAGGGACCGTGATTTGATCATCCCCAACCATGCCAACTGATGAAAGTTTTCTGTATCACAAATGCATTGTATTCTTAATAACCAAAAGCATCATTGCTCTTCCGTCTTTTTAGATCTTCGTCGAGATGGGTTTGGTGATTACCCGGTGTTTGAGAGCATCGTCTTAGAAGACAAAGAGGCCAACGAGGAATCGTCCATCTTGGGTTATGCCCTCTATTTCATGGGTTTCTGCTCGTGGAAGGGACGTCTTCTCTATCTTGAAGATGTGTACATCAACTCAGAGTACAGAGGTAAGAAAAGTTATTTATTTTTATTCATTAATTTATTTCCAGGCAAAAGACAACAAGATAGTGGAAAGAGAAAGAAATTACCACCGACTAGTGACTGAGGATGACCAAAAGAAAAACCAGTTTCTCTAAGCTATCCTCACTAGTCGGGGTCTACAAATAGCCTTTATATAAAAACAAAATCGGCATAAAACTTAATGTATTTTTATTATCTTTTATTTTTAAAATGGGGGCCTGGAATGCTGACACAAAAATGGCATTGATTTTTCTAGTTCATGAAACCGTTCAGATTTAAAGTATCTTTCTCTCATAAAATGAAGAGCTATATACAATCACTGTCAATATTTTGTAAAACCATTCGGCGACGGCACATCCACATATTTTCATAAACATGATGTCTGCGCCTCGGAAAAGTTCACTAGATAGGAGGGCGCGTAATAAATGCTGTGTTTATTGTTATGAATTTTATTATTACAAATAATTGAAAGTCTTGCATCCATCAATGGCCTTAATTTGTTCTGACAAGGCAAAGGTCCAAGAGGAAATATGAATCACCGCGAGGAAGTTTCCCTGATTTTTTTCCCCAGGGACTAGTGATCTATTTACCGTCGCCTGAAAATTTGCTGACTTTCACAAAATTATTTGGCGATTTCATGATTAAACGCTGTTTCTTTTTTGTCAATTTATATGTCAGCGGAGAACAAAAAAAAAAAAAAGTCGTGAGAAATGTTTGACTTTCGAAGTAATTCGAGGGCGAGGAAGTGAACCGACCGAGTTTGTTATGGGGCACTTTTGTATTTTTCAAAGTGAAATTAAAGGATTTCGTGCACAGTTTGTAGAATTTGTAAAAAATATTAGTAAAAAAAATGTAAGTGAAATATATATATATTTTTTTTTTGGGGGGGGGGGAGGGGCACAGTGACTGCTATGAACGGCCATGCCGAAAACTATAGTCTTGCATCCATCAATGGCCTTAATTTGTTCTGACAAGGCAAAGGTCCAAGAGGAAATAACATGACTAGCACTAGCTGTCAATAATATGATTTGGATCATTTTTTTTTGGGGGGGGGGGGGTAAATCAGGTTTGGTTTTAAACTAGTGAGGGTTAAATCATGCTTCCAAAACCGACATAGCACCAACACCAAACTTGAAATCATCCATTGTCGAGTTACATTCTCAATTCCAAGGACTTAAGGTGAATTCAGATCAACTGTGAATTATAAATATAGTTACCAGCCAAATATTAGGTAAAGATTTATACCTTTTGGATTTAGATATAAAACTAAAATATTAAAAGTTAAATCTTTTTGATCTTCAAAAGTTAATCCTTAAGCCGGTCGCTATTCACTACTGATGCGGATTTGTTTAAAATCCTTGAAATCATGAGTGTATCAAACTTTTTTAACTTTTAAGTGATTACGCTTGGGATTTATTGAAGATTGCATCATATCCTTGTTCATTTTGGGGTGTATATTCCTACGTGTATATTGTTTTCTTGTTATCTTTAATTGATATAGCCAAATTCTGATGATTACGACAGTAATGCTGATTAATTGATAAAAAGAACTGCATAGGATAGAGGAAAATGAAAACAACAACCCAAGACTAAAGTGTATGAATAAAAGTTAATCTGATATCTTTATCGAAATCAACCTTCTACAGTTCACTTCACCTATACAGTCGAGTTGATTTATCGGTACGATTATTGTATTATTTCAGCGTTTTAGGGCTTCAATTTCGGCTCTTTGGGGGATGTATGACCTTAATAATATTAACCTATTTTACTTGTTCTATCTACCCCCTTAGGCACTGGACTCGGCATCGCTCTTCTACACACAATAGCCAAGGTGAGGACCATTGTGCATAATCAATAAAATCCCGAAATGGAATTCGATTTCTTTTTCCATAAATGCATAAGTAAAAAATTGTAATTTGTATCCAAGTAAAGACATTTGTAAAGAATTGTGATTAAAAAAAAAATATTTGTTACTGCTTACTCATCGAGGGCAAGGACTGTTCATTTTCAGTTTGATTGTACCTGAAATTATCAATATTGGAGTCAATCAAGATAATACGAAACCTACACCGTAGAATAATTGCATAAACAAATCGGCTAATGCAGTGTGTCCCACAAAGAGAAAACCCTTTTCACAATTATTAAATATGATTTTTTTACTATGAATTTGATACTCATGGTAAGAAAGGAATCTCATCTCGAATTTGAAACCAAGAGCTAAGCAAATCGTTCACGCATTGCAGATTACAAACACTAAATATTGAGGCATATCAGAAACGATTTGCGCAGAAACTCACGCGTGAATCTGAATCCACTCTCATTTCAGGGATCCGCGAGAGAATCTTGAAAAAAGAATACAAAAGAAATGCTAATGATCCAATCGTCGAATAAGCACGGCCGTCGTCGTACATCTCGAACCAAACTTTTCCCATTTTTCTGCGTGACCTGGTTTTGACATCAAAATGTCAAATTCGTCTTGTTCTGGGCGTTGTGGCGTGCGCCTGTAATCCAAGCTATGTGGGGAAGTTACAAATTGATGCAGAGATTCGAGGTTCGATCCCTGGTCACGTCTTTCGGATGGTGACGTTAAAGGTCGGTCCCAGACGTAAATAATCATATCTGATTGATACACGTCTGACAAAACTCAAATACACACACACACACACACACGTTCATTAACGCGTGAAGTGTTCGTTTCATGTCCGTATCAAAGAGGAATAATTGAATTATATGATTATGTAAATGAACTTTTTAAGAATCTTTTGAGAATTTGTTTGAATATGAAGGGAATTGCGTTCATTAATGATTTTTACATTCATATTTTGATTTCAGATTTCTGAGGAGAGAGGATGCAAAGCTATACAGGGTACCGTCGTTGAATGGAACAAGGATGTCATGAAGCTGTATAAACGGATAGGCGCCACGGATATGACCGAAGAGGACAAATATCACCTATTTGCCATCGGCCGAAACGAGGTTAGCCGGTTCGCCAAGGCCCGGATCCCTGTCTTAAATAACGGATCACAAATTGTGACATGTGACCTGTGACATTATATTGGAACTAATAATAATCTCGTATTTCAGTTCGGATTGTCATGGTAGCGACACCGGCTCTTTTATAACCGCACACTCTACCAGATAACCGATGTGAACCGAACAGCTGAGCAAAAGCACTGTGATCAGCTATGGCGGATTTGTTCGGTTATGCCGCCGACATATCATGCCAACGAGAGAACGGTGTCGTGGAATCGGATACTGGCACTCGGTCACTATACGAGACCGGTTTCCCGATTGGACCGTCAACGATCTAGCCGGTCCCGGATCTAGGTGAATTCACCGGATTTGACTATTACATCGGTTCTGAACCGATGGCATTCACGTTCCCGCATGGAGTTACGCATTTTAATTGATACGCAACCAAGTTGGGTTGAAAACCTTGGTTGGTCATTAAAAGCCCGGCCCATGTCAGTCGGAATTACGCTCAAGAACAGTAAGCCGTGTCGGGAATCAAATTATGTTGACCTACATGTACTTAACATGTATAGGCCTACAAATGAAACAACAACAGTACGGATCATTGATTACAACAGCATATTTTTTAATCAGTTGCTTCACAATTGCATAATTATTATTAGCATTTTAGCTTGCTTAGTGTCATGAATTGATTTTTACAGTGTTGACATTTCTCTGATATAGATTAAACAAATTATATTTTTTATTTAAAATGTACCTATATATGGACCAATGGTGTACACAACTAGTCGAGTTATTTGGGAGGGTCGTGTTTTCCAAAACAGATCTGTGCGGAAACAGAAGAGGAAGTTGAAATTTGAAAAAAGAGAGCGTATTTTATTGTTCGGTTACAGAATATGGTCCTTACTCTGTAATAACTTTGTCAAAAATATAACAAAAGCTCCTGAGGTTAGAAGGGGTAGGCCTATAGGCTCCAAATTTTACGGATTTTGATTTAATTACAGTATGGTTAGTGACCAAACGAACGCTGGATTTTCAAAGACAATTAAGGGTAAACAAATAATTGTTTCTATCATAATCAACAAAGCTCTATACAGCCTTAATAGCCCCACCTAAAGGACTCAACTACTTGTATCTGGCCAGGTTCATTTCCCAAACTGCAACATTCACAGCAGTGTAGTCTTTTAATACAGGCCCACTTAAATAATAACACACTAATTCACTACTAAATAAATACATTCATATTACAATAATTGTTACCAAGTAGCAAATCTGGTACATTTTCCTCTCAAAAACAATTAAATGAAACTACAAATGAATAATAAAATGAAATTATATGCTAGTATATCGTCTGTTTTACTATACTAATAAGTTTGTAAACAAAGGTACATCTTAAGACTAGCCAATTAGAACATACAGTCAATGAGAGATAACACATTATGTCGTTCAGTTCGCTCCCCTTTGAATTAAGTTGAATGTTGTAAAGACTTACCAATGATGATGTAAATAATTATTTATTCATAGCCACACAATTTTACATTTTTTTTGACACTCTGTATATGCATGAACGTTGTATATTATATGTATCTTGTAAATTATTTATTGAAATGTCTATATATTTTATTTTTAAAACAATGCAAATAAACAAAAATAAATATCAAATTTATATGAGTATCATTCATCATTGTCTTGTAATGTTGGCATTTAAAGATTAATTTAACAGACATCTTTATAATGAGGAGCTCCAATGAAGGTCGTACAAATTTTAGGCAGTGTTGAAGAAAACTTGCATTCGGCGGACTGAAGGTTTTTTTAAAATGAAAACTGAAAGGTCTGGTACATACGTTTATTTTAATTTTCGAAGAAATTAATTACAATAAATTTACGACTTGAACATTATTCTGTATGTGGCAACTATACCCATGTGCACCCATCATGCCCATGGTGTATGATTGCTACCAACCAGCCAACTGATATAATTTTTGATAATTTGAGGGGCTGACTTTTCCTCATGCAATATCTCAAATAAAGGGGGGGGGCACATTTTCCCGAGGAAAAATTTGACAAGCAAAAAAAAAAGAAAAAAAGAAAAGAAAAGGGTCTTCACTTTCAAAGGGGGGGGGGGTGGCACACTTCTGTTTTAACGGCACTTTTACATTACAAATTTTAAGGGGGGGGGGGGGCACGGGCAGGCTGTGCCTCCTGGATCCGCCAGTGATAACAAGGGACCAGTATTGTAGCGAAGTGAGTTAATCATTTTGAAGGGGCCAGACATGCCACATGGGACAATATTTCTAAGAAGCTGCAATCGATCGAAGCGAGCGAGGAATTGTTTTGACCTTTTGAATACAAAAACCTACTCTTGTGATGAAATTTTGACATAATATTATATTTCACCCTCTTTCCTTTCCTTTGTCATCCCTTTCCTTTGTCTTCCCTTTTCTCCCTTTTTTCTTGGTCGTGAAACTTTTCAGGCCACGACCCCAAAGCCCCCAATCTATACGCCAGTGTAAGGGAGTGAAGTGAAGTGATATTGACGTTATAAAATGTAATCTCTAGATCTCACTTTAAGGCGAATTAGGCATGTTGTTCAATTTCGCCCTTTCCTAATTGGCTCCATTTCGCCTTTTGTTGAACATGTTGAATATAGTTAGTCACCGAATAGTAAGGGAATTTTCTAATCGCCCTTTTTTCGTGGGATTTAACCATATTTTGATTGTTTCTCCACCAGTGGCGTAATGAGCCAAAAAATTTGAGGGGGCTAGATATGGCGTATCGGGCGTAATTTATAAAAAATTGCGAGCGAGCAAAAATAGACATTTTTATTACAAAAATCCAACTTTGTGATAGATTTTGATATAATATTTAGAAAAATGATATCACACTTCACCCTTCTCGCTTTCTTTTTCTTTTCTTTTTTTTCTTGGTCGTCATTTTTTTTTTTGGGGGGGGGGACGCCCTCGAGTCCCCATTTGTATTTGATTGTCTCTCCACTCCTTCACCGGGGTCCCGTTTCATAAAGACTTGTTATCATAACTAATGCAAAATTTCTAATTTCAAAACTCCCTGTTAGCGTATTTTAGCAACTACTTCGCAGACGCTTTCTGCAACGTTCAGAATCTATTGAAAATGCCCGTCAAATGACAAAGGACAGATTACAGGTAATTGTCGTCATCGTCTTAACATTCGGACGGGACAAAGACCTGAAAATGAATCATGTCGTTTGACCAGACAGAGTCCAGGACGACACTGATATTTGATTCACCGATTTTCGACAAAGCACAGCCTTGTTACGTTTTGACAAAAGATTCTCTGCGTTTAGAAAAGGTCTGTGAACATGGTGAAGTTAATGATAAAATACCCGAATGTTGGTTCTTGAAGGACGATAGTATTATGTGCCTACGCATGAGCAGACTACCGCCCAAAGTCCCGCCCCCATCCACCTCGAAGATTTTACGCCTGACGTCATGTCATTACTGAATAGCGATCTTCCCAGTAAAGACGTTTGATTTGTTTGGTAGGAATTAAGCCGAGGTCTCATTAATAAAAGGTAAAGGAAAGATAAGGTATAAGAATGAAAAGAAAGCCTATTGTCAAGAAAATAAATGTTATCCAACAAGGTTGAATTTATAGATGGGAGTAAGAAAGCGAAAATTGGAGAGACAATTAGAGAAAACATATTAAAAAAAGACGAGGGGAGAGAGAGACAGAGAGGGAGGGAGAGAGAGAGGGGGAGAGAGAGGGGGGAGGGGGAGGTGGGCGGCAGGGTATGGGAACCGGGAACCTTTAGAATATATCAAAAGGGGAAAAACAAACGAGCAGAAAAGATAATAAGAGCTAGAAACTATATTAAAGACTGCGAAGCGAGAAAGGGGAGAGAACGTAATTAAAACGAAAGCAAAAGGCATGCAGGTAGAAAGTTAATATTAGCAAAAGACAGACAAATAGAAAGAGTTAGTAGGCCTATACAGAATGAGAGATTTAAAACAAGTATTTATTTATGTTTTATCCGTTACAAATTAATGATGAAATAAGTTAGAGGGAACTAGTAGTCCGGTTCAGTTATAAAAAAAAAAAAACCCAACTGCTTTACAACGGAGCCCTCAACCTTTACATACAGAAAAAGAACATAAACATGATAAACATGATACTGTATACATAAATTCAAATGAAAGTTCACATAAATTAAAACAAAACAAAGCAAAAATATAGGTTAGAGGCAGAGAGAGAGTTTAAAAAATTTGGAAGAAACTCAAAAGCGAGTGAGCGAAGTGACTGAGTTTGTCATGGGGACGCTATTGTATTTTCTAAAGTGAAAAAAAAAATATGCACACGTTTGGTGAATTTTTAAAACAAATTCAGTAAAAAATGTAAGTTTTCAAAATTTCGGGCCCCCGCCCCCGTCCCCCGTCCCCCGCTGTGTACTGCCATGAAAATGCATTATTCTACATGAAATTGTTGAAAAACTTTTTGAATACCGTTCAATGATTTTAACACAATTTTTACTTATCAGAAATTGTGTAGTTGCATGTGTTCTAAAGTGATAACCATATACGGCGATCATCACATCAAACTCATTTCGATCTATCAAGACTGCTATTCATTCTCGTTTTCTATAGCTGATCAATCCGCGGCAACATCGCAAACTACCCTTCAAGGGGAATCCAACCCAAATGAAAACTTGTTTTTATAAGGAAAAGCAAAATCAGACAAGTTTATAAGAGAAAGTTTGAAAAATATTGGACAAACAACAAGAAAGTTATGAATTTTTAAAAGTTGTAAATATTAGTAATCACTATAACAATGGAGACTTCAAATTGGCCGCATATGGGATGTCATAGTGATGTAAGGCAAGGACTACTCTTCCATGTACTCCAATACATATTATGGCTAAAATTTCATTTTCCCCAAAAGTTTTATTTCAAATTATATTTTTCTTTCATGAGGACATAAGGCAATATACTACCTGGGTTATATTTAGATTACTGCCCCGGGGGAATTGGTACTTAGGAGAAAACCACAAACCCCTGATAATAAAGTACATGACCTATGGGAAAGTTGTCCTTGCCCTTGTCATAATTTACTTACCCAGTTGCCAATTTGAAATCTACATAGTATTAGTGATCTCAATTTTAAAGCAGCTATAACTTTCTTATTGCTTGTCCGATTTCTTTCAAACTTTCACCATTCTGTTTAATTTATTTTTCTCCTTCCCAACACAACATTTTATGGCCAAGGCTGGATTCCCCTTTGAAAAAAGATAATCCGTGAAATGCTTTCAAATCTAAATAGAATGCTCTTCCAAAAGGTGATTAATCTGGCTTAGAAAGTACCACCAGTGAATCGCGTAATGGCCTTCATTGTAATAGTTAGACGGAGAAACCTCCCCAACAGATCGATATTTGTTCTCGGTGATAATGTCTCAATCGAAATGCTTTTGAACAACCATCAATTTTTGTTATCCGATCCTTTTTTTTCATTTTAGTTTTCACTTTCTCTCCCCGGTTCGTCTGATAACAAAGAATTAAGCATGGCAGAAAGAAAAAAGAAGAAGAAGAATACACACCCAGGAGGTCCGTCTTACAAAGCAATGTGCGAGATTGTAATCAAAATCGAATTACGATCGATTTGAATTTATTTTATGCAAGATAGGAAATTTTGGATCAATCGAAATTTGAGTTGGATGTGAAGCTGTCGTAACCGTGTATTCCAGACGGTGCCTGGAAATCATTGAATGGCTTTATGTCAAATAATTATCTGCCGTCTCGTTCCTCATTGGTCTTTCATCCTTTCTTATTTTTTTTCTTTTTTTCCCCTTGCTTTTCAACGATAACACATGTATGAAGACATGGTTAAGAGAATAGGCCTCGACTCGGACCAAGGTCCAATGGTGCCGGTCTGTGTCGGCCAAACAGAAACAATCCCAGATGTAATTAACAAGTTGTTGCGACATACATCACTGTACATGTACAAAGACACCTCTGCAATATCTTAAAAGGGCCCCTTTTAGCGCTAACAACGTTTCTGTGCGGCCGGCACTGGCGTATCAAGGGGGAAGGGGCTGTGGCCATGCCCCCAAAAGTTTCATCAATAAGAAAAAAAAGGAGAAAATGAAAGAAAAGGAAAGATAGGGTAAAATATGATATATTTTTTAAATATAACAAAAATACGAATAATTTATTATATTATTATTATTCATTATTTTTTTCTAAATATATTGTCAAAATCTCTCACAAAATTAGCTTTTCGTATCAAGAAGGTCATTTTTTTTGCTCGCTCGCTTCGCTTACTAGCTATTTGTTTGTCTTCAAAAAGTTGACCAATGCACCATGATTGGCTGCCTCAAAATAATTATTGACTCATTTACATTACTGGCGGCCGGTACTGGCTTGGTTTAGTTGGCATTGTAATTGGTACAGGGATATCATCTCTGGTTGGACCACGTCGACTGTCTATTCTGCTCTGCTCGCGACACTGGCGTAAATCCGTGTTGATGGGTGGGGGGGGGGATGACTGAAATATTTTGGCTTTTTTTTTGCAGTCATGTTTTTAGATATGCAAGGAATTGTCTTGATATGTACCGTGGGTCACGGCATTGGGGAGGGGGCACCAGTAAAATGTTTGAATCACTGAGTGAGCGCGCTCAGTTGCCAGTTATTCTGACCTAATAGAGACATTTTCTGGACAATGTCATTAAACGGATATGCATCTCACTGATCAAATAATGCGAGCGCGAAGCGCGAGCTGAAAATTTAGATAATTCAGACCTGAAGTGGGGCATTCTAAGGTTTCTTTGTAGGAATTAACTAGGACCATCCGTAATTCAATATCCAAATGATGCGAGCGCGAAGCGCGAGCTGAAAATTTTTGATATTCAGATCAGAAGGGACATTTTAAGGACTGATTTTAGGAATTCATGAAGAGCAGACATATTTCACCAATCCACTAATGCGAACGTAATCACGGACAGGAAATGTTTCATATATAAGAAGACCTTAACATGGGGCAATCAATTTTTGAGTCATGAAAAAGAAGCATATGTCACTACATAAAACAATGATAACTCAAGTGCTAGGAAATATAATTTGTTTATATTGACTTGAAAACGGGATGTTTCAGTTCAACAGGATTATATATCTCGTTAGCAGACAATACAAGCACCAGGAACAATGAAGACGTAGGCCCTGGGCAAATTATGTTTCATGAAGTTATGATAAAAAAAAATCTTATGTAATGCAACATAACATAATTATAATATAACATTATAATGAATAATATTTTCTTCTTTCCCACTATACGCTTCTCTTCCTTTCTCCCTCTTTTCTCCTTTTCCCCTTTTCCCCGTTTTTTTTGGGTCAGCCGATTGGGAGGGCACGTGCCCCCCATGCCCCCCCCGTAGTTACGCCACTGTATGTCCATATGGCAAATACCCCTCCAATATTATCATCTTTTATACCCCATGATGGTTTAATGGTTTTATTAGAGATTACATTAAAAAAAATTGACATTCCATCTTAATCCCTTCCCAAAGACACCAACATTGATGAATTGGAAGAAACGGGAGTTTCTCTTCAATGTTATGATAAGGACAGAAGTATTTCGTTTGGAAATGGTGAACTGGCTCTTTATTTGCATGTTATGATTCAATAATATTGTTTTATTTGTTAAGCGGTATTTCAGGAAGAATTTTCACCAATAAAACAATTATCTCTTGTGATGTTTTTTTTCTTCATTTCTTTCGTAAAAAGTGGGGGGATGTTTGTACAGGCCATCCCCCCCCCCTCCTTGAAAAGTGGGGGGATATATCCCCCCATCCCCCGGGATTTACGCCAGTGGCTCACGACACTAGCGAGTTATCGCAACCACGACGCAGGTGCTTTCTGGTACGTTGAGAATCTATTGAAAATGCCCGTCAAATCTCAATGGAAAGCTTTGAAGTCTTTGTCGAGAATCGCACGGTGAACCGGGACAGCTGCTCACCCTAAAATTGCAAAAAAAGTCTCTTGTCCATGACGACACTGCTGCTTTTGATTCACCGATTTTCGAGAAAGGCTGTATTGTCATGAAAGGCTTTTGACATTACATTTTGTATGAAGTAGAATCCGTCCCTGTTGCAATTGCGAAAACCCGCTAACTTTCTGATCAGGTCATTGTCACAGACATCATTCTTTGCATGTCACTCACACTCATAGAACTATAGAAGGTAATTTAGAATGCTAATTAGGAATAGGCCTATATTATAAACCAAGATTGTGGACGAAGATTAACCCTTGAGATTAACAGTTAAGAATGAAGTGATCACTTGATAGTTTCTCGGTCCTTAATTGTTGATTGTTTGGCCCAAGAGTGGTTTCAAACAAAACAATTGTCAGAAGTTGACGTTACGATGGCTTCATTAAACTTCGATGACTTACTAGTATTGAAGTCAAACTGTCTTTACAGGATGAATGGCAAGGCGACAACATTGTTACATGACATAAATCAGCACCACTTCTAAATTTCTAACACTAAAAAATATTGGGCAAAAGTGCTCCATGAGGGTAATTATGTGTCCAACCAACATTGGGCATTTGGGGGGGGGGGATTTTTATTTAGCCAGTGTGACGAAAATTTTGCCCATTCTAAAGGAACCTAGATTGTCCAGGATCACCCCTATCTTAAGAGATCTCCACTGACTTCCAGTTCGCCAACGAATATCTGTCAAGATTTTGTACAAGGCCCTATTGGCCAAGCCCCCAGCCAGGGGCGGATCCAGGATTTTCCAGAAGGGGGGGGGGGCACATTTTCACGAAGAAAGTTTGACAAGCAAAAAAAAAAGATCCTCACTTGTGTCTGAACAACATATTCCCATTAAAAATATGACGTGACTTTCAAGGGGGGGGGGGAGGGCACACTTGTGCAAAAATGGCATATTTACATAACAAATTTTTATTATTTCTCTCGGAGGGGGGGGGGGGGGCACGGGCCGGATGTGCCTACCTGGATCCACCACTGCCCCCAGCTAAATGTCTGAGCAAAGTTCACAGACACAGCCTGTACAGTTTTAACGATAACGATGTAATGGCTTGCCATATGTATCATCTCCATCAGTAGAAATGTTCAAACTTAGACCAAAGACCTATCTTTTCTATTTATTTCCATATATTTTTTCTTAATTTTTAAATTTTGTTTTTCAAGCACTTAGGAGCTCTTAATATATGCACGTAGTTTCTGCGCTATACAA
This sequence comes from Lytechinus pictus, assembly GCF_037042905.1. Lineage (NCBI taxonomy): Eukaryota > Metazoa > Echinodermata > Echinoidea > Temnopleuroida > Toxopneustidae > Lytechinus > Lytechinus pictus. The sequence continues at coordinate 9,107,868 of NC_087260.1, forward strand.
ATCAGTATATTATTATCATTATTATAATTATTATTATTATCATCATCACCATCATTATTATCATTATTATTTCAGATTGCTATTTCGAACAAGGAACATATGTATTTTCATTTATTTGATCCTTGAATACACAGGAAGGTCTAACTATTAAAGGAATGACGTCAGAAAGGGGGTGAGGGTCAGGAAAATGACCCAACGCCAAACGTATTTTTAATTATTTTCAAAGGTATACAAAAAGGATGTTATAGGCTATTGAAGTTTGGTACAAAATGGCGATTTTCTTTTATGATTCTCACGAATAATGTATTCCATCATAATTTTCCAAATTATACACAAATAATCTAAATTTGGTAAAATTAAGGAAAATATATCTCTCAAAAGTGTAATGTATAAGACTGAAGTCGCGTATAGTTATCATCATAACTCGTTCAGCTACGCGGGCAGAATGATCATCAACAAGATTTGATACTTATCGGATTTTCGCAAACTTCTGGAGTAGAATGTTTGCTTTGGCGCCTTTCATGGAACCTTAGTGATTATGAGGAATCACCTTTCACCATGGTTTTACTGGACAGGTCACGTTCGGTCAAGTTCATGAACTCCGATGTATTTATTTGTCAAGGGCAAGACGTGGCCAGGATGGTTCCGATCCGGCTCGATAATTGAAAAATTGTGTGAATTGTGATATCAACGTATTTTTGCAGATTTCGGACCTTTGTGTCGGGGGCAAGCAAGACGACCCATGCAATTCATCACTGAATAATGAAGGGGTAAGATAGATCGACCTCAAAGCATGCAGGTCATTCGAAGCGTGGGGTCGGAGGACGTTATGGTTGACATCATTTCATTCATGCAATGGGGGTCAAGCATTTTGATTGAATCCCTTCAAGGGTTTCTTACCCTACTTCCTCAATAAATTGTATTCTTGCTTGAATGTAAAGCTGGGCAGAATATAAAAGAAGGGCAATGTCAACCGCACGAAGTGCAGTATTGCATCTAACAATAGCGAGTGGTAATTGTACGATAGTTGTGGCATCGTGATTATCATTGACATTGAATGCTAGACTTACTCTCATCAAAAGTTGACAAGAAATCAAAGAAGGACAATCGAACGAGCGCATAGCACTGAAAACTTCATCGAAATTTCATGTAAAAGAAGAAAGTTTTGCTTTTTAAAGTTGATCTTAATTTCAGACAAAAGTTATTTGCACAAGACGGTATCAACACAAGATCATGACGGAGCATTTTACTATTGTCTTTTATCCTTAAATCGAGGTATCTAACATGTGTATATACAAAATATTCCATTTTGCTCTTTGACTTGAATACAAGTGAATATTTAGATGTACTGCCAACTGAACAGCATGACCATCTAGATGATTCCACAAACAAAATATCATACAAGATTATTTATTCAGACATGTCCATATATGCATACAAGCCATTATCGAACAGTACTTGGAGAAAGTAGACTGTTTGAATGAATGAATGAATGAATGAATCTTTATTTCGTTTCAATTCCGATATCAAGCAACAACAATAACAACAGTAGATTATTGGGATACAAGTAAATAGCAAAGAACAAAAGTAAATAATTACAGGATAATATACATAATACATGCACTACTTTTTATGGAACATTAGTAACACCCATGAGAACAGACGGAAATGAAACGTGGTGACCTACTAAGAAGCTTAGCTTGTGGGCCATAGGCCAACAGAATGTTAAAAAATTATATTAGCAATCATTTTGAAACATCATAGAACAAGCAAACAAAAGTAAATAACCAAAGTACAGATATACATATTTACAAAAGATACACTAAAAAGTAACAAAAAGGTGAAATGCAGAATGCAAACATTCTATTAGACCTAAAGTATAAGAATCTAAAATTCAAAAAGAAGAAAGAAAAGAGGAAAATATAAAGAAAATAGGCAGAGCTCTATTTTTGCATAGATAATTGTGGGAAGAATACAATTTATAAAGTTAGACGAGATATAACAAGCAGGCATTCGTTTACTGATTTAAGTATTTCTTCAGTAAATCGGCCTTTAACTTGTTTCTAAAAACACTAAGGCTAACTGTTTTCTTCAATGAAGAAGGAAGGGAGTTCCATAATTTTGGCCCTGTATAAACGAATGTATTTAGCCGAAAACTAGTTTTGACCAATGGCAAGTGGAGAAAAGAAACTTGTCTTGTATAGTAAGAATGGATTTGGTCATTTCTAACACATAATGAATCAAGGGCAAGTGGAAGTTCTCTTTTATTTAATTGATACATAATGCAACCAAGGTTGAGATAAAATATGTCATGTAAATTAAGGAACTTGTTTTCATAAAACAAAATATTTGTGTGAGATCGTGAACTTACTCCACATACTAGTCTAATTACCCTTTTCTGGACTTTAAATAACCCATCTAAATGAACTTTAACAGCGTTACCCCAGGCAAGGATGCAATAATTCAAGTAAGGCAAAATGAGAGTTGAGTACAACATGCATAAAATATTTTTTGGGAATATACTCTTCAATGAATTAATGACTCCTGAATTTCTGGAAAGAAGTTTACATAAATAAGATATGTGAACTTTCCAATTCAGTTTACTATCAATGTGTACCCCAAGGAATTTTGTACTCAAGACTTCAGTAATCTGAACATCACTGATTGTAATATTATCTGGCAATGTTGCTAGGGTGTTGCTGAATAACATGTAGTTTGTTTTAACAAGATTTAAGGAAAGCCTGTTAGCAATGATCCATTCGTTAACAGAAATCAATTCTGAATTGATAGTTTGCAATAAATTGCAGGGGTTCTTTTCAGAAAAAAATATGCTTGAGTCATCTGCAAACAGGATAAATGAAAGGATTTTTGAAGACTGAGGGAAATCATTAATATATATGAGAAATAAGATAGGTCCAAGGAGTGAACCTTGTGGCACTCCACATGTAATTGACTGCATCGAAGACTTAACACCATTTAAAAATACAAACTGTTTTCTATCAGAGAGGTAGCTCTTGAACCACTCCAAAACCTTACCCCGGAATCCATAGAAAGATAGTTTATACAAAAGGATGTAATGGTCAATTGTGTCGAAGGCTTTGGAGTAGTCTAGGAATATACCGACAGTATGTAGCCCATTATCTTTTGCGGAAGAAATTTTGTCAATAAAATGTAACAGAGCATGAGAGGTGGTATGTTTTTCACGAAAACCAAATTGTTCAGGAGCGAGAATATTATTAATTTTCAAAAATTTCATAACACGAACAGAAATTATCTTTTCAAGAATTTTAGAAAAACATGTAAGAAGAGAGATGGGCCGGTAATTTCCAATTTCCTGAGGGTTTCCCTTTTTGTAAATCGGCACAACTTTGGCTATCTTCATACTCAAAGGAACGATTCCATATACAATAGATAAATTGAATATATGAGTAATAGGAGAAACAATAACATCAATAACTTCTTTAATAAGCTTATTAGATAGGCCATCATACCCAGCAGCCTTATTTGTTTTCAAATTATGAACAATGTCAATCACTTCCTTTTCAACGACAGGAGTAAAGAAACATGAACAGGGAAGTCGATTACCAAGGTAATCATGGAAGAGTTTTTGACTTGCGGGAAGACTAGATGACAATTTATTTCCTATTGATGAGAAGAATTGATTACAAGCGTTACTCATTTGTACATGATCTTCAGTCAAAACCCCATCTACTAAAAGTTTAGAGGGACCCTGACTCTTTTGTTTTGAATTTAGCGTTTGTCTTATAATTTTCCAGGTTCCCTTCATATCTTTGAAGACTGACTTAAACTTTTCATCATAATATGATTTTTTAGCGTCTCGTAGTAAAGATGTTAAAATATTCCTATAGCAAGAGTATTTCTGCTTCGCTCCTAATGTTCTCCTTAGTTTAAACTTACAAAATAGTTTATTTTTCTTGTTGATACATTTCAATAAAGATTTGGATACCCAAGGCATCTGAGGATATTTTCTTCTATCTTTTTGTTTCTTGCTTAGGAGAGGGAAATTCTTTTCATATAGAGTTGTCAACAATTCAAGAAATTTGTTGTAAGCTATTTCAACGTCAGACTCATTTAAGACAACACTCCAATCGGTTGCATTTAAATCACACTTGAATCTTTGCATATTTTCAAAGCCAAAATTACGAGAAAAAATATTTTCATTCATATTCCTTGAGTTTTTTATACTTAATGGAAAAGAAGCAATTACTGGAAAGTGATCTGAAATATCAGAAATTAAGATCGATGATTTTATTGATGGTTGACCAACAGAGAAAATGTTGTATATTAATGTTGAAGTATTTTCGGTTACACGCGTAGGTCTATTGATAAGCGGGACAAGATTAAAAGATCAAAGGTTTTGGATCAAGGATATCTGTAGGCCTATATGCAAATCAACCAGATGTGGAGATTGTTATATTAAAAAAAAACATTATCCTTTTTCCGAACATTAAACCTGTGTGTTGGGTGTCCTGGAGCCCTGAGTTGGTATCGAATGATTTCAGAAAGAATGAAGGTCGCAAGGGCCTATTAACATCGGGAAGGCAACAGATATTCATTCGAGCCAATTCTCATTTTTTTATTCATACAAAGTGTATGAATATTATTGTCCATCTAACACTGATTGTTATTTTTGGTAATTACTGAACTTACTTTTCCCAAATTGGGAAGAAATATCACCAACTTTGGAACTATATTTTAATTGGCGGAAGGATAAAGGCAATTTTGCTGTTTCAGGTGATGAATTTGATCCCTCAGGAGATTCATTTATAAATACCGATTTATTTTTAAAATGAGCCGGTCGAGGGACCCTTTTCTTGTCAGATATGGATTGTCAAATATATATCCTATCCACTGGTAGTAAACACTCGACCCCCGAATTTCATCCTTATTCATTATGATTTTTTTTTAAGTGACATTTTAACACACGAGTCTATGGGAAATGTTTTAGGCCTGTGATACCTGAATAGGGTTTGATGGAGACAAGATCATCGAAATGAATAAACCCTTGACGTGTAAGAAGGGGTGGCACCAGGGCATTTGATAGGGGGGGGGGGCCGAAAACGTTCTTTTTTCTCAATTGAATTCATGGGGAATATTCAGAGTGAAAGGGGAAGTTCACCCTGACGAAAAATTTATTGTAAAATATCAGATAAAATACAAATAATAAAAAAAATCCATTTAAATCTAAGAAAGTTATTAGAATTTTAAGTTTTTGATTTGTGACGTCATTATACGAGTATGTGCCCCATATGGTATGTAGTACGAAATGCATAAATTTCATTTTTTGAAATGGTTTATGATGACTATTTTTTAAATACTTTTCTTCTTCTTCTTCCTCTTCTTCTTCTCCTCCTCCTCCTCCTTCTTTGTCCCCTTCTGCTTCCACCTCTTCTCCCCTTATTTTATACGACTTGAAAATTCAGGGGTAGGAGGTGGTTTCCCCTGTCCTCTGCATCGCTCCTCCTCCCCCGAGAGTAAACAAGAGGTGCACGCCTATCCTATATAGCATATTATTCAAAATCATCATTTTTATCTATTATAATATGGTAAAACATCTACCAATGTTAATGGGAATACCCTTGGATTGATCATGGATAATCTTGATAATCAGATAATCTAGCATTAGTGACTGTTCAAAGAGACAAGAAAGAGAGAGAGAAAGAGAGGGATAGAGGGAGAGAGAGAAAGAAAAGAAAAGAAAGAAAGAGAGTGGGGGGTAAGCTGAAATGAGGATAAAGTGTGTAAAAATAACAAAAGGCTATATATTTACTAACATTGGATTTTATTCTGATTTTTTTAAAAGAGGTAGGCCTTCTTCTTGTGATTAGATTTTTTGGACGTCATTGAAAATGGTAAACCGTGGAAATTCCATTCAGATGGAACCATATAGAGAAATATATAGAGATAGAAGTAAAGACTTTTGAAGAAATTAAGCTTCTAAAATGGAATGTTGTCGAATAATGTTGTAAGATTTGGCCTTTACATGATTAACATGCTTAAGGTTTCGTCTGCAAGCTAGCATGTTCTGTATTATCCATGAAATAGTTCTGCATCATTTGTTCTTAGATAACATTATGACCTTTTTTAGCTCTAACTTGAAAATGGTATAAATATATGGATTAAGCCTCGAACATACTTGTGACACTCCTGTGATAGAATATTTTAGATAGCAACCTAATCACTAATATAAAAACACTTACTGTTCATGGGTTTGAGACAACCTTGTTATTGGAAGTACTTTTGAATCGTGAAAAATATGATCCACTATTTGAAAACGAAATTATGATATATTTTCATTCCGATATATTATTTGTAAAAATCTCATTGTATTACTCGGAAACGGTGATAATGCATGTTATACCAATCCAAATTTCTCAAATTGCTAAATCTAGCCGTAATGAATTCATGTAGCGCACACAATCCAGCTTGTCAGGTGCTCAAAGCGCTCCTTTATAGATTCAGTAGACCTATTCTGATTCAATAGTACATCTTCTTAAAGGAGAATGAAACCCTTGAAACCAGCTGAATCAATATCAAAGAGAAAAATCAAAGAAACATATTGTTGAAAGTTTGAGGAAGATTGAATGAATAATAAGAAAGTTATGAGCATTTGAATATTGAGATCACTAGTGCCATGTAGATCCTCTCATCGGCAATGCGACCAAGATCTGTGATGTCACACACGTATATTCTCACTTTTATAGAGTCTATCACAAGGTGAGGTGTTCTCTTTATGAGATGACAAGTACAGAGGTTTCACAACATTATATCATTGATGAATCATTTGTCATATAGTATGATTAGAATGAGCAAAAAGAGATGTTTTGGGGTATATTTTCAGTGTCCAAATGGGAGAGTTGTACGTGTGTGACATTACAGATCTTGGTCGCATTGCCAATGGGAGGATCTCCTTAGCATTAGTGATCTCGACATTCAAATGCTCATAACTCTTTTATTGCTAGTCCTATTTTACTCAAACTTTTGTTGATCTTATTCTTTGATTTTTCTGCTTTCACAAAAGCTAACTTGTTCCAAGAGTTTCATTCTCCTTTAACGGCATCTTTACATTACACATTTTATTTGTGCCTCTCAACGGGGGGGGGGGGGGGGGGGGGGGGGGGGGGGTGCACGGGCCTAGTCTGCAGGCACAGACCCTCATTGGAACTTTGATCAACAAGTGTGCCTCCACGCAAAGACTAGCACATACAAAACTTGCTGTTCCAATACAGGGTCTGCATAATCTTCCAAAAATCAATTCTCACGCTCCAAATCTGGCCCCACCTCCTTCTTTCAGAGTCACTTTCAATTGGCTAGTAAACATTGTCAATCAGCCTCCCAGGGGAACTGCTACCAGCGGCCAGTGAGAAGATAATTGATAACTCAGATAAGATTTAGCCAGTAGTTAATCCAACATAAACAATGTCCCATGCCCAGAAAACCTTCCAGGGATCTTGTGGTCTACATCCAAATGCAGAAATGAATAGGGCCTATAGGTCCATGATAATACCATGGACCATGGACCTACTATAGGAAAAAGTCACATATCCCTGCTAGAACAAATCTTCCAGTCCTAAGCAGGGAAGTACACGTAAGCTATAGAAATTTATATTTCTTGTATTGGCCCATTATAGTTTGTTCCAATACCAATAACCAGTTTCTTTATATCTTTCTGTTGGGTCATTTTTCACTTTATATAGGTCGGAACTTTCTTCATGTATTTTATTAGCCCTATAATAGATTATGAATATAGCTAAGGATCAAGGACAAGTTCACCCAACAAAAAGTTGATTTGAATAAAAAAAAAAGGAAAATCCAACATTTTATAACACTGAAAATGTCCTCAAAATCGAATGTTAAATAAGAAAGTTTAATAACATTTTAAAGTTTCGGTTAATTTCACATACATTTTTCCACATCCTGGTCCGATTTGCAAATGAGGAGACTATCCACTTTCTTGCATTTGATTATGTGAAATATTCTAATTTTCTCCTCATGTCAAATGAAACAACGACCAATTTCTCCCTGAACATGTTGAATCAGCTTTTTTATTACTATGGTTCAGTTAACTTGGTCCTTATTGCACAATTTAAACAATAACAAACAAATGAAATAGTGAGTTAGGGTTATAAACTGTCTCGTTTGCATCCCAGGTGTGCATGTCACATCACTGTTTTGTGAAAAATAAGCGAAACTTTAAAATATCATACATTTCTTATTTTACGTCCGATTTTGATGAAATTTTCAGCCTAGCTAGTATGATTTTCCTCTATTTATTCAAATAAAAAAATAGGGTGGACTTGACCTTTAAGATTTCATATAATTTGCACGAAGTCCATTTCTCTTTGGCTCTCATTTTTCTTCCCTATTCTCCACATTTATTTGATTCTATCTCATTACTCCTTAATCACTTTACTTTTTTCTAGTTAAATATTATTACATCTTTAATTCCAATCTGTCATTACAGCCAGGGCTGTTGGCAACAGAAAACTGTGTGCAGGTTATAAATAGTAAAATTAAATTCAAATACTTAAAAAAAAACAGTGAAGACTTTATATTCACAACTTAAAATGGCATGTAAACTGAGAAAGACAATGATGTCCCTCATTTTATACTTTTTCTTTCTTCTTCTTTCATTAAAAAATAGTTTTAACCATATTTCAATGTTTACATATTTGACATAAAAGACCAACTTGACTGAACATATTAAATGTTAGTACCATGGCAATGCCACATGTTTAGAAGAGAAAATTTTGCTTCACGTGACGATGAGGAGAAATTTGAAACATCAATATTCAATATTAAAATACCCAAAAAAATAGTGAGTGATGTCGTCAGTCCCCTCATTTGCCGACCAGCAGTGGCGTACTGTGGGTCACGGCATTGGGGGGGGGGGGGGGGGGGCACCAGCAAAAATTCTGAGCAACTTAGTGAACGCGCTTCGTATGTATCTAACTGATCAAATAATGCGAGCGCGAAGCGCGAGCTGAAAATGTTGGATATTCAGACCTAAAAAGGGACTCAAATTTTTGTAATCATTATACGTACCTGTCTCACTAAACAATGCGAGCGTGAAGCGCGAGCTGAAATTTTTGTATATATTGACCTCAAACAGGGAGATTTTAAGGATTATATTTTAGGAATCCATTTAGAGTATACATATCTCACAATAGTCATCTAATGCGAGTGCCAAGCTCTTGCTGATTTTGTTAGTATTGCATCTTAACGCATTAAGCACTTGTCATGCTTGTAGTAATTGTAATCATCATTATACGCATCTCACTAATCAAATATTGCGAGCGCGAAGCGCGAACTGAAAATTTTGGATATTCAGACCTAAAAGTGGACATTATAATCAAATTTGTGTAATCATTATACGAAGAGCGAGCTTAATTTTTTTTACATTCAGATCAGAAAAAGAGACATTTTAAGGACTGATTCTATAGGAACTCATGGAGGGCAATTATACCTCACCAATCCACTAATTGCGAACGTAAGCACGGACAGGAAATGTTTTATATTAAGACCTTAAAATTGGGCAATCGCTTTAAGTAGTCATGAAAAAGAAGCATACTATTGTGCATAAAACAATATCTCGAAGTGCGAAAAAATATATTTGGTGTACATTGACTTGAAAACGGGAGGTTTTAGTACAACAGGATTAGATATCTTCTTAAACAGACAATGCGAGCACCAGGAACAATGAAGACATAGGCCCTGACTTAATGTTTCATAAAGTTATGAAAAAGATATTTCTTATGTAATATAACATAACATAATTATAATTTAACAAAACATCATAATGAACAATAATTTCTTCTTTCCCATTACGTTTCTCTTCCTTTCTCCCTCTTTTTCTCCTTTTCCCCGTTTTTTTTTTTTGGGGGGGTCAGCCGATTGGGGGGCACGTGCCCCCCTCCCGTAGTTACGCCACTGCCGACCAGGATGTTCACACAATTGTTGTGAAATACATCACAACTCCCAGGTGAAATGAGGCAAACATGTAAATTGTTATCACTTTCTTTTTTTCAGCGTTATGCTTGTGGGATTTTTCTCTTTTTACTCAAATCAACTTTGCTTATAATAAAAAATTGCACATTCACATCGATTAGGATGAAAATAAGGTACCAGTAATAAAGAAAATAAAAAATAAAGTTATAATGTAGGCAGTGGAAGCATGGGCGGGGCATAAGGATGAGTCTACACTAAATTTCTGGTGGGGACATCCCTCCTAAACAAAAAGGAAACCTAAATGAATAAGAAAAAATAGGGTAAAGTCACGGGTGAAAAAAAAGAGAAAGGAGCCCCTGGTGAAGAAAGGATGTAAAAGACGGTTAACGTTATATTTTGGCCCCTAAACGAGTTGTCGCCAGAATATGACACCTAAACAAGTTTTGTCTCAGGCCCAAACGCTTTTCAGAAAGGAGGAGGAAAAGCCCCGAGGAAAAAACATACCCTAAACGCGTTTGGCTAGTCTAAAAAAAAACTTTGGAAAAACATACCCTAAATAGACTCTACGTTTGACCCCGCGATTTACCATTGACCATGCAGTCTTTCAAAACCACCCCTTTTTTGAAAATTGGTATTTTTGATACCCTAAACAAGTGCATGCGCGGTCCGCGTCCAAAACTTAAAAAATGCACCCCTTTAAACTATTTTATTTTTTTGGTTACGCATGTGTACAGCAATATATTTCACTGCACCCCCCCCCCGCCACCTTGGCGCTACGCGCTGGCGATGCATGCCCAATTATTCACACAATTATAATGCTTTGTATAAAGAAGACTATAGGCCAAATCTACAATTGCTGTATTTCCCTGTAACGATAATTATGTGGATCGAGTGAGCCGGAGCGGCTCCGCACCCCCCCCCCCCCTTCTGCCGAAAATAGGGGAAAATGGTAAATAAAAAAGGAAGGAACTGACAAAAATACGAAGAAAGAAATGAAGAGAAAAAATGTGAAGATGATATAAGGAGGGGAATAATTGGAAACAGAGAAACTGTCAGGTCATTAAAGGTCAAGTCCACCCCAGAAAAATGTTGATTTGAATAAATAGCCGAGAAAAATCAAACTAGCAAAACGCTGAAAATTTCATCAAAATCGGATGAAAAATAAGAAAGTTATGACACTTTAAAGTTTTGCTTATTTTTCACAAAACAGTGTTATGCACAACTCAAATGAGAAAGTTGATGATGTCCCTCACTCACTATTTCTTTTGTTTTTTACTGTTTGAATTATACAATATTTCATCTTTTATAGATTTGAAAATGAGGACCAACTTGACTGAATCATATAGTATTAAACAATGCTCATTCCACATGTTCAGGGGAGAATTAATCGTTGTTTCACTTGACAAGGAGAAAAATAGAATATTCCCTATTTCATATAACAAAATACAAAAGAAATAGTGAGTGGATGACGTCATCAGTCTCCTCATTTGCATACCCACCAGGATGTGCATATAACTATTTTGTGAAATTAAGCAAAACTTTAAAATGTCATAACTTTCTTATTTTACATCCGATTTTGATGAAATTTGCAGCGTTATGTTTGTTTGATTTTTCTCTATTGATTCAAATCAACAATTTTCTGGGGTGGACTTGACCTTTAATTTTTTTTTTTTCTTTCGATCAGTATTTCAATTGATATATAGGTTTTAGTAGTTTTGTATTTTCCAGGCTTTTTTCGGCTTTTTGCTGTCTCATTTTTAGTGTAATTTCTATAAAATGTTATTTCTTTCTTTTACCATTTTAAGTAATTGAGTTGGTGTTTAAGGTAAGAATGTTATGACATTAATTTTTCACAAAACATTGAGTTTAATGTTTATGCATTTGTACATGAAGGCCTACCTCCTGATCATCATGCAAATGAGAGAATTACCCATGTCACACACCATTTTCATTTGCATTATCTTATGATGTGAAGTGTTTCGATTCCTTCTGTTTGTAATCATATATTATGAAAAATTATTAATAAGATTGAGCAAATTTGTACATGTGGAACCACAAAAGGCATATTGTAGATGAATATGAATTATTTGAGAGTATCTTTGATATCAAATTTAGTGAGTGTAAATTGATAAATGCTTTGCTGTTTTCCAATAATTATAGGGGAAAACAAACCCATATAAGCCTACAAACTAAAAATTGATAATTAAGATAATATCAACAAAATTGATATTGATGTTGCAGTTTTGGAGAATATTTCCCGAACTTTCTTTGCCTTCTAATGCCTATACATGTAGGATGAAATGTTATGCCTGCGCTGTCAAATATTATTTTTGTTTGATAAAACTTTGCTGTACAGTGTTAATTATAAGCAACGAAAAGGGCTTTGTTTAAAAAAAACACTGTGTGATCCAAAAGAATAAACATACCAACATGCACAATTAAAAAAACTATCAATATTCAAAAAGAGAGAAAGCAACATTTATTTATCAGGGAGTCAGGGACCATGGCAAGACATTTGCCATATATGTATGCCACTATGCTATTGCATAATGCTAGACTGCGATGCAGCGTGTAATTAAACAAACACCAGTTGATCTCCTGCCCAGCAGGTGACTGGCCCAAATGACCAGCTAGTGGGAGGAGAGTTCAGAGAGGGGATGTCATGGTAACAAACTCACAATGATTGACATAGCAAAATTTGTGCCCAACTTCCAAAGATGAAGCAGACCCTGAGCGAGAGAGCCTTCAGTACACAAGGCATGAGTAGGCTGCACATTCAGACCCTTAACTCGAGCGAAGGGTTTGCCCAGCAGACTAGCACGGGCCGGCTGTGCCCATCCCCTGGATCCGTCAGTGGCCCCATCCAACATTTTTTGCATGAGAATAATGTATTCCATTCCTTCTGTAGACCATCTAAACCGGATTTTTATTTTTTTTTTTGGGGGGGGGGTGCAAATTTTCAATGATTTGTGGCAAGCTGAATGTACCCTTAACATGTATAATATCACCACTGAAATCACAAAGCCACCAATCCTCGCAATTCTAAAGTGTTTTGATAACCGGTTGAATAAATAAAGATGTGCGCTGTATGCGGTCTCATAAAAATGCTTTGAAAACAAACTGTCACATTTTTCACATGTTTTCAGAAATATGATTAAAGAGGATTTGGGAATATGAACAATTTGATGCTAACATTTTTTTTCATGTGCATATATACAAATTATTTTTACCAATAAATTGTTCTCGTCCAATAAATACACTGTAAAAACACTGTTTGAAACTATAAAGCGCATGATTTATTAAGCCTGACACTCTAACAACTTTTGTTTAAACTTTTAAACAATTATTGTTTGATTATTTTATCAACCAGATATAAAGTAAAAAAAGAGCGTTATTTACAGTGAATTATCCTTGCTCTTATCTCCAGTATTCAGGGATAAAGAATTGGGATTATATTCATGAAATCCCCTGCTTCAAATAAGATGGAATCATCACACATTTTGATTCCCGATACACAAGAATATCTGCAGGTTTATCAGGAGATCCGTGGTTATGGTTTTGACCTGGATTAGATTCAGTAAACTTTCTTTGCGGTTCCCAAATTTTGAAACTTAGATGAATTAATAGGGCCTACTGTTTACCATACACTGCCCGCCAAACCGGATTCGGATCACATAACGTTTGTCAGAACCGGTGTCTACTTGATGGCATACAATACATTCCATCCCCGGTCATCTAATCTGGAAATAGGGTCTTTTGATGCCACATTCAGTTTTTGTTGAAAAATGACCCAAAATTGACGGGTTTGACTATAGAAAATGGTCACATCGGACTTTATCCGAGTCATTTAGACCTGGTATGGCATGTCGCACAAACAGACATGGGGATGAGCGTTTCATGAAAGGATTTGTCGGACGTTTTATCCGACAGATCCTGCTTTATCCGACAGTTACCATATATAGCAACAGCGCTTCACAGCCAATTAAAATCAAGGAAAGTTGACGGTCAGATCAGGGGAGCGTGCGTTTCATGAAGATTGTTATCCGTCACATTGTCCGATCGGACCACTTTCATTTTGATTAGCTAAGATACAAAGTGACTATATGGTAACTGTCGGATAAAACTGCTTAAAATGTCTGACAAAGTTTTTCGTGAAAAGCTCCCCTGACAACTTGCCGGACGAAACATGTTGATGAAACGTCTCCCCGCGATTTTCTAAAATGTAGGATCATTACCATAATTTATGGTACTCACAGTGCTAAAAATAATATACAAAATACCAATTCAAAATTCTAATTACAACCCTGTTGTGTTTGAATTGGCATAATTTTCAGGAAATATAAAGAAATTATAATGCGTTCGTATTCATGGTATTGCTGCTTCATTTTACTAGAATTGTGACAATTATAAGTTGAATAGTACAAACACTTCTAACCGGATCTGCCAAACAAGTTGCCTTTTATCTGACCAGATAGCCACATTTTCTTCCTTTCCCTGTTTTGAGAGAGAGAAAAAAAAGGAGGAATCCTGAGAATAGCTAATTCCCTTTCCCACCATTCACCTTTGCACTATATTCACAAGCATTCCCAAGAAATAAACTCAGAGTATTGAGAAAAAACCCATATAGTTCTCATTCAAAAGTTCGTGACCGGTCTTGAAGTCTGCTGGATGTGATAATAGATAAATCACACGAGGGTGGCAGTTCGCGGCCAATCAATCTTTTGTTATACAGACCTGCTGTCTGACCTCAACATGGTATTGGGTCACATACGGTAATTGTCTACAACCTAGAAATATGATGACGTATAGGATGACTGACCCCTTCATTTTTCGACATTTGAAAAAGGAAAATATCATCCCCTCCCCGAACGAAAATACGCAGAAAAAAATTGTCCCAGATCACACGTTGTAGGCTGTACAGTAAAAGCACTATGCAAAAGTTTCTACAACGCTCTTCACTATATGAATCTTACAGTAGTTGCATAAACAGTTTAAACAAGTTCTTTAATAAAGAACAAAGTTTATATTTAAAGGTCAATTCCACCTCTTAAAAAAATGTGTATTTGAATCAATAGAGAAAAATCAGACAAGCATAATGCTGAAAATTTCATCAAAACCGAATGTAAAATAAGAAAGTTATGACATTTTAAGGTTTCGCTTATTTTTCACAAAATAGATATACGCACAATTTAGTCACATGCAAATGAGAGAATCGATGATGTCCCTCACTCACTATTTCTTTTGTTTGTTATTGTTTGAATTATACAATATTTCAATTTTTACAAATTTGACAATAAGGACCAACTTGACTGAACCATAAAATGTTAAGCATTGGTAATTCAACATTTTCAGGAAGAAATACAACTTTGTTTCAAAGGACAATGAGGAGAAACTTAGAATAGTTCATATAATACAATACAAAAGAAATAGTGAGTGAGTGATGACATCAGTTCCCTCATTCGCATTCTGATCAGGATGTGCATTTAACTGTTAAGTGAAATTAAGCGAAACTTTAAAATGTCATAACTTTCTTATTTTACATCCGATTTTGAAGAAATTTTCAGTGTTATGCTTGTTGGATTTTTCTCTTTTAATTCAAATCAACATTTTGTTGGGGTGGACTTGTCCTTTAATTCTCAATAAATTAAGCATAGTTGTTTAAATTGTTAAACAACTATTGTAAAGGTTCGTATACTAAACAGCGTTGTATATAACAAACAACGTTCAATGACTGGGTATAGACAGCCTGTATCAAGTTTTTTGAGGTTGAGTTTAATCAACCGGAAGGACACATTTTGAAAGAATGTTTGGTTATCAAGAGGTTCCCTTATTTCACCCATTTTCATGCAAAAACGCACCCTTTCGGCAAATGGGGGGGGGGGGGGGGGACGAAAGGGTGTGTTCCCCAAGGGGGACTTCCTTTTAACGCGACGCGCCAGCACCCACCAAAACGGCGTGAGCCGTGAGAAGAGACTAAATCCTTGAACATATTTTGTCGAGCTTGAACATCATTATTTTTTTTATCAGGCTTGAACATAATTTACGTCTTGAATAAAACGAGCGGCTTTTATATTACGGCTTTATAGGTTTGAGGAATATCCATCAAAGATTAAGAAAGTTGTTAGAAGTATAAGTTTTTGATCTGTGACGTAATATAGGAGCACCGGCTTCATGTTTCATGCACTACAAAATGTATACTTTTCTATTTTTTGATGGTTCATGATTTCTAAAAAAGAAATCTTTCAGGAGTGGATGTGAAATGATTTGTCTGTTGATATACGGAAGGTACAATAAAACCGTTTTATTATTATTTTCTTTTTTTAGAAAATGACATTTCATTGTTTTTTGTCACACCATATATGGGAAAATCCCGGTGAAGTGCCGAAGTGGTCCACATGCATCAGTCCCCCAATCAGTTATATCGGGAGGAGAGACCTGCGGGTCACAGTTCTGTGTGCGCGCCCTTCTAGGCGACCCAGTTTGACTGGCTCCTCCAAAAATGCGCCTTTGGATGTCTTTGACAGATATGGCGCTATACAAATGCTGTACATCATCATCATCATCATCAAGCTGCTCGCAAATGACTTCACCATTAAAATATAAAGTTCTAATAGCTTTTTAAATCTTTGATGGGTTAGCTTAAACCCTCCCCAATATCATTTTAATATTTTTTTCTTCTATTTTACAATAAACTTTATGCCAGGGTGAACTTCCCCTTCAACGTATTAAAGGGATGGTCCGGGCTGAAAATATTTGTATCTTAATACATAGAGTAGAATTCACTGAGCAAAATGCCGAAACTTTCATCAAAATCGGATAACAAATAATAAAGTTATTGGAGTTTAAAGTTTAGCAATATTTTGTGAAAACAGTCGTCATGAATATTCATTAGGTGGGCTGATGATGTCACATCTCCACTTTCCGTTTTCTTATGTTATTACTTAAAATCATATTTTTTTCATTATTTCATACCACTGTGAATAATATGTCTTCTTTATAATGAAATAAGTTGCAGCAATAAATATCTAATGCACTAAATCAGTTGACAATCCAATTTTTCTAGTTCTTGGAGGAAAAAATTTGAATAAACCTATTTTCATATAATAAAATACAAAAGAACAAGTGGAGATGTGACATCATCAGCCCACCTAATGAATATTCATGATGACTGTTTTCACAAAATATTGCTAAACTTTAAAATTCAATAACTTTGTTATTTGTTGTCCAATTTTGATGAAATTTTCAGCATTTTGCTCAGTGAATTCTATTCTATCTATTTAGCTATACATACTTTAAGCCCGGACCATCCCTTTAAGTACAATACTTTGATCCAAAGTGTGCTTCAAACTTGAATATTAGTAGAGCGATTTGACATGAGAAAGTCGTATATGTAAGTCCAGGAAAAAAAAAGATTTACCAACCCAAGGGTTTGTAATTTGGTGCAGACGATCAAACTTAAAGTATGATTTAGAAATAGTACCCTATCTATATTCCAACTCTGAT
This sequence comes from Lytechinus pictus, assembly GCF_037042905.1. NCBI lineage: Eukaryota > Metazoa > Echinodermata > Echinoidea > Temnopleuroida > Toxopneustidae > Lytechinus > Lytechinus pictus. The sequence goes on from NC_087260.1 coordinate 9,125,340, forward strand.
ATTTTAGTTCTCTTCTCACAACCTTTCTTATTTAATCTTTGTACTTGCGGGGCTTTTTGAAAATTTATTGCATGGGGGTTTAAGACAGGCAATTTATACCTCTGCCATTATTACCTCTATACAATTTTTACCTTTGCCATTTTTACCTTAGCCATTTTGACCTAAGTAATTTTTACCTCTGCCATTTCTACCTCTCCCATTTTTTACCAATGCCATTATTACCTCTACCATTTTTACATTTGCCCTTTTTACCTCGGCCCTTTTTACCTCTGCCATTTTTACACCGAACCGCGATGCAGACGTACCCGACAAAAGCTCTAGCATTATTTCCAATGACATACCATCAAACCCTACCATCAAAGGCGGTTTGGAGTAAGGTTTCGCTGGTCAATATTTCATATTAGCAAGACGCCATGTTTAGATAGGGGAGGGGGAGGGGGCAGGAGTCTGTCGAAAAGCCTCATGAGAATATGACTGCACGCAATCTTTTCTTAGTATTGCCCTTTTCTTGATAATCATCGACCGTGATGAAATTATATGTTCATTTTTGTTCTGGCCGAAACCGGACTTGCCCAGGGTGGACTTGAACCAATGCGGTTTTGAAATATTCGACCCGGATTATTTGACCCGGATTTAAAAAAAGAAAGAATCACAATTAAATTTCCTTCTCCTTTGCCTATTTAATCATCGGCACTGATCAATCCTGGCCGCAAAGACATCAAGAAAATACTATTGTATCGACGACAAAGTCTGTTTATCATGGCGTTCACGCCAAATATGATATTTTCTTCTCACGTTTTATACGATTATTTTTCCCAAAGTGAATATGATCATCAATCAGATATTTACCCGATTTTCGTCCTTGACTTTTGAATAGAATTCGACCAAGGTATTTTATAAAGCAAACCCGGTTTCTCTTCTCAACTTCTCAATGTAGTACCTGAACAAGATGGTATCATTTTAATCATGGGGTGGGGGCTACCGTGTAAAACGAGGCGCACCCGTTACAACATCACCTCAGGAAAAAAACCTCTACATAGTACAAAGTTTAGTTAAAGAAATACATCAAAGCGACATCTAATAAAAACTGGACTAACAAAGTGGTTGAAGTAACTAATTAATTGGTCTTTTTAAGGATGTTTTTATTGCATTCTCTCAAATCAAAATACACATTCACTTTCCATAAACAAGTCGTACAAATTATTTGAAACATGATGATAAATTATACAATAAATCCATAAACGGTCTTTTTTTAAAGGATTTAATGTCTTAAACGGATTAATCGATGATGAAATTGCCTGTGTGATTTCAAAATCTGTGATTACACAGTAAAAACATTGTTTAAATTCTATACAACGATCATGACGATGTTTACTATTATGAACCGTACCGTAGTTGTTTAACAGTTTTAACAACCATGCTTCATTTATTGAGAATTAGGAATCAAAATTAAAGTTTGTTGTTTAAGATTTATTGTTTAAACTGTTTTTAAACTGTTACTATAAGGTTCATATAGTAATAGCAAATCTAAACATCTTTATCGTGTAATGAAATTAAAGTTGGACATGTCGGAAGGGAATTGTGAAATGTTTTAGGCCAACGTATTAAACGCAAGTCAAAAAATCAATCGCAAGTCCCAAATGCGCGCTGTTGATTGGTTGAAAATCAAGTTGCACATGATTTTAAGAGTTGCGATTGATTGCAACTCTTTCTGCAACAGCCCCCTGGTGGCTCAGTGGTAGAGCGTCCGCCTCATGAACGGGAGGTCGTGCGTTCGATCCCTGACCGAGTCATACCAAAGACTTAGACTATTTGGATGGTAATGCATGGACATAGACATATTAGTGATATTTTTCTTTTTTAGAAATTAGACGTTTTACAACATTTTTGGGGAAATAATTCACTCAATAAACTCAACAAAAATAATATGTCTACCATGCCATTACGTTAAGGTGTGGGTGTGACACCCGTCATTAAACCCGAATTGGGAAATAGAAATCTTAAGCTATATCAGTAATTGGGATTTCATTTTGCTCTACAGTATAATACTAGTTCAGCTTTGATAGAGTTAGGCCCTAGGCCCTGCGGCAAGGTTCAACGGCTTAAATGAGTTGAAAAGTAATGAATACATTGCGTCAGAGTATATACCTCAACTTTTGATTGATTATTTGACAATTTCACAATACTGACTTGTATGAAAATGTCATTGTAGCCTGATGAATGGTTATTGGGTATTTCCTATAGTATCTATTCAGCACTTTCAGGGCTATACAGCAATATCCTTAAAGGGGTACTCCGGGATGAAATTATTCACATCTAAATAAATGGAGTAAAATTGACAGAGCAAAATTCTGAAAATTTCATAAAAATCTGATAACAAATAGTGAAGTTATTGAATTTTAAAGTTAAGCAAACTTTTGTGATAAAAGTTTACGCACGTCGTCATGAATATTTATTAGGTGGGCTGCTGTTGTCACATCCCACATTCCTTTTTCTTATGTATTATATGAAATCATAATTGTTTCATTTTTCATACATGTGTGAATGATACCTCTCCCTTTTAATAAAATAGGTTGCAGCAATGAATATCTAATGCACTAAATCAGTTGTCAATCAATTATTTTAGTTCTTGGAGGAAAATTTTGAATAAACTAAAAGAACATATGGGGATGTGATTGTGACATCATCAGCTTGCTATTGAATATACATGAAGACATGTCTAGAAATGTTCCACCGGAATAATGCAAATCTTTAAAATTCCATAACTTTGTTATTCTTTGTCCGATTTTGATCAAATTTTAAGTGTTTTGATCGCCTGACTTTTCTTTATCTGTTCAAACCATATTAATATTTTCAGCCTGTAATATCCCTTTAAGCTGTGCAGTCTCGTTAGAAGCCCATTTGATTTTTTTCTGAAATACATTTTAACAAGCAAGTCAAAGTTTATTTCTTTCAGATTTATTATTGCTAATATTTTCATAGTTTTTTTTTCATACAAACAACCACTCATAAAATTGAGGGCAAGATTTCTTTACGATTGATTGCATTGACTGACCTGTACAATTAATCGTAAAAATCTAGTTTACGATTAATTGCTAATCTTGGTGTTACGGTTCCCGGGATAGGTATTTCATTTAACAAAATATGTGAGCGAGAAATAATAGCTGAAATATATATTTTTTTATATTATTGATTAGAAAACGAGCCACTTTCGTTTTGGTGTAAACCTAGCTTCAGATGCATAATGTATCTTCATTTTGTAGTGACACCCTTATTTCATTTTGCTTGATAAATTTACATCAGCACCCCCTGAAAAAAAAATCGTTCCCAGGGCCCTGTCTTGAACACATTAATCGTGATTAGCGTAATTCAGCTACCACTTCGCAGCCGCTTTCTGCAATGTTCAGAATCTATTGGAAATGCCCGTCAAAGCACAATGGACAGATTAAAGGTCATTGTCGAAAATTGGTGGACCGGGGGGGGGGGGGCGTTTCATGAAAGGACTTGTCGGACGTTTTATCCGACAAGGTGACAAGTCCCATTTTATCCGACAGTTACCATAGTAACAGTACCTCTCAGCCAATCAACATCAGAGAAAGATGTCAGATCTGACAACTTGTCAGATGAAAATGTTGATGAAACACTCCCCAGGACAGCACATCGTCTTCAGATTCGGACCGGAAAATGATTGCAAATATATTTCGTTTGTCCAGCTAGTGTCCAGGACGACACTGCAGATTTGATTCACCGATTTCCGACAAAGGCTTCTTTGTTATGAAGGGCTTTTGACAATAGATTCTCTGCGATATAGAAAGCGTCTGCGAAGTAATTATTAGGAGGCTGCACTCTACAAGCTCCGCTTTTTAGCAGCCTCCTCCATTTCCAACCTGATATGTAACAATCTTGAATATAATTTTTGTACAGGAATACTTGAAATATGTTTTGTTATTTATATGTTAAAATGTACAAAATAAACTGTAATTGTTGAAAATGGAAATAAACGAAATGAATGAATGAATAATGGCTTGCATGTCCTATTGGTTAATTACAACGGAACAATAAGAGGAACAGAGAAGTTGGCCAATGACAAATATTTTCCCCCTTTTTATTCCCCTTCCACAGGGTTCTTTATTTTCAAAAAGGCATAGTTACATGGTATATAAACATTTACTATTTTTCCGACAAACATTAAATAAAGATGGTATATACATAATTCATAATAATAATACATGTACATGTAGTCAAACTGACTTATTGTACAATCAAGTTGTCACAGCCAAAGCAAATTTGGCAAGAAAAAAAAAGGGGGGGGGGTCTGATACATATAACCAATCTGATACATATAACTCTGACAAATATGTTTCTTATGGGACCTCACTATTTACTGAATGTAACTGACATGACAGGAGAAGATGGACATCTTGATAATGCTCTTTTTGATGAATCAGCTTCACGGATTATGGTCAATCAACTTGGTGACTACTTTTCCAAGGGTCTCATTAATTTGTTCTTGTGAGTTGCAGGGGCTTTCCCCGAATCAGCAGCTGGACACTGTGATCTAGATTTATGCCTCATCAGCTGCCCACAGAGGTAAATTGCCAATTCGTCTACTTCCGTCCACTCACCAGATGGTCTACCTTCAATGAGTCTAATGCCATTCCGTCCATCAACATTTCGTCAAACAACCATTTGGTCTAATAATCTATTCGTCTGATCACCAGTTCGTCTACGACCATTTCGTCTCATAACCAGTTGGTCTAATATCCATTTCATTTTCATTCATTTTGCACAATTAACAATTAGTCTTATTAGACAAATAGGTAAATGGACTAAATGGCTATTGGACCAACTGGATATTAGACGAAATTGTGGGTGGACGAATTGACAATTAGACCATTTGGATAGTGGACGAACTGATGTTAGACCAAATGATAGTAGACTAGTTGGTGATTGGGCAAATTGGCATTAGACGAATTGGAAATAACCCCCAGATAAGGATTCGATAAGCAAGTGGGTAAAATCGGTAAATACAAAGCAATGCAAAATATCTAATTTTTCATAGTTCATTTTATTCCACGTTAAAATGGGAAACTTCCGTAGCCCATTTTCTACAGTCTTCATGAATTTGATTTGTGACGTCATATACAAGCAGCTGCACCATACGTTATGTAATATAAAATTCATAAATTTCAATTTTTTATTGGTTCGTGATGACTGACATTTTTTTTCTTTCAGGAGTGGTTGTGAAAAAAATTGTCGGTTGATGTATTAAAAGTACAATGAAAACAATTTTCAACTTTTTTGAGAAAATGACATTTCATCGTTTTTTTTTTTAAATTCACGCATATAGAATGCTGTTCGCATATGACGTCATACATATAACAAATAAATTTCTAATAACTCTTCTGATCTCTGATGGATGTTCTTCAAACCTCCACCAATATCTTTTCTTATTTTATTCATTCTATTTTTTACAATAAACTTTCCGTCAGGGTGACCTTCCCCTTTACTTGTGGTGGGAAATAACTGGTGTTTACTAAGTGTATACTAAAATACATATATATGGTAATGGTGGTGATTTTTACCTGATTTGTAAGAAAGCATGAATGCTTGTAAGCAAGCAACCAGAGGACCGAAGGCTTAAAGGAGAATGAAACTCTTGGAGCAAGTTAGCTTTTGTGAAAGCAGAAAAATCAAAGAATGAGATCAACAAAAGTTTGAGTAAAATAGGACTAGCAATAGAAGAGTTATGAGCATTTGAATGTCGAGATCACTAATGCTATGGAGATCCTCCCATTGGCAATGCGACCAAGATCTATGATGTCACAGATGAACAACTCTCCCCTTTTGGACACTGAAAATATACCCCAAAACATCTCTTTTTGCTCATTCTAATCATATGACAAACGATTCATAAATGATATAATGTTGTGAAACCTCTGTACTTGTCCTCTCATAAAGAGAACACCTCACCTTGTGACAGACTCTATAAAAGTGAGAATATAAGTGAAATAAGTACTTAAGTAATTAGGGAGTTGTACGTGTGTGACATCACAGATCTTGGTCGCATTGCCAATAGGAGGATCTACATGGCATTAGTGATCTCAATATTCAAATGCTCATAACTTTCTTATTATTCATTCAATCTTCCTCAAACTTTCAACAATGTATTTCTTTGATTTTTCTCTTTGATATGGATTCAGCTGGTTTCAAGGGTTTCATTCTCCTTTAAGGTCCTCTCAGAGGAACCTGATAATGAGGATATATGCCTTACCAAAGGGCACTAGCGCACCAAGTGGGAATCGAACCCAGATCACCGGAATCCGAAACCCTTGCTCTACCGACCGAGCTATAGTGCCTATTATATGCATACATTCATAATTTGAAAGGGGCTCGATTTCAGCATCTGGCGCCATTTTTCCTTGAAAAGCCACTGACACGGACATAGCTCATTATCCCTTGTAGTCTCGCACGTGGTCAGTTAATTGGAGACAAATTTGGTCCAAGGGTCTCATTCGTTCTCGGGAGTTGAAGGTGCTTTCCCCTATCAACAGCTGGGAGTTGAAGGGGCTTTTCCCTATTAACAACTGGACACCCATGCATTATCAGCTGCAGAGGGTGATTACAAAAAATACAAAATAATTTGTCATAGTGCATTTTATTCCATGATAAAATGGAAAGCCTCCACGGCCCATAACCTTCATGAATCACCACTGATCCCTGTGAATACTTGGCCGAAAATGTTCCTTTTGTGGAAAACAGAAGATTTTACAAAAAAAAACAAAAAATTTAACAGAACAGGTCTGTTAAAAAATAAAGGGGGGTTAAAATTGGTTGGATGCTTTTTTTTTAAACATTGACACGCACTTAATTCTTATTGGTAAGCAGAATTAAAACGAAAGCAAAAACCATTCTTGACCATGTAAATTTGGGGGGAAAATGCATCTTTGGAACATTCACCATGTTTTCTTTCTTCCTTCCTGTCTTTCTTTCTTTCTTTCTGTCTGTCTGTCAATTTTCCTTTTGGACATCTTCCTTTTATAAACAGAGCAAATTATCATCTTTCATTGGTTTTGCATAACGCTACTATGGCGTCGTCGATAGAGGGCCATATAGATAAAGCTCGACTGATATTAGGCCAAAGAATTCAGAGTAGACATGCTGGAAGATGAAACGGGGAAAATATAGTTTCCCTTTTTATGTTATTTTTCACGACCCCCTCTCTCTCCCCGCCCGCGAAATTATTTTTCCCACCGAGTTCTGGACCGACATATGAATATTCATGACTTGCGTCTTCGGATTGAGAGTACGCATGCGCGTGGACTTGGCCTCGACCAGTGCCGATCGTAAGCATTCACGTTGCTCAGAATGAATTAGCATCGTCAAATTACCGGTACCCTTACATAGTTACATAGGCCTTATAGGCTTAGATCTATATATACATCCAATTCTTAAACACTTATCAAACTAGCTGCCATTAATGGCAGGACATGTGCTAGGGTAGGGCTAGCTTAGGCTAGCGCATTAACTTTACCTCAAATCTGGACCTGTCTAATGCCTAATAAAAAGTAATACTAATAGGAATAGCCGACTAATGCCATGGTTAACTTCGAACTTGTTAATTCCGAACTTTACGTTTGATTAGGTTTGGACCAATATTAGCTTATTTACCATGCATGGTTTAATATGTCTAGTCCGTATACAGAACCAGTCCTAGATCTAAAATAAATATCTTAGTTCTAGTCTAGTCTCTAGATCTAGACTCTGATCTACGCGCTATCAGCATGGAACCACTAGTGTACCAAAGGGGGGGGGGGGCAGACTGCCCCCCTGACGAGTCACAACTGATCCAGGGGACGTGCCCCCCCCCCTTGAGAAGCCAAATTAATAATTTGTAATGTCAAAATGCAACGAAAAAAGACGTATGTCCCCTCTTTTGAACGTGAAGATCTTTTTTTTTTCTTTTCAATTTTTTTTCAGCTACGAAATCCTTAATTTTGGGTGAAGACGGGGATCAAGATCACTGACGTTAATTTGTGCCTGACGTTAGAATACGTTCCATGCACGCACTGGTCTACCTAGGATTTTCCAAAAGGGGGGCAAATTTTTTAGAGGATATTTCGTCCGCGAAAAAATGTGACAAGCCCCCCCCCCCCCCAAAAAAAAAAGGGTATTCACCCCAAATTATGGATTTCTTAGCTGAAAAAAAATTGACAAGCAAAAAAAAAAAAAAAAAGATTTTCACGTTCAAAAAAGGGGACATACGTCTTTTTCATTGCATTTTTACATTCCAAATTATTAATTTGGCTTCTCAAAGGGGGCACGTCCCCTGAATCAGTTGTGACTCGTCAGAGGGACAGTCTTCCCCCCCCCCCCCCTTGGTACACTAGTGGTTCCATGCTGATACAGCGTAGATCAGAGTCTAGATATAGAGACTATATAGACTAGAACTAAGATTTTAAAAAATTAGATCTAGGACTGGTTTTGTACACGGACTAGACACATTAAACCATGGCAAATAAGCTAATATTTGTCTAAACCTAATTAAACGTGAATTTCGGAATTAACCAGTTCGAAGTTAACCATGGCATTAGTCGGCTATTCAGTGTTGTAGTCAAGGCTCAAACCTCCAAGGCCAAGACCAAGGCTTTAATACCCAAGGCCAAGGCTTCAATACCAAAGGCCAAGACCAAGGCATGGAAACCCAAGGCCGAGGCCTGAAGAAAACCTCAAGGCCAAGGCATTTCAAACTTACGATATACAGAACAATGAACTAACAATACTTAGGCGGCATTACACATGGTAAAATGTATGTGAGCGAGGGGACTGAGCGAGAAAAAAATTAACCTTTGTACATTTAAAACAAAAATAATTTCATGATAGAGACATATTAAAATAATGATATAGTTACCTGTGTACACATAATCCATAATTTTTCTATAGGCGATTCACATTGCAATAATTATTATTACCACGGTCATCTGATCCTGGCATTCTCAACGTATGTTTTTCTCCATGCACTCCCTGGGACAGGGGCAGCAGAAAATTATCATGGGGGGGGGGGGGGTCAACGCCAAAAAGGCACCCATTTATCAAAATGAGTTTTTTTTTGTGCAAACAGATACATGTATTTTCAAAATGAGATTATGAACTGCGTGAAGTAATTGTGTGTTTTATAGAAATTAAGTTGAGCAAAGGCCTTCTAAAATGATTTTTAATTATAAGATAGATATTTTGCTTTAGGTTTTACTTCTCAGCGAGAAAGCATAGCGAGCAAGCGGTTTTGAAAAAAAACCAATTCTGATGTTGTAAAACTTGATTTATGGTCAATTATGGGGCTAATCATTGTTGAAATTTCCTTGCGCGATGTTGCCAGCGCGAATCACCAGCTCAAACTTCTTGACATGTCGTGTAATAAGACATGGAAATTATTTTATTCTGAGCTGGTTTTGTAATCATGAAAAAGATGTGTATCTAACTAAAAAATAACTTTGCGCTCGCTAATTCTTTTTATATACTGACCAGTAAAGGAAGCGGTTAATTAAGCAGTTAATTACTGCATTTTAAATAAGATACATATAACTCACCAATAAAAAATAATGCGAGCGCAAAGCGCGAGCTCAAAAATTTGTGATATTCCAACCTGAAAACTGGACATTCTAAGCATTTTTTTGTGAACGGGAAGAGAACGAGTACAATAATTGATGCGAGTGCAGGAAGCGAGCCAAATAGTTGTGATATTTCAACCATAAAGCAACATTCTATACATTTTTGTAACCATTAGCAGTACTGTACTAAACAATAATTGATGCAAGCACGATTCAAAATCTGCGATTTTCGAACCTTAAAATGTATTATGTTTTATTATTAAAAAAGGTATTTCTTTTTTAAAAAGGGCATATTTCATTTGAAAAAAAAAGAGAGCACAAAGCGCAAGCTAAAATTTTCAAATGCTTAAACTGAAAATGAGTCATTTTTAGGACTCTTGTCAGTTTTCATATTTTTTTCTGCTTACAACCACTTTTATTAAACAGTTAATTAATCATTAATTATTAATACTTATTGATAATATTAATAATTATTAAATCATTTTTTGTTAATTATTATTTCTTGAAACCATATTGACACAAAAACAAATACGTTGTTTATTTCCTTGAAACTGTAGAGAAATGAGATTCAATGTTGAACGATATATGATTAAAAAGAAGTAAACATTTTTTCCCCTTTGTTTTGTCAATCTGACCCAAAACAAATATAAAATTTAGAAGAGAGATAGAGAGAAGAAGAAGTCCCACCACCAAGAATAAACTTAGACAAGGGGGGAAAGGGAAAGGAAAAGATGGAGTAAATGTGATATTATTTTTTGAACAATCTATTGCAAAATTAGCTTTTCTTATAGAAAGAGGGGGACAAATTTTGTTCACTCGCTCGCTTCAATCGCTTTCTTCTTCTTTTTTGACAGAAATTTTGCTCTATATATGCCATGCTTGGCCCCTCAAAGTTTTTGGCTCATCATGCCATTGACATAACCCATTTGGATATGACACATTTGGAGACTGTGTTCAAGTTTACCAAATCTTTTCAGAATATCATTAAGACTTAAAACATTCTTGTTGGCCAAAGAAAATAATACAAGGAAAATCCTAATGGAATAGAAATCAACCTTGTTATCGTTCTTTAGAGTTAGCTTTGTTTAAAGTATGAAAATTGTTGTCAAAATTGCAGTCAGATGTAAAAATTATTCTTGTCATCAAAGCACTATTATCTTGATCATGACCATTATTATTTACTGTCATTATCATCATATGATTACAACACATTACCAATACATAATGCTATTTTTCATAACTGATGTATTCTTTGTTTGAATTTCTTGATAATGGTGACAATTACAATTGATGACACTGCTAGTACACTTACTACTGCTGCTGCTACTGTTACTGGTGATTGGTAGTATTGACCATTAGTGTTATTAAATATATATATAAAAAAAACCATTGAAACATTTATAATGACTTATTAAAACAAATGAAAGTACAAGATACAAAATGCCTTGAAAATGCCTTGAAAATGCCTTTAAAAAAATAAAATTCAAGGCTCAAAATCCTCAAGGCCAAGGCCCTCTCGAGGCCAAGGCTTTGAAAAAGTAGCTAGGCATTAAGGCGCCTTAAGGCCAAGGCCGCGAGCATCAAGGCACTACAACACTGATTAGTGTAGTAGGTTTCACGGTACACCATGTATCTTTCTTGGGCAGATGTTGGTCCTGAAAAGGACCACCCAATCTCGACGTTTCGACAAGTGTGTTCTTGTCGTCCTCAGGAGAAAACGACAAGAACACACTTGTCGAAACGTCGATATTGGGTGGTCCTTTTCAGGACCAACATCTGCCCAAGAAAGATACATGGTGTACCATGAAACCTACTACACTATTCTTCTTCGCCATGGAAACCTTCAGAAATTATAACACTGATTAGTACTAGGCATTAATTAGACAGGTCCAGATTTGAGGTAAAGTTAATGCGCTAGCCTAAGCTAGCCCTACCCTAGCACATGTCTTGCCATTAATGGCAGCTAGTTTATTAAGTGTTAAAGAATTGGATATATACAGGGGCCGCGGAACGGTTTTCAAAGTGGGGGGGCTGAGCCAAAAGTGGGGGGGCTGACCATGCAAAAAATCACAATCGTATATGGTCATTTTTACGATTTTGTACATGGTTTTGGGAAAAAGTGGGGGGCTGAAGCCCCCCCAGCCCCCCCGCTTCCGCGGCCCCTGATATATATATATATAGATCTAAGCCTATAAGACCTATGTAACTATGTAAGGGTACCGGTAATTTGACCATGCTAATTCATTCTGAGCAACGTGAATGCTTACGATGCACTGGTCGACCGAGGCCAAGTCCACGCGCATGCGTACTCTCAATCCGAAGACGCAAGTCATGAATATTCATATGTTGGTCCAGAACTCGGTGGGAAAAATAATTTCGCTCCCCGCCCCCTCTCTACATTTTATCCTTTTCTTTTATAACGACCTCGCGAAATATTGATATTCGAGGAAATCAGCTGGCTAAGACAACCATAAACGCCTCGATTTGGAGAAATAAATACTTCATGATTTTACTATTGTTGCTCATCATTCTGTATGACTTGGAATTTCATGAAAGGAAGATTATTCACGCCCTTTCCTCAATAAATGCCAAACATATTGGCCCGAATTCACAAAGGTGGTTTCGTTTGAAACCATGGTTTTTAGAAACCGTGGGTTTTAGAAACCATAGTTTTTCTAAAACCCACGGTTTGAAACCACCTGAAACAGTTGACTCAAAATCATGCCGAAAACCCACGGTTGAAACCATGGTTTCATTTGAAACCACCTTTGTGAATCACAAAATCAGTAAAACCCTCGGTTGAAACCATGGTTTCTGCAGAAACCACCTTTGTGAATCACAAAATCAGTAAAACCCTCGGTTGAAACCATGGTTTCTGCAGAAACCACCTTTGTGAATTCGGGCCATAATGTCCAGTAGCAAAGGAGACAATATCCAGAGACCAGTGTTTTCCGTTGCCAAACTAAATAACATAATCGGCCACCACCAATTAATCACAAACTTTGCTTTAACTTTAGAACCATCATACTTCACTGGATATCTTTTATGACATGTATATGTGCTCTGAACTATTCATAGATTTGTATTTATTCACCTAATCTCTGTTTGTCTATATCAAACAATATGTACAAAATAATTATGAACTATTCAAACTTCCGCCAAATCCGGCACTGGATAAGATACGTAAAATACACGATAAGAATATTGTTATTTTCTCTTTTTTTGTTCACGTGGAGTCAACGTTTTTCTACATTTGTTTTCTTTAAAAGAATACTCACCTTTGTTCCTTTAAGTGCTAAATGGATTATCATTTAGAATCATGTTTATAGTTTGTATTTTTTAATTTCTTCAAAGTATGGCATAGACTGATGTGCTAGTCTTTTGACGTCTGGTGGTAGCTTGTCTGAGGGAATTGCTGTTTTTGGCGGGAGAAACTTCCCGGATGTAATTGCCGTTTCATAGAAGATACTGTTCAGGAGGGATTCATTGCCAGCTGTCTTCCATGTCTTGGTGACGTCTTTAGAGGTATCCCATTGGAGAAGGGAATCACTGTAGGGAAGACCGGTCAGGTGACAGAACTTCTTCAGCACCTCAGCAGGGTTGGCCAACAGATCATCAGTGTTGATGACGATCGGGTTGGGATCCAAGTTTTCATGGAGGTACCAAAAAAAAAAATCCACGGTTCCGCTGAAGAATTCCCCCGCATTCATAACCGGATCGTCGTATTCGATGTCGAACGCCTCCTCGTCGTCGGGATCGCCTGTTCTCATACCGACGCTCGTTAGGTGTCGGTAAAGACTTTTCCTGTAAGAGGCGAACACAGCTGCAGGATCCCGTATGAGAAATACATGCTTGAATCCAGGTGGCATGTATTGACGTGATCGCTTGTCGGGGAAAGCGACATATCCTTCCTTTGCAAAGATGTACTTGCTATTTGATGCTTGGAGTTCTTTCATCAGGTTACCATATCTGTAGCAAAGTAATTGAAATAGCGAAAGTATGATGTAAATTTCTTTTGATATACCACAAAAGCGTAGCCAAATTAGTATAACAAACAAAAAATGCAGAATGCATCATTTCAAACTTAGGCTTGAATTATACATTCCATAGCAATACTGAATGGTTAGAGAATCACCATTCAAATTGTTGCCTTTAAAAGAATAATATTGCCCTCGTCTAACGACTCTTTTATTGTACTTCACATGCGGTAGACAAAACTATTTATCAAAAAATAATAATCGTTAAAATTTTTTCCTAAGACTGTCTTCAATTTGATAGCCACTTCAGTAACGCGCCAAACCCCTGTCACCTGATCGTTCCAATTCATCAACGGAAATGACGACAGTAAAAAATATGCCCATGATGGAACTTGATGTAAGACAAAATTAGATCAGTTATAAAGATCTGGGGAGCCTTTCATGAAGGATGTGTGGCACGTTCTATCCGACAGTTACCATAGTAACAGTTCCCCTCAGCCAATCAAATCCAAGGAAAGTTGTCAGATCTGACAACTTGTCGGACAAAAGTTTGGATGAAACACTCGGGACCGAGATTTCCCGTTCATACTTACACCAGTCTTTCTGGGTCTAGTTCGGATCCAAGGAGACGTCCAAAGAGTTTAGCAGCTTCTCGTACCGTGTCTTCATTACCTTCGTATTCCATGGGCATTTCATTTCCAGTCTCTTTCTCGTACTCTTTCCTTAAGAAGGACGCGTGCGTGAAAAGTTCTAACCAAATTTCCATTCCTTCTACGGCGCTCAAACACTTGGTGAAGGCCGTAGATTGGGATGGCCCAAGCAAAGATTCGAACCGGTGAACTTTCATTGACTGCCATCCCGTTCGTTTCCTCGTTAGGTGTTTAGAAAGAAAAAGAACTTCTAACTGGCAATAAGACCTAATCGACTCGCATTTTCTTGATATATTATATACGCATGAAACAACCGGAATAAACCACCCTTGTAATTGAAGGATGTTCACCCTTTGAACATTGTTAGCAGTCTATGCACCTTCTTTTACTGTTTTATCCTTATTTACATTGAATCCTTTGGATGATATAAACAAATAATTATACTACAGTATTCCCCGATCAAAGTCGACGAATATTGCCTCCTAAATTTATCTACCCTTAGACATTGTCAACAGTAAAGTTTGTTCATTTTAGTATGTGGCACATAGGTATAATGTTCAAGTTAAGTGCCCTCAATACTCGAATGTTGACTCACTTGACCTTGGGTTCAATTTGGCGCATTGGCTAACTAGCCCCTGCTGGCTTATTGAGACCAACAAGCATTTCAGAACAGGTAAGATCAGGTAGCCCATGGGTTTAAAATCCACCTTCAACATTAAATTCGAGTCATACAGCCCATTGGATATGATGAGACACACCGCTTCGGCTTTACCTCAATTCTGATGGCAAGAGTAATATATTATGATTGATTCACAATTCGCAATACCCTCTTTATAAGAATTTTGTTTCATTTGAATCGGCATACCATTCAATCTAAAAAAGCTAAATAATAACGTGAATAACATATAAATACAAAAGATATACACCAGCCCCAACCCCCTCCTCCCTTTGCAAAAGGGGGACAAAATCCCGCCTCTAATTTGCCGGCAAGATTTGATCGGCATTCCAAAAGATTTTATTTTTAATGTATCGATTAATCATCATAAATCGATAAATCATGGTACTTATATGGGCACGAGGTCATTATCATTTATCATACAACTTTATGATCAATAACTCATATCCGTGGAGCCCTGAGTAAATCCATGTGATGAGAAAGGATTTGATAAAAGGTAACTCGTCTACAAAATGTCATTTTGATACTGTAGAATACCAATGCCGACATCTCAAAGATAGCTATTAACCTTAAAGATGGTTGATGAGTTGGTATGTGATTTTATCTTCTTTGCTATTTTTGTCACTATAAATTATGATCATAATAATGACGATGACATATTTGGCTTTACCGAGGTGTGGGGGCGTCGTGGTCTAGGGTTAAGACTCTCGTCTTTCAATCTGAAGGACGCGGGTTCGATTCCAAGCCATGGCGGCGTGTCTTCATTCAGCAAGAAATTTACCCACATTGTGCTGCACTCAAGGTAAATGGGTAAATACAAAAATAAAATACTCACTCGCTTTGCTCGCTTGCATCTTTTAAGAACTTAACATCTTTTAAGAACTATCTGATCCCTCAAAATTGTTGGCTCATTACACGCCGCTGTCTGGTACAATTAATGAGTGGAAACCGTATAAACATCATTGGTACCCATTTACCTGACCTAGGTTCAGTGCAATGTAGAGAAATTTATTGCCGAAGGAAATTACGCCGGTGGTTGGGATTTGAACCCACGATCCACTATTTCAAAGTCGGAAGACTAATCCACTGGGCCACAACGCTCCACACAAGGGCATTGGAACCAGCTGCCCCACCTCAAGTCCTTAACTACCCATTTCTGGCCAGATTCATACCCATCATGCAACATTCGGTGCAGTCTTGTTGTACAGGCCCACTTGAATGTTAACATACCAATTCACTACTCAATACATTAATATTGCAATAATTATATTATAAAGATGTATGACAGGTATCTATCCATTAAAAATAGTTTCTCTACACAAAATTGAATTATGAGCTATTTCACCCTTGGTTTCACTAAAAGTTATCTCAAAAAGTATATTTTAATACAAGAAATTTTATAACGTACAGTGTTGGTAAGTTCGCTCCCTCTTAAAAAATGAAGAAAAAAAAAAAATCAGTCACAGCACATGATCTCTGGGCGAATCTAGACGGTAGATTTCCGAATCTTCTATTGCCAACTCATCCACTCACCACATCGTCTATTTTCATTTAGCCTAATGCCATTCAGTCCATCAACATTTTGTCTAACAACCATTTGGTCCAATAACCATTTGGTCCAATATAATCACTCCGTCTAATCACCAGTTCGTCTCTGACCATTTCGTCTAATATCCAGTCGGTCGAATACCCATTTTTTTTTCCATTCATTTCGCCCAATTAACACTTATCCAATTACACCAAATGGTTTATTGACTAAATAGCTACTGGACCAACTGGTTATTAGACGAAATGGTGAGTGGACGAAATGGCAATTAGACCATGTGGATAGTGGACGAATTGATGATAGACCAAATGATAGTAGACGAGTTGGTAATCAGACGAATTGGTATAAGACCAATTGGAAATAAACCATCTAGAGACACGCAAACTTCTTGACGACCCATTAAAACGTGATAAGATTAATTTCAAACATTAATTACGATATTCTTGACTTAAGCTCGAGGGTATTTACCAAAGCGAACAAAACTAATTTTTTTTAAAGAAGCATATTTTTCTTCTTTATCCTTTGACGGATGTATTGGATCACTTTGGGTTTGTTGATATTCTGTCACAGATGAGTTAGTTTGATTCAACATTTAAATTCCTCTTTATTTTCCCCTTCAGAAAGCATAGAGAGAGAGAGAGAGAGAGAGAGAGAGATAGAAAGAGAGGGAGAGGGTGGGGTATTAATTTGTACTATAAATGTAAAACATGGCGTCATGTAAACCTAATGCCTACAGGGTTTAAAGTTTACATAATTCGGTAACTTTGTACAAATAATAGTCGTAAACGGCTAACGCTACTGATTTATTAGACTAACGGATGTTTCTTAGAGATAAGATGTCTATTTCGGATTAGTTTGTCATCATTAGTTTTCCAACAATCGGACATGTATAATGTGGCTATGCCAAACATAATCTACCTCTTGTTTGAGAACAATGCGACGAATTTCCCAGGCAATACAAAGAAATGATCTTACAGGGCTACATTTCAATACAAACATGACAAATGATTGATTCAGAGGATTGTGCCATCACGTCAGGTAGTCGCGTTCGATCGACCTAAGTTCGAGAAAATGGCCCCCTAAGTTACCGAAAGGTCGGGTCCAGTTTACCCGACCCTTAGTATATACGGCTTATGATTTTCACAAAACATCGGATAGATTGGACCTGGAAATATTGTGTACATTTGAATGATAATTTCCACACAGCGTAGGGTAAATTGGACCCGACGTTTTTGTAATTCTGGGGGCCCCTTTTCTCGAATGGTCGGGTTACGCAATTGCCCAACCGGACGCGACAACCCACTCTGAAGGCACACGCCGATTTGAAATGGAACCTAACCGTCTTAAAACAGTCATTACACCCCGTTACACTTTCACCGGTTTATTTCCGATTCTGCTAATGCCAATTCGTCCAATTGCCAACTCGTCTACTGTCATTTGGTCTACCATCACTTCGTCCACTATCCACGTGGTCTAATTACCAATTCGTCCACTCACCATTTCGTCTAATAACCAGTTGGTCCAATAGCCATTTAGTCCATACACCACTTGGTCTGATTAGACTACGTGTTCATGGTGCAAAATGAATGAAAACAAAATGGATATTAGACCAACTGGTTATGGGACGAAATGGTCATAGACGGAATGGTGATTAGACGAAGTGATGATTGGACCAAATGGTTGTTAGACGAAATGTTGATGGTCGGAATGGCATTAGACTAAATGAAAGTAGACCATGTGGTGATAGGACGAGTTGGCAGTAGACGAATTGGCAATTTACCCTTTCACCCACTTACCCAATCTCACCCTCCTCCACACCCACACACACTTCTGTTTAACGGTCAAATCAGTGGGGACCCAATTATCTTTTAGCTCCAATGTGGGGACCTGTGTATGCGATGCTATACACAGGAAGTCGTGAAGTAATCCACCACCCGAGCTCCCTTTTTCGGACAAAAACATCATACGTGGACCATACATCTGGCTTTGATTGATTTTATTTATGAATTTACATAATAATATCAGATATAAATATGCAAGATAATTTATAAAAAATGTAGATATGAAAAAAAAATCAATAATACGATATGCATTGCAAACAGATATCATCACAATTAAAAATTAAAGGAATGCAGGAGATCGCCATCGTAAAAGATTAAGTTTGATGTATTACGTGTACTATTTATATTATTCTATACTTATTTACGTTTTATTCTTTGCTCTTTAATTGTAATACAACGATTTACCGTTGCTGGTGTCAGAATTGAAACGAAATAAAGATTCACTTAGTATTGAAATTGTTTTTTTCGACGAGTTTCCCTGTTATAGAATTCTTTCTCTTCACATGGATGCAGACACGGCTCAATGGACATGATGGATATGAGTTATTGATCATAAAGTTGTATGATATATGATAATGACCTCATCCCCATTAAAGTATCATGATTAATTGATCAATTATGATTCATCCAGGGGCGGAAATCTCTCCCAAAAGGTAGGGGGGACACAGGGGCGGATCCAGCCTTCGCCAATAGGGGGGGGGGGGCGGAAATTTGTTTCAGCCATATTTTCCCCGATCGGCAGCTCGAAGATGATTTTTGTTTGTTTCTTTGAATGGGTAGTCCTCATTCGTCACTTCTTAGCTTTATTCTTATATATTAATGTATAATATCATAATCCTTATTTATATGATGCGAGCGCAAAGCGCGAGCTATTTTTTTGTGGAAATTTTATGTATTTTTTTGGAAATTTGAACTGATTCTGGGCAATGTTTGTTATCCTGAAAAAGATGTGTATGCAACTTAATAATTACTACGAACGCAAAGCGCGAGCAGGAACGAACTGATAGAAAAGATACCTGTTAAGTAGAATTTAACAATCAAATAATGCGAGCGGGAAGCGCGAGCCGATTTTTTTTTACATTTTCACCAAAAGAATGGAAATTCTAAGCACTTTTTGTAACTCAAGCAGAATAGGTATATAAGTAAACGATTAATGCGAGCGCGAAGCGGGAGCGGAAAATTTCGAGATTTAGTCCTATAATATTTACTGAACGAGACACTCTATTCATGTTTTGTAAATCCTGAAAAGGAGGAGTATTAATAATGCGAGCGCAAAGCGCGAGCAGAAAAATTTTATATACGTTTTGAACTGGTACCTGTGGACAGCTTGCACTTAGCCATGAAGGCGTTACATATTTCAACAATCAAAAAATGCGAGCGCGAAGCGCGAGCTGAAAATTTTTGAACTTTCTAAAGAAAGAATGGAAAATTTTAATCAGTGTTTGTAATCGTGAACAGGATAGCTATATAATTTAACGATTGATGCGAGCGCGAAGCGCGAGCAGAATTTTTTTTTCGAGATTTAGACCTAAAAATGGGCCACTCTGTTCATGTTTTGTATATCATCAAAAGGATGAGTAATATGGGGTCTTCCTACATTAATAATGCGAGCACAAAGCGCGAGCAGAAAAATTGGATAATGATTTAGATTAGAGAACAAGTTGAGTATCTGAATAAACATGCCCAAGCGTGTTTCATATTAAGACCTAGAATCTAGGCATTCTAAATACAACTTTGATCATGAAAATCATGAAACTTTGATATTCCGATCTGAAAAAAGAGGTAAATTTCAGCTTTATATTTCAAGCACTTTGAAGAAAAATTGTAAGGTGGATATGGATCGCACTTAAAAAAGAGCTGATATTATTATTACTTTGAGTTTTGACATAGGACCGGGACATCCTTACGACATGTCATCAAATGAAAATAATGACTATCTTCCTATTCCTCTTGCTAAGCGCGAGATGAAACAAAAGGGACAATTTAATTATTAAATTAATATCATATTTAATCATGCCTAATGAGGGCGCGAAATCTGGTGATATCATGGCATAAAAACTGGACATTTCATATTTGTGATTATGAATAGGATGCATCAGTTAATATATTTTAAACCATTAATGCGAGCGCAAATCGCGTGCTAAATCTTTTTGATAAACTGTCATGAAAAGGGGATTTTAAGTAGTTTGGTGTATAATCTATATTAAAACATTTCTTTAACTCGCCAATCAAATTGCGAGCGTGCAGCGCGCTAGCTGATACGTCTTGACAATCAGACCTGAAAAGGGAAATATTTTGAAAACTTTATGGAATACACATAAATAATAGGTACCTGATAAATCAAATTTTGAGCGCGCGCAGCGCAAGCTGCATTTGTTAACATTCAGACCATAAAACTGACATTTTTACAGAGCACTTTTTAAAAACCAATTTGTAAATTACACAAAATAATGAAAGTTCGTTTTCCAAGGTGAAATATGTTTTGTATGTTGACTTCCAAACTTGATATTCGAACACCATATTGAACAAGATTGGGTAAATCACCGAACAGGCAATGCGAGCGCGAGCGAAAATTTTATATAGTGGCATGTTTTGAATGGAAATGAAATAAAAGAATTGAATTGAATTGAATGAAAGATTCTTTTAATTTTCCAAGTCTTCCCCTCATCTTATTTTATGCACTCGTCGTCCTCTTCTTTTTCTCCTCTCTTTTCCCTCCTTGTTTCCTTCTTTCTTTCCCTTTTTCATATTTTTGCTCCGCCAAGAGGAGGGGGCGGGCCCCTCGGCATCATGGATCTGCCTATGGGGACAAGGGGCGGGAAAATTTGACAAGCAAAAAAAAAAGGTTATCGTCGCCAAATTAAGGTCATCTCGTCCCAAAATACATGTTTTATTTCGATTTAAAATGATGTATTTCTTACCATCATAAAATACCAAAATAGTAGGGGGGACATTTGGCATTGTGTCCCCCCTACTATTTTGAGTAGGGGGGACACGTCCCCCCTGTCCCCCCTGGGATTTCCGCCCATGGATTCATCGATATATTAAAAATTCACTCTTTTGAAAAAAAATGCTGATTAAAAAGGCGACATGTGTCTCAATGAAAGCAAGGCTGCAAACTAGGTGGTTTTTTTCTTTTGGAAAGGGGGCTTTTCTATATATTTTTCCTTTACTAATGTATTTTTTATGATTTAGCTTTTGTCAATGGCGTGGTATACTGGAGATCCCTGGATCAAATAGTAGGCCAATTAAAGTGAAACAAAGTTCTTTGTGAAGTAAATTGTAAATTAATCGTAATTACTATGACTGACATCGGGAAGGACGAAAAGCAATATTTCTCGCCAAATATTCAAAGGGCGAAAAGGGGAGAAATAATACAGAGAAAATAAAAACGCCCCGCAACAAACACTGGCGTACGTTAAGGGGGTGGGGGGGGGGGGGGGGTAATCGGCTTTAAAACAGTTTCACGAAAAAAAACAAGGGATAAAAGACCATTCAAAGGCAAATGGGAAAATAATTATGATAACATTTCACATTTCATTAAAGATTCGTCAAAATCTATCGCAAAATTAGACTGTCATTTCAAAAGGCCATAATTTTCTGTCCACATCCCTGTCCTGTATACCCACAAAGATCATGCATCCCTCCCCGGTCAGGCGGGGGGGGGGGGGGGGCTTGTGGAATGATACCTATGTGCCACTTAAAACACAACATAAAGTTATTCATGTTATTGACAATGCATATTTACAAAGGCAGAAAGGACTTTGATTGGGAAATATAGTAATGTTTTAGAGCATTCAAAATGTTAAATGTAAATATTGATAAAACAATAACAGAAAGAACATAGACTGCTAGCATGCAATGATCAAAGGGTAAAAAATTTATCGACTTCAATTTCAAGGGTGGTTTATTCTGGTCGTTTCATACGTAAATATCAAGAACAGGTGAGTTGATGATTTCTTGCTCCAAGTTGGAAGATTCTCTTCTCTAAACATTAAACAAAGAAACGAACGGGATGGCAGCTAATGACAGTTCCCCGGTTCGAATCTTCGCTTGGGTCGTCCCAAGAACCATATCCACGGCCCTCAGCAAGTGTTTGAGTAACATAGAAGGAATGGAAATTTGGTTTGAACTTTTCACATACGCCCAGGTCGTAAGGCAGGAGTACGAGAACAAGACTGGAAATCAAATGCCTATGGAGTACGAAGGTAATGAAGACACGGCACGAGAAGCCGCTGAACTCTTCATGGCGCGTTTACAAGGATCGAGACTCGTCCCAGAAAGAGTGGTGTAAGTATATAAGAACGGAATATCTCAAAAACTCTGATTTTCAAAACTGATCAAATCCTTTCATGGATCAAGGTATAAGGGACGTTTTCATTTGTCATCTTTTCACTGGCACGAAGAAATGAAATAAAATAGTCCATGTTTTCCCATGGAGAAAAAAAAAATCACGATCGTGACCTAGCTAAGTAAAGGAAAGATGTATAAGGGGTGAGCAAAGGAACAAGAAACCCCTTTCCTGGCAAAACTATCCATTTTCTTCTTGTCATCTCTGATTGTACCAGCTTTAAGAGAAGGAATATATTTGATTCTATTGTATGACTACTCCATGTTGATTTATAGGCCTGCTTCTCAATGGTAGCAAATATAGATATTACTTTCGTTTTATACAGTTGTCAGATGTCACCTTATAACAGTGCAATATGTCAAATGCTAAGCATCTCCGGTTCAATGTTCAGAATGGCATGAAAATACGACTTTGTGTATGACGGCCTAAATACCTTCAACTCACCGAGAAGTAACGTCACTCGCAGCTTATACAACTTGATCAAGAACATCTCTTTCGATACACTTTTCAAAGACTGAATAGTAATTAAATAAATGAAATGTAAAGAGGAAGGGTCAAGAGCTTTACGAAAATAGAACAAGTTAAAGGAGAAGTTGGAATATTGAAGAAAGAGTCCAGTATGTACATTATTGTCTCAGAATTGAATAATACTGTCTTAACACTGAAAGTAAATGACTCATATTTTTTTCTTCAAATTATTAACTTTGTTACAGATTTGGTAACCTGATGAAAGAGTTTCAGGCATCCAATAGCAAGTATATCTTTGCGAAGGAAGGGTATCTCGCTTTCCCCGACAAGCGATCACGTCAGTACATACCACCTGGATTCAAGCATGTTTTTCTCATACGGGATCCTGTAGCTGTGTTCACCTCCTACAGGAAAAATTCCTATCGAGAGTTGACGAGAACCGGCGTGAGAACGGGTGATCCCGAAGACGAGGAGGCGTTCGACATCGAATACGACGACACGATCTTGAATGCGGGCGAATTCTTCAGCGGAACCGCGGAATGTTTTCGGTACGTCCGTGAAAACTTGGATCCCAACCCGATCGTCATCAACTCTGATGATCTGTTGGCCAACCCTGCTGAGGTGCTGAAGAAGTTCTGTCACCTGACCGGTCTTCCCTACAGTGATTCCCTTCTCCAATGGGATGCCTCTAAAGACGTCACCAAGACATGGAAGACAGCTGGCAATGAATCCATCCTGAACCATATCTTCTATGAAACGGCAGTCACATCCGGGAGGTTTCTTCCACCAAAAACAGCAATTCCCTCAGACAAGCTACCACCAGATGTCAGAAGGCTAGCACACCAGTCCATGCCATACTTTGAAGAAATGAATAAATACAAAATATAAACAGAATTCTAAATTCCTTTAATGGAACGCATCAAAGGAAAAGCCCACCCCAACAAGGAGTTGATTTGAATAAAGAGAGAAAAATCCATGTGGACTTAATCTTTAATTAATGTTCCGTTCAGATAAACGCGCTCTGGGCGTAAATGTCGTATCGTATGAGAAATAATTCAGAGCCTTTAGGCAGTCTCGAATTTTGATGTTTTATGTTATCGGAAGCTTGTTCAGCCCTTTTTCCAATTTCTCTATGAGAATACTTTAACCTGAATTGCAAAATACATTATGTGTCCCGTAACACAGAGGCTACCGATTATTCGTACGCTTGGTATTCACGATTGATTGTCGTCAATGCAATCAATCGTATAAAAATCATCCGCGATCATCGCTAAGCTTTGGGTTACGGGCCCCTTATCCTACTAGAAATGCAAATAATTATCATCTCCCCAAAATAAGAACGTCACTGTCACATCGCCGCATCATTTATCAAGGTCCTGTTGTTTGGAATTCTCTAACAGATGGAATACGTAATGCAAAAACACATAATTTATTCAAAACAAAGTTCAAAAGATTCCTTCTTGAGAAATACAATTCCTGAAAGATGCATATTAAATTACTTGTATTATTACGATTATTGTAAATATGTTAGGGCATGGCACTTTCTATGTCTTGGTTCATTGTTTATGTGTATTTTTAGGTTGTTTCATTTGTTTGTTTTTAAATATGTTTTCGCCATATCCCTGTATGTTATTATTGCATTTTCTATGCCACTTTTTCGTTTGTTAATGGGTTAGCCTAAGTAAAAGGATTTTTTTCCTTTTTGACTGCTACCACTCTGTGCGATTCTGAACCACAAAGCAATTATAGACTTGTACACAGATTTGTAATACATGCATTTTAACTTTGCATTATCTTGTTTTTTTCATGTAATGTTTTACTGAGAGAATAAAACAATTTGAATTTGAATATGAAAATAATTCTCCTCAGATCTGTAAAGAGATTGGAGGAACATGGAATAAAAGACAGACAGTCAGACAGTAAATATATAGAACATGATCCGCGGTGATCACTTCGAGGCTGTCTTGAAGAATCCTTTCATCAAAAGATGAAAAGTTGGTGGATTAAATAAGATCAAATCATTGTTTGATATAAAGCCCACACAGGTGCATCCTTAAGAATCATGAGAGTAGAGTGTTAAATTCAACACTTGAGCAGCTAGTAATATGGCGATTGCACGTGCACTTCAATGTGCAGGTACTCATCACTTGAGTGCTAAAAACGGCACTTTGGGTGGTCAATCGTGTAATGTCAATCATGTAAATATTGCAAATTGGTTGTTGTGGTGTAGGGTGTAAATTAGGGAGTTTTCGCAACACTACGCAAACGCTTTCTGGAACGTAGAGAATCTATTGTCGAAAGTCCTTCACGACAACGCGACAAAGCAGCCTTTGTCGAAAATCGAATAATAAAAAACAGCAGTGTCGTCCTGGACTCTGGACAAACGACACATTCACAAGCTCCGAATCTTAGGACGATCTGCTGTCCCGGTTTTCCATTTTTCGACAAAGACCTCCAAGCTGTCCAATAGGATTTACGATATCGTAGAATCCGTCCCCGTTACAATCGCGACAGCTCGCTAAATGTAGGTTTAATGTATGTACACCTATTACTGTTATTGTGTAGAAGAGATCCCTTGATTTCAATTTTCAAAATTCAAATTTGCCATATTGCGGCTTGAAGGTCAAGTTCACCTCAACAAAAAGTTCATTTGACTAAACAGAGACAAGTAGAATGCCCCATACTTTGCCCCAAATACAGTGATATGTTAATGAGAGTCGATGAGGCCGTGTGTGTAATTATGTTTTGTTAGACGTGCACCAAGCAATGATTATTTACGTCGAGGACCGTCCTCTAACGTCACCATCCGAAAGACATGACTTGATAGGGCTTGAACCTCGAACCTTGGATTACAGGAACACACCACAGCGCCAAATTTCGCTGATGCCATACACCGACACTTTCGTTTGCTAATTTCGCTGATGTTTCCCCAAAACAGTTCAAATACATTGCACAGTGATGTGCAAATGAGAGAGTCGATAATGCAATTTCCTCGTAAATTTTATTGCAAGAATCGTACAACACTTCAAAATAAGGAAACTCTTCATTGAAATATGAATCACGCGATGTTTCACATTATAAGCAGGAAATTTTCATATTTCATATAATACAAATGAAAATATAATAGTGCGTGAGTGACATCATCGGCCCACACGTTTTTTCCCATTCATGCGTGTATTAGAAGTATTAGTAAGTTGAATCAAATGAAAGAGAGGTTTTAATGGCATGTGCTATTTAGGGACACATTTAACTGTGGAGAAGATATTGGAAGACACTAACCGCCTTTCACAAGGTAAAAAAAAATCGTAATTTGAATGATGATTCCAGTGAAAAATTAGGCTAATTACGAAATTTTAGCACGTGTGAAACCAAACTAGAACCATGAACGCTAATCACAATCGCTAATTCAAATTCTACTCCGGAGGTGAATTCCAGTTAAGTTTCACTCAAATTACGGTAAGAATTTTACGTGTGGAAGGCAAAACATCTTTTTTTTTTTTTTTTTGGGGGGGGGGGGGGTCGGGCGGAGCTTACGTTTCCTTTCAAGCACTTCCGTAGATAATACAATTTTCATGCAATCGTCGTATCGATACAGTGCTTTGATTGACAAGTCACCAAGGGGCCTTTTCACACCTGAATCTTGAATCAGCAATTCGTCTTTAGAATCATCGGACTTTTCACACGTACGCTTACTCGAAAACTGTGTCCTTGGTGACTTGCCAATCAAAGCACTGCATCGGTACGATGAGTGCATGACAATTGTGTTGTCTCCAGAAGTGCTAAGCTCCGCCCCCAAAGATGTTTTGGAGGTCAAGCCTTTCACACGAGTAGAATTTGAATTCGTGATTGTGATTAGCGTTCGTGATTCTATTTTGGTTTAACACGTGCTAAAAATTCGTCATTAGCCTTATTCTTCACTGGAATCATCATTCAAATTACAGATTTTACCGTGTAGAAGGGCGGTAAGACACATACCGCCTTCACTCGGGAATTCGAATTCAAATTACAGTTTTCGAGTGAGTGTCCGATTCTAAAGACGAATTGCAATCATCAATACAATGATGATTCAAAATTCACGTGTGAAAGGGCCCCAATTCTCGGTCTTAGATTAACTGTTGAAAAGAAACATGATAAAAGTTAAATCACTCTAACAAATTTACATTCTTAATCTTCAGACAAGGAAACCCTTTCCTTCACATCGCTGAATTAAGACCTGAGATTATGTGGGCTTAAAGAGATCACAAAAGAAAAGAGAGAAAGACGGAGCTAGCGGAGCCACCACCAATAAACGAAAACAATTGTGACAATAGAGATTTGCATCGAGAGGGATTTGTCCTTTTCTGTTTTGTGCTAAATATGTTAAAATACATTTTGAAATGCGTTTTACAGCTAATAAAGAACTTAAGCATTTCTCATGGGAATGCAACGAACAGCTTATAGAATAAAAAAGGCTTATCAAGAAAGGGTTTTTGATTATTCATGCTATTTCATATGCGATCTTCAAAGGCTTTTAGCCAACACCGGAGAAATAGGGGTGGGGGAGGTGTCCATCAGGGAATAATAATATACAAAATTTATAAAGCACTTTATACGAAAGTTTCAAAGCGCTAAGAAAGAAGGGGAAAAATAATACAAGATATCTCAGTAAATTAAAAACAACAAAAGAACTGAAAGTGAAAACACCATTACGAAAAATTAATTATACGTACAAATAAAGAGATAATCGGCGAATACACAACTTAAATAATGATGAGACATCTCAAGAAATGATGAGACATCTCAAGAAATTGTCCCTCATGCTTCTTTCGATTTCGATAGTCCTATAATATTTTCTATTCCAAGGAATAAATTCTTGTTAGTTGATCCTTTAACCTGTGTTCATCAGATAAATATTTGAATTTATTCGGGCATCGGTACATATTTCAGTATATAAGACAGAGGGAGAAGAGAGGAGGAGAGAGGAGGAGAAGAGGAAGATGAAGAAGACTGAAAGGGGAAAAAGGTTGAAAAATATACCCAGATATTGACAGAAATATGAATAATTTTCTCCTTAAAATTATATTCAACCTTGCACAATTTATCTTGAGCTAGAACAAAACCCCTCCAACTTGGTAAAGCACTGTATGATGCTAGTGTGAGCTCGTGTGAGCCGATGATGACGACGACGATGATGGTGATGACGATGATGATGATAATAGAAAAATATAGCAATGAAAATCCATATCTTATTGTTCGAAATTGAAGTCTGAGAATGGAAATACCCCCCCCCCCCCCACCCTTAAAAAAGAAGAAGAATCATTCTGCTAAATTGATCGTGGGCCGGCAGCTTTGCAGCTCCAGATCAAAGAGGAACCGCCCAAACAGGGTAGCAGCGACTCCCATTTTTTCGTCTTTTGGTCTGTCTCGGACGGGGTTTAAGCTCTCGACCTCTCGGTTGTGAGACGGACGCTCTTCCAACTGAGCCAACACACCAAATCGATGTTGATGGTGACGACGACGACGTTGGCTACGACGATGATTGTGACAATGATAATGACGATTATGATGACGATGGTGATGATGATGTTGATGACGGTGATGATGTTGATGACGATGATGATGATGATGATAATGAAAAATGGTGGTGGTGGTGATGATGATAATGATGATTATGATGAACTGCTGTAAATTCTTCGTATTCATCTAGTCGTGAACAATATAAGAAATTAATTATAAGAACAGGAAATAAGCTTACTGTTGCGACGTTTCGCCAATCATTAATTGGCTTCTTCGGGCGAATGACGATCCCGATGAAGGGGAGGCCCAAATAATATTTGCGATTGTGCAAATACGGTGCGCACTATACTATGTCCAGCGCACGAAGTATTCTAAGTCGTCATATTTAACCATGATAATTGTGAGAACCCGATTTTTTTAATGAACGTAACAGAAAACGGTGATATCAATGTGATAAATCTAAAATACATACGCTTTTAAAACAAGAGCCCCCCCGCAAAAAACCCCCCCAAAAAATCCACGAAAACCCATCAATTATATTCCTCAGAAAAGAAGTTAATAGTCATTCCATTCACCTCCACCTTCATGACCCTCGGCAGTTATCAGTTTGGCGGTGCCGTAAGCATCTCATTCAAATGTATGCTAGACTAACAATACAAATATTATTACTCTATCCATTCACATATTCGAGGAAGATTACTTTCTTTGTCTTGGATATAGATAAAGAAAATTACTGACTTGCATCACCGTCATGACCGGTGACAATAGGTAGTTTTCGCATTTACAACGAGGAAACTCTCTACAACGCATCAATTCCTTTGAAATGCAATTAAAATCACAATAGAGATCTGAAAGGCTTTTGTCGAAAGTTTATTGACTGGGACAGCAGATCATCCGAAGATTTGCACCGGACGGACAATTGCAAATATGTCGTTGTCTATAGTCGATAGATTCCGATGCTGTCCCGGTCCACCAAGGAACACAAGAAACACACGGGCATTTAGTTACATTTTCATGATTGCGGTCAGTTTTCAGTAGTCGTTCCATATTGATACGGTTCAGATAAAAAAATATCATATCATTCTATGTGCTTGACACGACGCATCTTGAATTCCATAGCTGTAAAATAATTCCATGGTTCATATGATTTTTTTTGACAAATGGCGTTATATCGTCTTCTGAATGCTCAGAATGTATAGGGTGCAGATCATGTCATGCCTTCATATCATGTTCTCATTTTATTTCCTCGATTTTCCCACGACTTATACCTAGTACCTCCGACTTATAACTCGTTCCCACGACTTACATGCTACTTTCTCGACTTACATTACTCTTTCCTCTACTCACTATCTCGTTCCCTCGATTTAATATCTCGTTCCCTCTACTTAATATCTCGTTCCCTCTACTTAACATCTCGTTCCCGCGAAATTATATCTCGTTCCCACGACTTTCTATCTCGTTCCCCCGACATACATACTATTACCTCGACTGACTCACTCGTTTTTTCGACTTGCTATTTCTTTCCATCGACTTACTATCCCCTCACACTCACTATCTCGTTCCATCGACTTACAATCTCCTTTCCACGACTTAATATCTCGTTCCCTCGACTTACTATCTCCTTCCCTCGACTCACTATCTCGTTCCTATGACTCACTATATTAATTTATTTACCACTTGTGGGATGGAACACCCTATCAGCACATGCTGTTTTTCGTAGGGGTCCATACACACAACAATAAAAATGTACAATATACAATCAAACATGGTAATGACAAAACACAAAATCATATGACATAAATCATAAGAACATACATTAATGGTGAAAGGAAAAAAAAAAAAAATATATATATATCGTTCCCTCGACTCACTATCTCGTTCCTTCGACTTACTATCTCGTTCCCTCGACTTACCATCTCGTTCCCTCGACTCACTATCTTGTTCCCTCGACTCGTTCCCTCGACTCACTATCTCTTTCCTTCGACTTAATATCTCGTTCCCTCGATTTAATATCTCGTTCCCTCGACTTAATTTCTCGTTCCCTCGAATTAATATGTCGTTCCCTCGACTTACTATCGCCTTCCCACGACTTACTATCTCGTTCCCTCGACGTAATATCTCGTTCCCATGTCAACCTATGTCTTGTTCCATTGACTAAATCAGCATTGGTCAACTCGCGTTGCAGGAGCTATGTAAAATGGATGATAGTTTCAAATGAATGTCAATAAATTCTTTGGTGGATTTTCTTTTTCTCTAATTTCTATCAAGAAAGAAGGGTTGTAGCGTTCTAATGTAGCATGGACTCAAATTTACGTTACGAATATGAGAGTATCACATATTCTGTAACCAGATTTCGTGAAGGCGTCTACCATGTCTACAGCAGTGCCATTTGCTTCTGAACTTGAGATTGGTAGTTTTAGATTTGGAAGGATTTGACCGCAAAAATTGCAATTTCCCAGTCTATTTGAATGATGGGTTGCCTTTCGTAGTATCATCAAGAGATACCTATCGCACCGTATAATTGAACGATTTGAAAGGATGAGTAACTTCACGATTAGTTGCTTTGCTTTTAAAGAGAAATTCCAGTAGTTGCAGTAAACACTGATTTCATGAGAAAGTCTGTAAACCAAGCTTAATTGTCAGTATATCATCGAGGATCTAGATCTGGTACAGTTACATAAACTGAACTTTGTGAAATCTTGAAATCTACGCTGAAAAATGTTCAGACTGAACTTCCCCAACACAGATAAGCGCACGTGGGACTGTGTATAATTATTGCTTTGAGTGTCGGGCCCGACGCTCTACCCGAATCCTGTGCTTATTTGCTGATTTCTCAGCAATTACACAATTTCTTCCAGAATCCTTTGGCACATGCGTTTTATTTATACAAACAGACACTTTGGTGGTCATTTCATTGGATTCTGTACGAACTCATTTTGATATCGTTACCAAAACTAGCATTTACCTTTAAGCCTTTTGGAGAGTGAGGGAACGGATTTTGAAAAAAAAAAAATCGGTCATGGGTGGGAGGGGGGGGGTAGGAAAATTATTCTTATTTATTCACTTAGATGCCTATTATTTTATTTTTCACTCATAAAAGAACCAACAAACAATAAACACACTAAAATACAGGAGTACACAGTAAAAAAATGTATTAAATACATGAATGAGGGCAGTGGCAAGAGAGGACGAACCTTAATATGATAATATAATAATAATGATGATAATATTAGCGCCATCTATCTAGAAATATTCTATTCCTAGGCGCGATGTTATCATCATTATTACCCCTGCTTTAGCTCGAGCTACCTTTCAGCGCTCAGTGCATTCAAGGAATTAATCATGCCGGGTAACCATTCACCTCACCTGGGTTGAGTGCAGCACATTGTGGATACATTTCTTGCTGGAGGAAATTACGACATGGCTGGGATTCGAACCCACGACCCTCTGTTTCAAAGTCAGAAGACTAATCCACTGGGCCATAAACGCCAACTCAAGATAGAAAAGAGACGGGTAGATATTGGAAAAAGGATAGTCCAAATAAAAGAAGGGTCTGAAGAACTCAAAGAGATGCAATCATAGAATATGTCCGAAGAGGGGAAGAGAGAAGGGAAAAGAGAGCGAGATGATCTAGTCTACGTCCAGGGTCCGCTTAGCGTTTATGTGAATCATCCTTACGTAAAATAAGGTGCCATGTTTTAGAACAATGCTGCTTGATCTAGTTTCACCTTGTATATTGGGTCAGATCGCTGCTAATTAATCTTTACGATTAATATGATTTCCTGAAGTCCCCGCCATATCCGAGAGGCACACGGCAAACCTAGACAGTGACAGTGCCATGGGGGTGGCAGGGGGCGGCTGTCTTCCTATTTTGTCCAGGGTCCGCCAACGTTGACTGAATCATCCTTTCGTAAATTAAGGTACAACGTTTTACAACAGTACTGCTTAATCTTGTTTTACCTTGAAAATTAGGTCAGATCGCTGCTAGTTAAAGGACAAATCCATCCCCCCAAAAGTTGATTTGAATAAAAAGAGAAAAATCAAACAAGCATAACACACAGAAAATTATCAAAATTGGATGTAAAATCCTGAAAGTTTCGCTTGATTTCACAGTTATTTGCACTTCCTGGTCGGTATGCAAACGAGGGGACTGATGACATCACCCACTCTCTATTTCTTATGTATTTCATTATATCAAATATGAAATATTTGAATTTTGTCCTCGATGTCATGTGAAATAAACTTTTATTTCTCCCTGAACATATGGAATTACTATTGTTTTAACATTTAGTTGTTCAATCAAGTCAGCAATTATTGCCAAATCTGTAAAAATTGAAATATTGTATGATTCAAACAATAAAAAACCAAAACAAATAGTGATTGAGGGACATCATTGACTTACTCATTTGGATATAACTATTTTGTGAAGCGAAAATTTGAAATGTCATATATTTATTATTCTACATCCGATTTCGATGAAATTTTGTGCGTTATGCTTGTTTGATTTTTCTACATGTATATTGATTAAAATCAACATTTTTCTGGGTAGGACTTGACTTAGAATTTCATGAAGTCCTCGCCATATCCAAGAGGCACACAATGAAAGGGGCGGCGCCATCGGGAAGGCTGTCTCCTTTTTTAAACAAGGCAAACTAACAGGTGAAAACTAAAAGAAAGAAAAAGTATAATAAGTATGGTTCTTGTTCTTATAACTCTATCAAAATCTCTACATTATTTAATCCAATTGAGAAAAAAAAAATGTGTTTCGTATCACAATAAAAGAAAAACCAGTTGACCGCTTATATGATTTCCAAAATTATGCATGTATGCATGTTTTAATAAGAAGATCTAGGTTTTCTTGGTTGCTCAGAGAATTAGGGTTGATGACAATATTCGCTTTTTTCGAGAAAAGGATGAACGAGGCCTACTTACTTTGGAGTGACAAAAGGCGAGTTTATACTGCCTAATACATATATATATATATATGCAAGTCATAGAGAATATAATTTTGTCTACACTCGCTCAGGATCATAACAATTTTTTATGATGAAATATCTTTGTTTGTAACTGCTGTTATTCGATGCAAGGTCAGTAACTTCTAGTCTGATCGTGAGAAAGATGGCGCAGATGTATATGATAAGAATATAAATCATATTATACGAGTGATGATGGCACGTATATATTCCGGGGGCCTTTTACCCTTTAGGTGAATGACACACTTCTCAATATAATAAACGAGGTATCGCCGGATGATCGTCCTTCCATCTTTTGTTATCGAAAATAATCGCTAGATTTTTAAAATCACGATTTTATTAATGTAAGATTGGTGGGTTGTTTTTTTTAGAGATGATGGCGCTATCCCATCGATATCTCCGATGATTTTCGTCAGGCAATGCGAGGGTGCCACAAGCCTAATTACATCAGGAGGGCTAAAGATATTCGTTCAACCCAACCCATTCGAATTTTTTCAATTTGATATTGCTGATTGACAAAAGTGTATGAATATGATTCAAAATCTAACACTGATTCTAGAAATGGTAACTACTGAACTTCCTTTGCCCAAATTGGGAAGATATATCAATGATTTGGAACTATTTTTTGACTGGCGGAAGAATTGGGGCTATTTTACTGTTTCAGTTGATGAATTTGATCCCATCATAGTTATCTTCATAAAATGGCGATTTATTTTTAAAATGAGCTGGCTACAATACCCTTCTCTGGTCAGATATAGAATGTCAGATATATATCCTATCCAGAGGTAGTAAACATTCGACCCTCTAATTTCACATTTATTTTGTATGAATTTTTCTTAAGTGCCATTTTAACACACAAGTCTATGGGGAATGTTTTACGCGCGTGACACTCGAGAGGGATTTTACGGTACCGAATTTCACCCTAACCTCTCGTTTTATTCGGTTCTGCTATATACTTGTGAGATAGATTCACTTTTTATATATGGAAGGCGTATATTGCAATATTTAAAAGATGATAGCACTATCATATTTTACATCAAAATAAAAATAACAATATAGATAAGGGAAAAGTGGTGAATTAAAACCTTGATTTACTGCAAAACGCCGATTGTGTATTTAGCTCCTTTTGGAACAAAACTCTTTTATTTTTGACGTTGTTGTTGTTGCTTTTATTTCCCTTTTTTGTTTAATATTGTTCACTTTTCCATCCATAACTTTCCTCAATTATACTGTTGTGTCCATTTTACAACCCTTAAATCTATACTCCTCAAAATATACCAGTTTCTCCTTTTGCTTCGTGATTCATTATTCATCTATTCATTCATTTAATTCCTTTGAAAAGACAGGGTTGTCCCGTTCAAGCCAATTAACATGCTTTGCAAGGAATCCCTGGCGAATGTTGATACAAAATGGCATATATCTATAAATGAAACAATGATCACAACTCTTTGTAAGACGAAGCCCATGGATACTCTGAAAACGTGTTAATTGGAGACCATAGCCTCAAGTGTTATTGCGTTTACACATTTCGATCAAGAAAGGAGGAACATAATCATCCCTCTTTTTTTTTTACACCAGGGTGTTAAATGCACCCTATGGGTTAAAGTTAACTAACCTTTTTGTATTCGGTTTTGCACCGTAGTGCGAAATGAATTGTTCATTTAACGATTACACGATAAGGTTAACATAATGAAATGCGTCCCTACATGCGCCCTTCTTTATTAAATCACCTTCATTCATTTTGACATATAAAATAGTAGATTTAAAAGATGAATTAAACCTTCACAAAGACTGGATGAATACAATTTTTTTTACATTTGTTAAATGAAAAATCGATTTTCATCCCGGAAGGCATTCCTTCTTGCAGAAGTTTAGAACTGAGGTTCATAATAAATCAATTCCAAATGTACAATAAATCAGTCCTGGGCAATAATTTATTCTAGTTTTCATTTATTGGGCATAAAATCGATGCTGAAAGTACACTTAGCTGTCAATTATCTTAATGATAATCGAGCAACCTAAATACCATGCATTCAATCAAGTTGGGGCACCTGCTAGGATCGAGGGACAAACATATTCAGACAACTAAAAAAATAATAAAAAATGAAAAGCCCAACATTTTTTGACAAGCACAAAAAGGTCATCAAATTTCTGTCGGGTGGGAGGGGGGGGGGGGGTAATCTGTCCCTACCCTTTTAAGTACATACGCTTATGCTTTCGTCAAATCAAGGATCTTCGTACATTTCTACCCAAAACCCGGTACTAGATAAAAAAAATTGATATTTACATTTATTTTCGTATTTATTTCGTATTTATTGCTTCAAGCACCTCTGTGCTTATAATAGCTGGCCCCTGAATTTTACCGAACCTTCTATATCACATGCTTGTGTATGATTAATATTCATATTCTGTATTATATACAATGTACCTCTTCAATTATTGTCACATTTCAATTCTATTCATTTATATGTTTGGTATTATGTGAACATGTTAATTTATCATTGATTTATGATGAATAAAATGCAGAAACTCCTGCATTTTTTTTAATATTTAGTATATTGCATAGAATTATGTCAGATTTGATATTGTATTATTTGAACGCAGAAATAAAAGCAAACGAACAGACAAACATTTTTTTTGGGGGGGGGGGGTCTTCGAAAAAAATAAATGATCGATCAGCGGAAGGAAGGATATACCAACCAAAAACGTTAAAAGTTTTAACTTTTATGCATTAACATTACTTTTTAATTTCCTTCCATCGCACGGCAGTTTATAGATCACCCTTTTGGCGGGAATCCAAACGTTCCAGCGGAACTGCTCGCCTCTGTTCACTCTTTGCACAGTCACAAGTCATTAAACACCGGCTAGAAAATGCACATCAAATCCCATTATCTTTTGATTAGCGAAGAGCTCGTTTGGCAGAGATTAGTGTTGGGTAGAACATCATCATTTTCCTAGTAAAATTAAGGAAAGGCCAATCGTATCGGTTGGCTTGATAATAGATGGGAAAAGAGATCTCATTTCCAAATAAAAACTCATCTCGTAGGCACTTCCACGGTTATAAAAACTTGATTGGATAAAAATTATAGCTCTACAGCCCCCCCCCCAAAAAAAACCCCCAGGGGATGTAAAGGGAAGGGAACTCATTCACTCCCAAGTGCAAAGCGTAATGGTGTTTCCTAAAAGAAACATAACTTCATGAATGTATAACAGGGGCTGCGGAGCCGGAAGGGGAGGGGGGGGGGGGGGGAGGGGGTTAACCCCATAACCATGCACAAAACGTGAAAAACTTCCTCATTTGTTTCATCCGAGGACGAATTTACTTTTCCTTAGATTTATCAAACATGAAGAAGAAGAAAAAAAAAACAGCCTCCGAAAGTTTAACACGTCTGCCTCAACGAGGACAAGTCCACCCCAACGAAATGTCCAATGTTCACAACAATTACAACATACTCCAGGGGGTGTTTCGTGAAAGTAGTCAGCGCTGACTAAATTTAATTTCATATCATTTCAGTTGTCATAAGTGCTGACAATTTTAGTGAAATCCTTGGTTTTGATTGGCTGAGAGGTACTGGTCTCTGATTGTTACTATGGTAACTAGCGGAGAAAGTCAGCTTGTCAGTGCTGACAACTTCCACGAAACGGTCCTCAGTTGTCATAATTATTTAGCGGGGTCT
This sequence comes from Lytechinus pictus, assembly GCF_037042905.1. Classification (NCBI taxonomy): domain Eukaryota; kingdom Metazoa; phylum Echinodermata; class Echinoidea; order Temnopleuroida; family Toxopneustidae; genus Lytechinus; species Lytechinus pictus. Next base: position 9,162,603 of record NC_087260.1, read on the forward strand.
TAGCTATATAGGGCGCCTTTGAAGGACTGGTCCGCTTAACGCGTCCTTCTTATATCTTTACCATTTTTACTTATTTCACTCGGTAATCCCGTGAATATTTGTAATAAATATCCCCAAATAAACTGCCAAAGATCTATTTCTCTTACACTTTACTCTGCAATGATTTCGCAGCACTCTATTCTTCGTAGGTGGTGCAAGTGCCTTTAGCTTATTGCTCAAGCAAGGCTAATCAATTACAAAACGATTGACAGTTAGCACGCGAAAGTGGAACCAATTATTTTATGAAATGAAGAGCAAATCACCTCTTTAGCTAGGATAACATCATCACAATAGATCCATCGACGAGGTTTGATTCCATGACAAGAGGACACCTTTTCTCCGTATATACTCGGGGTACTCAAATCGAATGAAGTGTCTCGCTCAATCCGTCAAACCTAACACATTTTCAGGGCAATTTAAACGGAAAGAATACCCACTGATGGTTTGTATAAGGAAAGAAAGAAAGAAAAAAGACAATTTGCGGATGGAATGAGGGAAAATGTCTTGTATCATAAATAATACCGGTCCTTGTTTACGGGTTTTCACTCACAAATCGTTCACATCACTGGTCTTTTTAAAGTCACAAATTATCGGTCATTAACCGAAGCGGTATTCCCCGGATAATCTTTCCCTCACACACACCTTCACGTGCAAAGCAGCAAATTTTCAAATTTAGAGGGCGTACTCTCGGGTGAATATAAGTATATTTAAACAAAAAATGCAAAATTCGCCGGACAAAATGCTTTAAATTTACTTAAATCTGACAGCAACAAAAAATAACAAAATCATTATCATAGAGAAAATTTAATAGAATTATTAGGAGAAATCAGTCACAATTATTCAAAATTGAAAGACTAAATTGAACAAATGATTTGAAAACAATCGAATGGGTCAATACAGTGTCTTCCATAAACAACAATGAAAAGTACATGAAAGTAGTTGCAATAGCTCATTTCACAAAAAATTCTGCTTAAATACAATTTAGTTTGTAGTCGCGGATCTAATAATGATAATAATAATAATAAAAAAATAAAAATAATAATAGCTGGATTTATATCACGCTTTCGCCTGAGGATACAAAGCGCTTGCTATTATTATCATCCTGGCTTTAGCTCGAGCTGCCATCACAGGCGCTTAGCGCATCCAAGAAATTAATCCAGCCGCGTAACCCATTCACCTCAGGGTCGAGTGCAGCACAACATGGATAAATTTCTTGCTGAAGGAAAACACGCTCACTGGCTAGCCGGATTTGAACCCACGACCCTCGTTTGAAAGGCGAGTGTCAGAACCACTAGATCACGACGTGCCCATGCACATCTTCATCTGGAATAGTTACATAATAATTTAATTTTGCGAAATCATGATATCTAAGATGAAAAACGATCGCACTGTATAGACTGCCAACACACGCAGATGAGCACAATCATGTGGGACAGTATATTATTACTTTGCTTGGAAAAAGACCCGATGGATATTATAAATTGAAAACCAAACACTTTACACGTATTTACATTAAAACAAACTTAGTTTCTGCATCTGTGTATTTAAAAAAAACCCGTATAATGCGAGCGGATATATGGATCTCACTATGCGAGCGCGAAGCGCCAGCTTAGCTTTTAATGTAGATTTAGACCTAAAAACAAGACATTTCAAGCGATATAACCTTGAACAGGATGGATATTTTGACAAAATATATATTAATATATGATGCTAGCGCGAACCGTGAGTTGATTTTTTTTTCCGATATGAAAAATGGATTACTAAGCCAAATAAAAGACATTGGATATCCAATGAAACACTGCGAGTCGAAATTTTTTATATTAAGACATGACCATTGGACATTCTGAAAAGGATTTTCTTTTCATGAAGAGCAAGATACAACTATGTAGGCCTATCTCAATAAACAGTTATTAAAAAATTATCTTTTTTAATTTTTTTATCTCCTTTCTTTTTTCTTTCTTCTTTTTCCCTTCCTTCTTTTTTCCCTCCTTCTTTTTCCCTTACTTCTTTTTTTCCTCTCTCCTCCTTTCTTTCATTTTTTTCCCGACGGGCGCGCCGATTTACCGACGATATCCATATAGTAGTATATCCATGTCCAGGGCCGTCGCTAAGGCGGGGGGGGGGGGAGGTTTCGCATCCCCCACTCCCCCCTTAGCGACGGCCCTGGACATATTTTTTTAAGTTTAGAACCCCTTAATTCACTCATGATTATGCACACTTGAGTAGGTAGAAGGAATTGTAAAAGAGGGTAAAACTAAAAGCAAGTACCTTGCCGAACGTATCTCGACTTCTCATTGGCTCGAACGTTAATTTCATTACACCTCAATCAGGATAAATTTGAAAAGAATGACAAAGAGAAAAAAAAAATCAGTTTATGTTTGCTTAGATTTTTATATTTCATAAAGAAACTGTCGTGCATGCAATAACATTCATCCCCGCATGCCCAGGTTTATATCAGAATACATTTTCTGTTGAAATGTGCCTCTACAAAATTAATCTCCGTTTTGGGATTGAATTCCATTCTTGCTATCATAACCACTTTCATGGAATGGACGACTTTCTTTTTTAAATGTTAACATGCTCTGAAAATTATAACTAATGCGAGGTCAACCAGACAGGTTATCCCCCACGCATGGATATCCGGAATCCCATCATAAAACGGTAATTAAATTATTTTCTCTTAATCCTCTTTATCACGGAGGGTAACCCAGACGAATGTCATTATTTTGTTTCTTCATCATAGTGCATTCAACCTTACACCGAAAGTTTAAGTCCCCACATCATGAAGCGAAGCATGCCCTCAATGTACACAATTATATCACGGGTATAATAATAATAATGATAATATGTCCATTTATATAGCGCAGTTACTACATGCATATACTCATCTGCGCTTTGATACTTGGTATCATTATTACCCCGGCTGTAGCTAAGCCGCCATATTAATAGGCGCTAAAGCGTTCAAGGAATAAATCCTACAGGGTATCCATTCGAGTCGAGTGCAGCACAATGTGGATAAATATCTTGCCGAAGGAAATTACGCCATGGCTGGGATTCGAACCCACGACCATATGTTTCAAAGTCCGGAGACTAATCCACTGGGCCACAACGCTCCATGGGGGTGTTATGCATGTAGATGAAATGGTTGTAAAGAAAAAAATATTCTCGTGCATTTTGAATATATGATTTTCGCTTGGTTGCTACGCTCCCTCGGATAAAATTAAAAAAAAAACATTGTGGGAGCCAGGGGGCTGGTACTAGCTGCTTGGGCAGATCAGTAGGCCTGTCGTCTCCAACGTACACATATGCTGCACACGATAGGACATTTCCATTGTATTGAATAACCCAACGTCGAAAATTTCTCAAGCCCCCAGAAGCCCCCTCAAAATGTTGAGTCTAGAACCGCGCGTGACTGAAAACTGGATTAATAATAATAAAAAAACAATACCCAGCTGGAAGAGCAGAACACTGAACTTGATTTATTATATGGCTTGATAGAGATTCAGATTGATGAAATACATTTTTGTATCAAGAATTATTACAGCTGGTTTTGAAAATGAAATCTGTGTTGTAAATTCTCTTAAGGAATCTAATTTCAGTAGCCAGCCAGGTCCGAAGTTCAACAGCAGTTAACTCTATCTGGGTCGCAAGCAGATTTGAAGTAATAGTGCATCTGGAACGAACAAGGCAGGGGAAGGGGTGGGGAAAGCGAGGGTGGGGTGTTGGGAGGGCCTACAAATCCCAATAAGCTATATATGCACTTTATTACGAAGTGCATTTCGAGTCAATTTTTTTTACAATCAAAAGATAGGGGAATCATAACCATTTTCTTGTCCACATTATTGTTTGACAAAAATGTCATTTGGATCCGCCCTAATATACATTCAGGGAAAGAGGGGGGGGGGGTGGGTGTCGGAGCCCCCACAAAAGTTAGATGCACTTACGCGGTGGATTTGCCTCGAACATCTTTTTTTTTTTACAAGTAACAAAAAGGGGATCAAAGCCATTTATGAAAAAAAAAAATTCTGGTCCAAAATTGTTTGACGAAAAAGTCATTTGGATCTGCCCAATTAACAATCGGGGGACGGGGAGGGGTGCTCGTCAAAGCCCCCCCCCATGTCATCTGCGCTTGAAACGAGATGCATTTTCCCGTCCAAAATAATTTGACTATTAAAACAAGGGGGCATAACCAAAGTTAAAAATTGCTTGAAAAAGAGTGCGTATAATCATAGTGCGTAATTGCATAATTTACACAGATCTGCTTCGATTCAGCTGTGTTGTACTCAGAAGGTGGCGACGAAAATAATATTCAAGTTTGAGGACAGAAGATTTCAATCTAACACTTTTTTTTTCATCGTTATTTTTGTCAATTTTAGTGTTTGACGATTTCCTTACAGGAATGGTCCAGGCTGGAGATATCTATATCTCAATAAATAGAGTAAAACTCACAAAGCAAAATGCTGAAAATTTTATCAAAATCGGATAACAAATAACGAAGTTATTGAATGTTAAAGATTTGCATTATTCTGGTAAAACAGTTCTAGGTATGTCTTTATGAATATTCATTAGGTGGGCTGGTGATGTCATTTCCCCCACTTGTTCTTTTGTATTTTATTATTTGAAATTAGGTTTATTCAAAAAAATTCTACCAAGAACTAAAACAATTGGATTGACAACTGATTCAGTGCATTAGTTATTTATTGCCGCAACTTGTTTCATCATAATATAGACACATCATTAACACATGTATGAAATAACATCATTAAATCATTTATGATTTAATGTAATAACATAAGAAAAGGAAATGTCACACCATCAGCCCACCTAATGAATATTCATGACGATGTGCATATAACTGTTTTTTCAGAAAATATTGATAAATTTAAAAATTCAATAACTTCATTATTTGTTATCCGATTTTGATGAAATTTTCAGCATTTTGCTCTGTGAATTTTACTCTATTTATTTAAACATAAATATTTTCAGCCCGAACCATCCCTTTAACTCTTCATTGGAGAACCCTGAGACACCGTCCTAATCGAATCCGTCACTGGTACAGCCTGATATAAATTCCATCCGTTTTTGTAAAATCCAGGGACGTCTTGAATCCCCTGAGCGCCATACGAACCACTTACAAAGGTTTCTAATATTTGCAAGAGAAAGATGACCTAACTGAGATCTGTTCAAATGGGTACTTGACTTGCAGATTGATTTCACAGTCTCACCATCTTATGCCATATTTACACGCGCGAAATCGGCTCCAGACCAACAAAAGCAATTACGTTACATTAGCAGTGACACACCATCGGTCGGTTTGGAGTCGGTTTCGTTGGTGTGACTGTAACAATCGGCTTCATATCTAGAACCTATTGCGGGCCGCCCAAGATTCAGATGTGAAAACATCGTGTCTGGATAAAACGTTTTACCCGGTCGCCATGGCTGGCCTATGATTCTGCAAGTAAAGTGTGATGAAACAAAACAAAAACCGAAGAGGCGGATTCGCAGCAGGCCCTGTGGAGGGCGAAACCTTCATATTAGGCTGAAATGAAAAGACATGATGCCGTATGATGTGTGTTTTATTAACCATTAGGGCATTTAAGCAACCGCTTCGCAGCCGCTTTCTAAAACGCTGAGAATATATTGTCAAAACGGTTAATGACAAAGCAGCCTTCGTTGAAAATTGGTGAATCAAAACAGCAGACTTGTCCTGTACTCTACGCATACGACATAGTTGCAATTTTTCGTCCGGTTCCGAATCTTAGGACGATCTGTTGTCCCGTTTCACCAATTTTCGACAAAGACCTCTACACCGACGGTGATTTGACGGACATATTCAATATATTTAGTATGTTGCATAACCCAACCCTGTTGCAATTGCGAAAATTCGCCATTATTACGCTGGCTGTAGTCCGTCGCAAATCGGACGCAGAGGCGTCTCAAGGAGTGAATAATTGTATCTCTGACATGTTTACTTCGCCTTGGTCGAGGCCAGCGTAGCGTGGACAAATAAGTAACACCGTGACGGGGACTCCAACCCACGACCCTCTGATTGAAATACGAGGATCGGAACTACTAGACCTCGACACCCCAAGAATGGGATGTTTCGCAGTTGCAACGGGGACGAATGATTCAACATAATCCAATGAAAATACCCGTCAAATCACAATGAAGAGCTGGGAGGTCTTTGTCGAAAATTGTTACACCATATCAGCTGATCGTCGTGAAATTCTGAGCTGACAAAAAAAAGAAAATGTGTCATTTGTCAAGATTCACGGACGACACTGCTGTTTTTATTCACCGATTTTCGACAAAGACGGTTTTGTCATGAAGGGCTTTTGGGAATAGATTATCAACGTTCCAGAAAGCAACTATGTAGTGGTTGCGAAACTTCCTTATATCCTGTTAACTCTCACAAAGGTGTAGCCATGTCAAACAGTGCCACGGTTGATACTCATAAATCGGTTCCATGACATTTGCTCTGGCGACAATTGCTCCGCTCTAAATTCCTCACACTAATCAAATGACCAACTTCAACCCTAAGTTTAGCACTATACCCTACCCTAAACCTAACATAAAATCCCATTTCAACCCTAAACCTAACCCTATATCTCAGACAAAGCAAAGCTCAGAGCGATTGTCGAAGGAGCAAAATATTGTCGTGTCACCCGTAAATCTGTAAATTGATCTGACACATTTAGAATGAAATTCTCGACATCTTGATATATTGGAGGAGAGTTATAGGTCATCCAATATTCTGAAACTGCCTCACTTTAATGAACTTAACCACCCCTTGGTGTTCCCTCGGGATGTCCCTCGAATTATTTTGAGAGTTCTCTACTTTTCGTATGGCCTACAAACTATTTTGTTTGTTTATTTCCATAAAAGTTATGAAGCGAGTAAAAGAAAATATATAAACCAGTGCATTCATCTAGTGTTTCACCTAACTGAATAATAAAACAAAATTGGACAGATGGATTAGAGTGAATAATATCATGGAATGATAGAAACCGCTACAACTTCAGAGAGAGGTTGGACTTAAAAGCATATCTACAGTAAGGGGCGCTAGAGGGTCAGGGCGAACGCCACTATGATTTTTCAAGGAGTGATAAAAGAGAAAAAAAGGAGGTAAATAAAGGAAGGAATCTGACGTTAAAGGTAAATGCTAGTTTTGGTAACGATATCAAAATGAGTTCGTACAGAATCCAATGAAATGACCACCAAAGTGTCTGTTTGTATAAATAAAACGCATGTGCCAAAGGATTCTGGAAGAAATTGTGTAATTGCTGAGAAATCAGCAATTAAGCACAGGATTCGGGTAGAGCGTCGGGCCCGACGCTCAAAGTAATAATTATACACTGTCCCATGTGCGCTTATCTGTGTTGGGGAAGTTCAGTCTGAACATTATTCAGCGTAGATTTCAAGATTTCACAAAGTTCAGTTTATGTAACTGTACCAGATCTAGATCCTCGATGATATACTGACAATTAAACCTGGTTTTACAGACTTTCTCATGAAATCAGTGTTTACTGCAACTACTGGAATTTCTCTTTAAAAGAATACATCAAAGGAGGTAGAGGTCCCTTTACCACATAATGACAGGTCAACCCTATTATTTTATTTCAACAAATGATTACGTCACTTTTATGTCGTCTTTCTCCAAACATCACAGCGACCGGCCCCCCTGGAGACCTTTTCATGAAAGTTGTCAGCAGTTGACAAGTTGCCTTTTCCGACAGTTACCATAGTAACCGTTAGAATCCAGAGCTTCTGAGCCAGTAAAAAACCAACGATTTCACTGACATTGTCAGTGCTGACAACTTTCAGGAAACGCCCCCACTGGACTGAGCCACTCTTTGATGAAACAGGGAGGGGAAATAGGGTAGTCTGCAGGCACAGACCCTGATTTAAACTTTAATCAACAAAATGGGTCTCCACGCAAAGACTAGCACATACAAAACTTGAGCGAGAGGGCCTTCAGTACACAAGACATGAGTAGGTTGCACATCCAGACCCTCAACTCAAGTGAAGGGTTTGCACAGCAGACTAGAATTAGGGCAGTTACAGCATTGAACATCTGTCCATAGACCATAGACGTAATCACTACGCATATGTTTTCTACAACTCACCAATTCCTTTGAAAATGCAAGCCATATCATGACAATGGACAGCTGAGAGGTTTTTGTCGAAAGTTGGAGGGCCGGGACAGCAGATCGTCCGAAGATTCGGACCGACCGAAAAGGTCCAGCAGAGTCCAAGACTACACTGCTGTTTTGATTCACCGATTTTCGACAAAGACACTCTTTTTATTGATATGAGGGGTTTTTGGCAAAAGATTCCCTGAGTCATAGAAAGCGTCTGCGTCGTTATCGCAAAAAAATTCCCTAACAACTGGAGGTCGGGCATGTTGTGCCTGTCGACGGTTACCCTTTCCGAGTCTCGATGTTCACAGGAACCATCAGCAATCTAGAAAGGTATAAAAGGGTCTTTCAACAGGTCGGATTGAATTTGTTTGTAGATAAACATTGAGTATGAAAGTGAAAGACAAGCGTGACAGGCTTTCAACAATCTTAACTACTTTGACATGTGAAAGTTTCACGGAAATAAACTTGGTTTATGGTTCTGTTTGCCCAAGTCCACCCCACTGGAGAATTTCATTTAGAAATAGAAACAAGTATAAACAAGCATAGAACTTAAAAAAATATATCATCGAAATCGGATGTAAAATAAGAAAGTTATGATTGACAAATAAAGTTTTAGCTTATTTTCAGACAAAAATGAGGAAAAAAGTTATTATATACAAGAATGACCACATGCAATGAAAGAGAACGATGTCATACACTTCATACACTCACTATTTTCTGATGTATTTTAACCGGACCTGGTGGCTCAGTGGTAGAGCTCCTGCCTCATGAATAGGCGGTCGTGGGTTCGATCCTCGGCCGAGTCATACCAAAGATTTACAAAAATGGAACCTTCTAGCCTGGCGCTCAGCACTAATATTTTAGAAGGGTAATAATATCATATCATATTATGCAAGTCCCCATGGGGCCCGTTTCTCAACACCGTCATTAGTCTAACTTCTTGACTAAATCGGAGATAGTGAGCTACTTGTCCGCTCACCGTTTCACGAAGCCATCTTTACCAAGATCGGGTACAACAACCTTACTAAATATTTATGACACATCCGAACCTGTCATAACTTCTTTCTTAATGACGTAGTGGCATCACGTGGGTAGACTATGACATGAAAAATGCCTCGAAATTTGAAAATCATTATCTTACGTAATCAATTAAAGAGATTGAAATTATATCACAAAACAAGTGGGATAATATGCATTCAATGATAATTATAATACAAAGAAACTATAAAAACTGTTGGTAAAACGCTACAAAACCATTCAGTTTGAAATAGTAAAATTATTTAATCGATAAAGATTCTACCACGTCAGGCCATCCATAACTGGGCTCGTATTTGTTGTTTCCAGACCCCTATTAACATTCGGATAAATTCTATCTCTAATTCATGCATAGAATTTGTCAAATCGTATGTTTCGATGTCAAAGATTTTTTTTTTAAATTTGTTAAACTATATTTTCATGATGTTTGGAATCGTGGAAGACCGTATAATTATCATCATTTTAGAAAAAAAAACCGTTATGGTTTACTTTCATAAACTATTGAAATTCGATGTCCCGGGGGTACCCATCTCAACGTCCATATGTGATTTATTATTCATGAAATGAATTAATCATAATTTAATTTTCTCTGCAATTGAATGCTCAAGTCTTCATGGTCTAAGTATGTATATGATGCATAATTTACCTGCGCTATTATTGTGAAAAGATGTATTTCCCAATTCATCACAATATTTGCAATTTTGTCATAATTTTTCTTTTTGAAAATTATGCTATTTTGTGACTAAGGCTACGTCTCGTCTGCTATTTTTACCGATAGTATCGATATCAAGGTATTCTAGTTAGGAAGCCTTTCGTGAAACAGGTTTAGTAAGATTGGAACTAACTCCGTGGTTGGTGGATAAAGATATGACTAACTTGTCCAGGTGTTGAGAAACGGGCCCCTGGTAGAGCAGTTTTCCAATCAAAACGTTATTGCTTTAATTTATTTTCTTTTATTTGAAATATTTATCAAATATTTTTTGTAGATTAGGAATATCTTGACTGAATCATTCAAACTATATGCTTATCAGTCCGCCCCATAGTTCAGATTTTGCTTATTTTTCCATATTTTCACGGTCATTTCGTCTCCGTTTATATGGTTTAGCGTGACACATAGTCTGATTTATTTTAAACTGTTTTAAAGTATTTTCATTTTCAGTGCAGACTATAAAGCAATTTATTGCTTATTTCTTTAATTGATACAGGAGCGGATCTAGGCTTTTGCTAAGAGAGGGTATGACCCAATAGACATGATAGAGATGAGCTGCGTCCTGCCCACCCCCCCCCCCCCCCCCGTTCGCCACTGTTCTGCTTGCGCGACTCTCATAAACATTGAAGGGGTGTTGGGGTTTGATCACACCCTCCTTTTTAAAAATTATTTTAAGGGAGCCCAAGGTGGCGGTTTAAACCGCTAACCCCCTTCATCCGCCACTGGAGTATCAGAATAAACACAAATATTATCAAGTTTTCACTCATCAGCTTTCTAAATTGGCATCCTACAAAAAAAAAGACTGATTATAACCTTCAAGAGTAGATGAAAGTAAAAATGAAAAAAAAAAATGTATCAACCTGATACATCAAATATAGCATCAATAAATCAGGCTTCTTTTTATTTACTATAGATTGATTGAATTACCCCCTGCGAAGGCAGCTGTCCTAATATATTATTTAGGGAAAAGTACCCTAAGATATTAAAGGGGAAGTTTACCCTGGAGAAAACTTTGTTGTAAAAATGCCAGAAAATAATATTGTTGAAGGTTTGAGGAGAATTCAGAAAGTTTTTACAAAATATCAAGTGTATGGTTTTTGACGTCATAGAGGGGCAGCTGCCCCATCTGTTATGTAATACCAAGCCCCCCACAAAAATGGTTCATGATGACAATTTTTTTCTTTCCGGAGCGGTGTGAAATGATTTGTCTTTTAAAACATATTGAATAAAAGCTATTTTCATTTTTTTTCTTCAGAAAATGACATTTCGTTGATTTTGTTTACTATACGATATATGGCATGTATATGGGAATGCTGCTCGCATATGACGCCATAAATCTGAAACTAAAATTCTAATAACTTTTTAGATCTTTAATGGATTTTCATGAAACCTTCACCATTATTTTTCAAAATTATTCGTCTGCTATTTTTATAATAAGCTTTTTTGTCAGGGTGGACTTCGTCGCTATGAAAAAGCGATTTCACGCATATCGTAGATGTTACATTCTTCCGAATGACATACAACAGAAACAACAATTAATAAGTCATATGATATTGCCCTTTTGTAGATTTTCAGTGGGATGAAATGTCTATTCGATGGTTGATTCTTCTGATAGAATTCAAATAATAGAGGCTTAGGCCCGTATTCTGAAGTCGCGTTTAACTTAAACTCAGGTTTAAAGTTGTGGTTTAAGTATGGCTAGCCAATTGTCACATAAATCACTAACAGTAGAGATATCATACTTCAGCTCATTAGGCTCTCAAATCATTCATAATTGTCTAGGAAGTATAAAAAGATTATTGGCTTCACCATCGATGAATCAGGAAAGAGCACAGCAAACATAAGAAACGTACAACTTAATAAAAAAATGTGATACTTGTGGCTTTCCATACTTAAACCACAACTTTAAACCTGAGTTTAACTTAAACCTGACTTCAGAATACGGGCCTTAGAATCAGATACCAGTAGTGACTGTTCTGACGTCAAACCCACCTTATGACGAGTTGATTCAACCATGGAGCTCTGTGTTTTATAGCTCCATGATTCAACCATGGACCCTGATTCAACAATAGCTCCGATTTGAAAAAAAAATGGCAGAATAATATAATATTCTTTACTGTAAAGAAAGTATGAATAAAGCAGAGAAGTATGAATAGCGCACGTAGCCAGGGTTCACTTTATAAGGGCCATGGCAGTGGTGTACCTAGGATTTTCCACAGGGGGGGGGGGGGGGGGCAAAACCGTTCGACAAGCAAAAAAAAAAAAGGTCTTCAATCTCAAATGAAGGATTTTGTACCAGAAACAAATTTGACAAGCAAGCCAAAAAAAAAAAAAGAGCTTTAAGCTCGTCAGGGGGGGGGGGGGGGGGGCAAAAAATGTCTTTCAAGCTCGTCGGGGGGGGGGGGGGCAGGGATACGTCCTTTGCATGGGTTGTGGCTCGTCAGGGGGGCAGACTGCCCCCTCTGCCCCCCTGTAGGTACGCTAGTGGGCCATGGCCTACATGTTCACATCTTGTAATTAGAATGTCTGTCTGCACTATCCCACGGATGCATAAATATTCGGCAATTTGAAAGTTTACCTTTGCAATCACCGAGGATCGTAAAAGAAACAGGTTGTCCTTGAGAAATATTCACGGTGTAACTTTAATATTCAACAACTCATTGTTTTTATGACATTTTCAGCGTTTTGCTCGTTGAATTTTACGCTATTAATAAATCCATAGGTAATTATTTTATAAAACCTAGAATATCACTTTATAAGGCTTGTTATGGGGTGTTCCAAGATAGCTATCGGTTGAAGGGAATTTTAGGTCCTAAAATCGATTATAAGTCTTGTAATTAATTGTGAATTTGTTACTGATTGCTTATCTGTCCATTGAAACAAGGAGTGTACTTTGATTTACTACAGATAAGACTGTTTTATCAATTGTAAAATTGCAACAGAATATTTGCAATTGATTTCAAATATTTTCTTGCGAAACCCCCCAAGAGTGACCCCAGTCGGTTACAAAACGACTACAGACTCGCTTTCCGATGGAAACATCCTACTCTCGTTTAAATAGCATGGTTAGGTCATAGCTCCATGGTTAGGTTAACGGATGACGCCGAGTGGTTTATTAATCTTGTTCATTATCTCATCTATGATTATGGATGAGAGAGGTCAATAAACTGACAAGAATAATAATAAAAACCTGATACACACAGAATTTATTCAGGGTAAGTGATCAAGCAGAAAAGAAAGAAAAAAGGGGATGTGAGTAGTTTAATCTTGAGGACAGACAGCGTGACATAGCATTAACTCCAGCCCAATACACTGTATAATAAGCAAGTATCATGTTTTCATACCCATTGCAATTAATGTGGTCAATTTATCTAATAAATAAATCATTCCCCCACCTGTGTGTTGCAATAGATCTCTATACTCCTCTACACATTCGCATGTTCCAATTAATAATGAACAGATCAAAATAATGACCTCGATTATAATACCAAACTCCCCCCCCTTTTTTTTTTTATAGTTTACTTAGTTCTATTTGTATAAATATAGAAATAAAGACTATCATACAGTACATGGGTCTAACACAACAACGACAACAACAACAACAACAACGGTCTATCATGCACTACCTGCCATGCCTACAGTGCGATTATGCAGTTTTCGCTCTTGGGCGCACAACGGATTCACGAACACACACAAACACATACAAATGTATTGATAATGCCCGTCAAATTAAAATGAGCAGCTGGGGGGTCTTTGTCGAAAAAAATTGGTGAAGCGGAAAAGTAGTTTCGTCTCAAGTTTCGGAGCCGACGAAAGAAAAATTGCCAATTTGACGTTTGTCCAGAGTCCAGGACGAAACTGCTTCTTTGATTCACCAATTTTTGTTCATTGTCATGAAGGATATTTGACAATACACTCTACAGCTCTAAAAAAAGGTTTACACAATATTGGGTAAAATGGGAACATGTATGTTGGTTGGGTAAAAAATACCAAATATTTTATAAATTTTACGCAAAGTTGTGTGAAATCTACCTTAAAACATGGATTTAGCTCAATATGGGGTTAAACAAAATACCCAGCAAACATGAATGTTCCCTTTTTACCCAATGTTGGGTAAAATTTTACTCAGTGTTTTTAGAGTGTACATTTACTTTATTCTTGAATCTGTTGTGCGTTGTGGAGCGAAAACTCTGCAGGCACAGCCCCTAATTGAAACTTTGATCAACAAGTGGGTCTCCACGCAAAGACTAGCACACTGATATAAAACGTACTGTTTCAATTCAGGTCGAGAGTGCCTTATAGGCTGCACTTTCAGACCCTTAACTCGAGTGAAGGGTGTGTACAGCAGACTCCCTAGAAGAAGTTTTGACTGCAATGTCGGGATTCGCCAGCATTAGTTCATGAGTGAATTAGCCTTTCGTATTCACACACTCTAAAAACAACGAGTAAAATTTTACCTAATATTGGATAGAAAGGTAACATGCATGTTTGCTTTGATTTTTTTCAACCCCCAATTGGGCTATTTCAACGCAATATTGCGTAAAATTTACAATATATTGAGTATCTTTTTACCCAACCAACATGCATGTTCCCATTTTACCCAAATATTGGGTAAACCTTTATTTAGAGCGCAATTTGCACATGTCAGATGAAGGTCATTGGCATCAAACTGGAAAAGTGCTTTTAAAATCACCGAGATCAGCATGAATATTAATAAGTTATTTTTGAAAGTTATGCTTGCCATTCCATTTACAAAATAACATGTTTTGTATTCAGTAACAGGTCAAATGACAATCGGACAGCGTCCCCAGTTGTAATCTACAACTTGTGTCACCTGATCTGTGCAGTGATTCCCTTAATAAGGTTTAAGCAGGCCAGGGGGCAGTTACATAAAGCTGATCGCAAGTTAAGAGCGACTATAAGAACGACTGGTGATTCTTTCTTGTAAATGATATTCACCATTAAGTGTTCATTGGTGATTATTTAGAGCGTAAGAAAGGTTCACCTGTCGTTCTTAAAGTCGCTCTTAACTTACGAGCAGCTTATGAAACACCTACCAGGTGGGAGTTCTACTAACTCCCTGTTTTCTGGTTTAAAATGATAGATTAATATATCAGGCACAATTACAAGACATGTTCTTAAAAGAAAAACAACAAAACTTCGAGCACCCTTCCAACTGAATAAAAGGAAAGTTGTTCTAGAGCTAACTATGAAATAACCTTTTCGTCGAGAACCTTGTCCAATGATATCAGATAAAAACTAGTTGGATTATTTCAAGTGTTCATAATCATGCCAACGTTAACAACAAAAATGACAGATGGTCGTCGAGATTATAGGAATTGAAGACCATAATTATTCTTCGAAAAACCAAAGAAAAAAACCCCAACTAAATGTAAACAACATCATCCATTCAAATCTTATCTAAATTTACAGGGCATGTATTGAGTCGAGGAAAGTGTAGGCCTGCATAATCATATAGCAGTTTGGGACTATGGTAAAAAGGGAACAACCCCACCCCCACCGACAACGTCCGATGATGTCATCCGAAAATTAGAATTTAGACGTATACTTAACATTCCTCGCTGATTGATCGGTTGAATAAAAATGGTTATTAGGCTAATAGGGGGGGGGGGTTGTTATAGAGCTTCTTCTTGTTCTCCCTGTTCATCTTCTCCTTCTTCCATCTAGTCTGCTATGCAGACTCTGAATGGCTCGTGGGGTGGGATCTCAGCGCGCGAAGCGCGCTGCTGCTGGTCTGTGAAGCAAACCAGCAGCAGCGCGCTTCGCGCTGAAACCAGCCTGAAAGGGCGAGCGAAGCGAATCTGCAGTCACAGTAGACCTAGTCTGCTATGCAGACTCCTTGAATCAGCTGTGATACACACACTGCAGATGTGGGTCTACATTTGTAGACTAACTACCATTCTCCTTCCCCCTGTTTGCCGTGGATGGGGGGTGGGGGGAGCAACCGCGTAGCCAGGATTTCATTTTGGAGGGGGCGGTAAATGCACGCGAAGCGTGCAAACACTTACAGAGGGGGTGGGTGCAGGGAGGGGGAGTTTCCCCCTCCCTCGCGAAGCGCAAAGCTTTTGGTGTTTCATAAATTAAAATGAAAAGGAGCCGTCTCTCTTGTCTCTAGTACCTATATCAGCTCCAATTCAGTTGACTATATTGTGATTTTGAACCTTGTTTTCATGAACCTTGTTTTCAAAAGTGATTGTGAACGCACAAAAAAGGAATACAATGGAGCCTAATAATAACCCCGCGCGAAGCGCGGGAGTTGAAGCGGTTTATCAATTTTTTTTGCCATGAAAAGGGTCCCGAGAAAAGGGTATTCTCAATGATATATTCAATACTTCCCTTGGAAAGATCAGATTTGATTACAAACAATTTAGCGACAGTGCATATCTTTAACTCGCAAAACAGAGGAGAATAAGTGTATATGCCGGGAGGAAGATATTCCTCCCCGCGCAGAGCAATGAAACTCTGGAATTTCAAAGAGCGGACGTTTCATCAAATGCAGATATCTCTAATACCCCATCGGCTCTAATTCAATTGATTTTCTAAGATTATTGAATTTCATTACAAGGAAAATAGTGCGCAAAAAGTTGAAACTTCTGTGATTTATTGAAATTATATAAAAAAGGATGCCTAATTTCTTTGACTTATCCTGAAGCGCTTCATTTTGAATTATAAAGAAACTTAAGTGTCATTCAAAATGAGGGCGCAAAACAGTACAGGAGATGATTGTGCAGGGAAATGACATGAAGTTTAATAGAATTTGATAAAAAAATATTGTACTTTTTCATTTAATACGATACGAATTTTATACCTTCCTCTTTTAAAATTAGGTACCTGTTTGCCCCCAAATTATGGTTGTTTAGTAATGAGCTGAAAAGCGGGAGAAGTTGACTTTATGGAGGTGACGGCAAAAATTGATATAAAGATTTTACCCGCCCGGAGCCGACCCGACCAGAAGTTGCGCGATCAATAAAAAAAAAAAGATAACTTCATATACTTCGGCCTATCCTTACTCTAATTCCATGCCCTAATGTATACATTTGAACTTTAACTCGCAAGAAACACATAGCTGAGGTGGAAAAACAGGGTTGGGAAACAATGGAGAACTTCAGTATTGTCATTTGACCGCGCGCAGCGCGGAAGAAAAATTCATATATAAATTTAGAGCAAGAGTGAAGGAGTTTCTCTTTTGAGAAAAAAATAAAGAATAAAAAACACAAAGCTTCTTTTCTTCCCTTTCCTCCCTTCCCTTTTCCTTTTCTCCTTTCTTTTTTTCCCTTCTTTTTTTTCTTTTTGGGGACGTTTAGGGGGGGCGACCGCCCCCACCGCCCCCCCTGGCTACGCGCCTGGGGGGGGGGGGGAGGGGTCAACCCAGTAACACAGTTAGCAATGTAATATGTCTACATACGGGAAGGTGAAGAAAGATTGCTATACAAGAAAGCTTATCGTGTCACCAGAATGACAAGTGGAATCTAAACGAGATTTAGTATTGATATCACAGATACTCCCTTACAAAG
This sequence comes from Lytechinus pictus, assembly GCF_037042905.1. Lineage (NCBI taxonomy): Eukaryota > Metazoa > Echinodermata > Echinoidea > Temnopleuroida > Toxopneustidae > Lytechinus > Lytechinus pictus. Next base: position 9,180,062 of record NC_087260.1, read on the forward strand.
AACATACCTGTTCATACTTCAGAGAAAGTCACTCTCGGGACAGGAATCTAACTACAAAGATGTTTTTAAGTGATTTCCTTTGCTTGTGCTGATAAAATTACCAATAACCAAGTAGATTAAATCATTACTGTAATTTATAGCAATAAAATTCGCGGACATAGATTGAGGAATTCCCGATTACTTATTTATCAAAAGTGGTTAAAATTTACATCAGGCTTGTACAATATTAAAAAATAAATTGGCAGTTTCGTCGAAGCCTGGTCAATGAGATAACAAGATTGTACCATGCACTTGGAATGAAAAAAAAATGGAAATCCATATTTTATAGGAATCTGTAACAGAGATACTCCGACAATACATTTTGCCCAATTGATCGTCGGTTGGCCCAGCAGCCACTATGCAGCGCCACATCGACGTTAGTTTCAAACAGAGTACCAGCACTCCCATCTTTTAATGTCTTTTGGTCTGACGCGGTTTGGGCTTTGAACTCCTGACCTCCCGGATGTGAAACCGATCGATCTCCCAAATGTACCAATTACACACCGGTTAGATAATTATAAAAAAAAACTATATAAATCATGATGCACGATAAATAACAAAAAGACACTGTGATAAAATATTGACATATTGTGAAAATGAAGAGACCCACTAAAAAGCAAAGGCTCGTATAATATTTTATTGGCTCCTCAAAAGTTATCAGTAAGTCAATGACAGGTGTGAACAAAACAAATTTCCAACACACTAATTTCCAACAGAGACAATGATATAAAAACCAATCGCATGAAACAAATCTGACTATGTATATTTTCATAATCAGTTATATAAATTGTTTATATGATATAAAACTTGGTTTCACTTTCTTTAAATGTACTGGCTTATTTTAATATCGTTACGCAATAGTTCCTTGGGCCGGGGAAATTAGACTGGACCTCTAATTTCTTAGGCAAATACCTCTTTTCCCTGTTCGCTTTTAAAATACCATTCTCGCCTGCTAGTCGATAGTGTGTTGTGTCGTCACCTCGCCAAAATGCCATTATTTGCTTTTTAAGTCTTTTAACAAATCGAGAAGTTTGACGCTGGAAAATTATAATATACGGTGTCGCATTAATTGGATCTTGCAATATTTAATCATGAAGTATTTTCTGCTCATACAATAATGGCATATCGAATTGGATATGTGCAAAAGTTTCTTAGTTATTTATTCAGGTAGACCTGTAGGCAAATTAATCAATGTTTTATCATAACATCCAGTCTTTGTCAATTTCTTAACAATTGTTTTAAATCAGAATTTTTAGGCGATAAGACATTCTGACTTCTTTTGAAATATAAACGAAGATTGTTAATTAACACGATCCCCATATTTGTTTACAAAATACTTTTACCGCCGATACCATTATCGTAATCTTGATAACACCGAGAACCATACTACATCTGTCACATGGAGCTATCTTGCTGAGGAAACACCGAACGTACCGTTTGTTCTTATAGCAAATCACAGTGAAAATGTGCTAGAGAAAATAACCCGAAGGCACTTTACAATGAAAACACGGGAAAGAAAACGTCTCTTTTAAAGAGCTCTTTTATTGAAAATGTGTGAAAAATAACACCTTTATGTGTTCTCAACATGCAACACAGGTGCAGATCTATATAGAATCTTAATTAGTTTATTCCTTGCAAGCATGTTTTAAACAGGGAATTAGGGGGTGTGGTCTCTCTGTTCGTATATTTATTTTGTCTTGTTGCTTTCCCCCATTTTGGGTGTTTATTTCCAAGTCGTCTAAGGCCAGTTCGACCAATTGCTAACTCGTCTGCTCCCATTTGGTCTACCGTCAGTTCGTCCACTATCTCATGGTCTAATTGTCAATTCGTCCACTCACCATTTCGTCCAATGACCAGTTGGTCCAATAGCCATTTAGCCATATACCATTTGGTCTAATTGGACTAAGTGTTTATAGTGCAAGATGATTGAAAATGAAATGGATATTAGACCAGCTGGTTATGAGACGAAATGGTCATAGACGAAATGGTGATTAGACGAAGTGATAATTGGACCAAATGGTTGTTAGACGAGATGTTGATGGAGGGAATGGTATTATAATAAATTAACGTAGACCATGTGGTGAGTGGACGAGTTGTCAGTAGACAGATGGGCAATTTACCCCTTTTTTAAAGGCTGGAAATATTTCTATCTCAATAAATAGAGTAAAATTCACAAAGCAAAATGCTGAAAATTTTATCAAAATCGGACAACAAAGATTTGCATTATTCCGGTGAAACAGTTCTAGGCATGTCTCAATGGATATCCATTAGGTGGGCTGATGATGTCATATCCCCACTTGAAATTAGGGTTATTCAATTTTTTTTTCTACAAAGAACCAAAACAATTGGATTGACAACTGATTAAGTGCATTAGGTATTTTTTGCCGCAAATTATTTCATCATAATGGAGACACATCATTTAAATTTTTTTTCATTTACATGAAAAAATGAAACATTTATGATTTCATGTAATAACATAAGAAAAAGTTAAGCGGGGATGTGACATCATCAGCCCATCTAATCAATATTCATGACGATGTGCATATAACTGTTGTCACAAAATATTGATTAACTATAAAATTCAATAACTTCGTTATTTGTTATCCGATTTTGACCAAATTTTCAGCATTTTGCTTTGCGAATTTTACCCTATTTATTTAGATATAATTTTTTCAGCCTGGACCATCGCTTTAAAGGCGGTTTGAGAATTGTACCTGTACGAACAGGATTTGATGTGATTATAGTAAGCTCCTTTCATGTGTTTTCTTTCCTACATTCTTCATAATAGAAACGCTTTTATCACGAATATTTCAAGAAAAAAAGAAGACAAATACTCTCGAGGGTAAGTCAAGTGGATAACCCTTTCATGTGAGGTTCGATGCGATTATGGTTAGATACTTAAGAGGTATTTTCTTTCTAACATTTTCGTGATAAAAGTGCTTTTATCATTATTATGATTATTTTTTATTTTTAGCATGTGAGGTGCTTTTGAGGTGTACTATACATGTACAATGACTATCGCTTGGGGGATATCGTAATACGTTCACAGTCTGAAACTTATTAACGACCTTCGGTTTTTGAGACTCGTTCTCCTTTTTTTGTTGAGGAATATTTTGAATTCTCTCCTGTCAGTCTCGATTTTCATTCTTAACCAAAGCCAAGACAGAACCTGTCTGGATCACCGATTGTCATTAAGGAAATTAACCAATGAAATTTATTTTTATTTATTTATTATTTACTCACTCATTTATTCATTTATCTATTTATTTATTTATTTATTCATTTATTCATTCATTTATTTATATATTTTATTGTTGCTAATACAAAATATAGCAAATTACACAAGTATGTACAATCAAATTATAAAAAAAAAACCATCCTGTAAAGTGTCAAAATCAGTCCCGATTTGATTTACTTGGAATATTGTATTATTAATGTGGTATCAGAGGTGTTTGAAAGACTTATATCGTCTTATCCGCTCACATACTATTATTATAGTCTAAGTAATTCCCAGCAGCATGATGAGTTTGGGAAAAAATGTAAATGAAAAAAAAATAATAATACACCAAGCATGCTATGTAAAGTTCATCCGATCGAAAGTAGAATGGAAAGTTCTACAATTTCTTCATAGAACAGAGGAAAGCATTAATATGTCTGATACATCTGACGCAGGTCGATTCTTTTTTCACTCTCAGTCTAAAGTTTGATGAACTCACGGATCTGAATTCATGTACAGCATCCAAGAAAAAACACAAAAAAAACTTTCTCAGCCGTAAAAGACCGAGTTCTTCCCAAGAGCGTGAATTCACTTAGTTTTTTTATCGTCGCTATTTATCAAATTCAGTACTCGTAATGATTGCTATCTGTTAACTGATAGTCTTGTTTGAATTTATTTACAATCTGAAAAAGGCATATATTATCAATTTATTGTCGTACATAATATAATGACCACTTCAATCATTATAAAATAAATATTGAAATCGAGGATTTTCCCATCGCTCGCTCAATATGGACATGATGTTTGAAATATCGTCGACTATTTTATTTATTTAATAAAATATTTTATTTTATCTTAGTTTATTTTTATAATCATAATGTAGGACGGACTAGTGTTAGGGTCATGATTTATTATTTCTTTAGTATAGGTTTCTTCTGATTTTCGACGCAATGAAGAAGGTCAGTTCAAAGATTGTATGAAGTTTAAAAGTTGGGCAAAAAAAAAACCTCACAAAAAACAGGGGCAAGAGAAAAGAAAAAAACATTAAGTATGAGAAAGAAGAGAATGTTTCAAAGTGGAAAATAAAATAATGAGTTACAAGTGTGCTGAACATTATCATAAAACTTTTCTTTCGTCGAATTCGTGTCACACGTAGACCTAGACAGAAAAATACAACATGAATTCAGTGACTAACTCAATCCTTCCCTAAGATATCGAAAATTGTTTCAAGAAATATTTACTCTGGGCTAATAATTTACATTGGAAGCATGGGATTTTCCCATACAATAAAATGTTTTAACATTAAAAGTATATACATGTGTATATACACAGTAAAAAAAAATAATAGCACGCTGTTTAAGTCTGCCACTCTAACAATAAGTTGTTTAAACTATTGAAATAACTTGTTTAAAAAGTTTAAAAAGTTGTTTAAAAATTTCAAACAATAGTTGTTACACTCTAAAAAATACTGGGTGAAAATGCTCGGTGAGGGTATGTAGCTATATAGAGCTCTATAGAGCTTTATGTGTATTTTGTGCTGCTAAAACGTGACGTGCTTTGGCATGTTATGTTATAAGTGGCGCATGTTGGCTATGTAATAATAACTCTTATTTACCCAGGGTAGCCACTTTAACAGATGTAAGCTGTTCCTCAAGCGAGCCCTGCTTAAATTTACATGTTATTACAGTGTTTCCCTTATCCATTCTCATGCGTTGTACGCCTGATGAAGGTCCCATTTTGGTATGATTCGATCAAGGATCGAACCTACTACCTCCCGTTCATGGGGCGGACGCTCTACCACTGAGCCACCGTGCCCGGTTGGGAGCGAGCAAAGCAAGTGGGCAAAAATTTTCAAACTGATAGTCTAATTTTGCGATATGTTTGATTGATTGATTGATTGATTGGTGGTGATTTTTTTACCTGATTGCTAAGAAAGCATGAATGCTTGTAAGCAAGCAACCAGAGGACCGACGGCTTAAGGTCCCCTCCGAAGGAGGACACAACATTCAGAAGTGACACAGAATTTCACTATTTTCCTGTACTTTTTCACTATTTATCTGCTTATTGACATTTTCAAAATGATAATCTAATTTTGAGATAAAATTTAAGCATGGCTTTAAAAGTAACACTTTCATATATCTTCATGAAACACCCCCCTGATCTCCTTTATGATTAGCATGATAAGATCTATATTCTGATAGGACTATTCGCAGTTGATGCATGTAGTATCTTCCTGGAAAGAATGACGACCTGTCAAACTTCAGTTCCGATAACTTAATGCCCAAACTATTATACTTGTTCATGTTTCGGCCAGATTAGGAAACCTTATCCATCGCCTTGTCTTTATAGAAATTTCATGCTTGTCTGGGGGTTGGATTAATGCTGAATTGTCCCTATTATGGAGCAATCAGACCCCCAAACCCCCTCATTAGGTATACTGTAGATTATAATGGATTGTAAAGGATCATCCCTTTTTTACACTTGATCACATCTCCGTGAGTCCATACTCTACAAGTTTATTGACCTCTATGATTGATTGATTTTAATTGTCTGGTATAATACAAAAGGTAAAAGTGTAACATAAGTATCAAAATACCAAGACAGCATAGCCGACATGGCTGATTTCCAATGGGGTTAATGTATTCATTTGTCAATCAGAAGACCATTGGATCATAAGCAAATCCAGTGAATCATTCGGCGGCGGCGGGGGGGGGGGGGGGTGGTGGTCACCAGAATAGCAAGACACCTATCAAGCATAAGTGAAATAAAGGCTTCCGCACACCTTACGACTGGTCGACGAGCCGAGCTTGGAACAAATCGCATTTTGATCATTTTTTTTCTAAAAATGTGAATGTGAATCTTTTTATTTGAGGTTCGAATTAACCATATAGGGTACTAATATAACAATAATTTTGTGGATGATCGCAAGCCTTTACCTTGGAGTAAAGGCCAAATTGGCTTCAAATCGTACGACTGCTATGGTGTCATTAGGACTCGATATTCAGTCCGCTTTTATTCTTGTAAGGATGGTAGAATATCATAATAATAATAACAATATTTTCCATTTGTATAGCGCAGCTACTTACTATACTTGCATATACTCTACTGCGCCTGATATCATTACAGGTTTCCGCACACCATACGATCGCTCTGCAACTCGGTTTTGAAATAGAGCATAGTAGAATTTGAAGCTAATATTGAAACATGTTCTAAACATATTCTAGATCTTCGTAGAAATACCTATACTTATTATTGTAAAAAAGCGAATGCAATACCTAGTCGTAATGACGTCTTAGTAATCGTACGTTTGACTACAGTTTGAAACTAATTTGGCCTTTACTCCAAAATAAAGGCTTTCAATCATCTAAAATTGTTATATTTGTATTATATAGTTAAAGGTATTGTTTAACTTTGTGAGCAGCCGATTTAAAAAATTCTCAAACCAAGATGAAACATGTGTACAAATGCATGTATTATAACTAATAAACCCTGAAAACAACCATTATTGAGAACGAAAAGCTAAAACTACAAGGCTAACCCCGAGTTTGTAAATAGGCGTCTTATAGACGCCTAAATAGTACACATAAGTGTATGGGATGAAATTAAGATGGTGTTTTCGGTCACTTTATATTTCAATTTTTGAAGCACTAAATAATTATTTTCGAACGTAATTTTTTCTGGGCTTCATTTTTGTAACATATCACAGACACAGGTGACAATTAAGTGTCACCTTCTAGCTCAGATTTTTAAAAAGTCAAACCAATGTTAACCAATCACTTTAATTCGAACCTCAACTGAAAATATACTTCCCATTCACATTTTCAGAAAATGAGCAAAGTGCGTATTGTTCCAAAATTGGATCGTGGACCAGTCGTCAGTTCTGCATACAACCGTAATTCCGAAGCTTCGTTATTCCGAAGGTTCGGATATTCCGAAGGTTCCTTATTCCGAAGGTTCATATTTCCGAAGGTTCGTAATTCCGAAGGTTCGTAAGTCCGAAAACGAAGTGAGGTTCGAAATTCCGAAGGTTCGTTAGTCCGAAAACGAAATGATTAACGAACCTTATTTCGTTTTCGGACTAACGAACCTTCGGAACAACGAACCTTATTTCGTTTTCGGATTATCGAACCTTCGGAATGACGAACCTTCGGAATAACGCCACAAATGTTCGGATTAACGAACCCTTTTACGTTTTCGGATTAACGAACATCGAGGTATATGCAATTTACGTGTTTCGAAATTACGAACCCTCGGAATAAAGAACCTTCGGAATTACGAACCTTCGGAATTACGAAGGGTAACCGTAAGTTCTGCGGTGGCCTTAACATGAGTATTCGTGCGATGATTGAGAATTTTAATAGTAATATATCTATGTCTTAATATTTGCATTAAATTTTTACTAAAGTTAAAAAAAAACACGTTCGAGTCGTAGAACGATCGCAAGGTGTACGGTGGCCTTATCACTTATCATGGTTACCACACAGTCACATCAAGCAAACCAGCCGCAGACAGACCAGAGGTAAACCGTAATCATGATAATTGATAAATTGGAGTCGATCGTTGGTATGACTGTAACAATCCGGACCTTTCGCATTGGCCGAGGAAGGAACTCTCCACAACAATGTGTTGGAAGCTCCTTGCTACAACGCACCAAGTCAAATCACAATGGAGAGCTGAGAGGCTTTTTATATCGAAAGTTGGTGGACCAGGACAGCATCGCAATGTCTTGACTCTGGACAACGTCATATTTGCAATTGTTCTTCCGCGGCAAATCTTCGGATGATCTGCAAGTCCCTGTCAACCAACTTTCGACAAAAGCCTCATTGTGATTTTAATAGCATTTTCAAAGGAATCGATGCGTTGCAGAGAGTTTCCGCGTAGTAAAGGCGAAAACTACCAGGGATCGTTTACCTCAGTTTTTTTTTTTCAGTCGGTGTCATTAGTGTGACTAAGGCAAATGCTTTTTTGTGTCATTTTATCGTAATATCGAATAATAAATTTGGGGGTATATATAATAATAATAATCCGTTTTTTATATAGCGCTTAATACATCGGAACGACGTGTCTAAGCGCTTTACAGATATATTATTACCCCGGTCATCGAATTCAATCAGTCATTCCCGCACACAATGTGTGCACATCCTCCACTCCCTGGGGAGTATTCCAGTCAGTCGCCGGTGAGGCGCACACAGTACTGGACAAGCTACAATGACTTTCACATCCTACCGGGTACCCATTTAGCACCTGGGTCGAGAGTGGCAAAGTGTGGATTAACGCCTTGCCAAAGGACGCCAGACCGCGGTGGGATTCGAACACACGAATATATCTAAGCAAATTAAGACTTTAATAATGTCATGAATCATATCAATATTCTTGTTAAAATATCTTATTTAGTGTCGAATGCTGATATTTTGTATCATAGTTGTTGATGTTAAATGATAAAACAAATAGATATCAATGCATATACAATTTTTTTTTTACCAAAAACATGACAATTTCCGCATAAATAACACATATTTTTCAAAAATATTAACCGGACAGCTTTTCCCATTGTCTGTTAAAAAATCCAAGATGGCAACCAAAATTGCAAATTTTGAACCCCATGGGACACGGTTTGGCAAAGGGAACATCAATATATTCACTAACTAGACACTTAGGCAATACAAAAAAAGTTGGTTAAAAACGTATCATGATGGTGCACGGGAAACCCCATTTCCGACTCGACTAATATTGTCCTGCTTTTCTTTATACAAGCTTTGCTTTTCTTGTTCTTGTTTTCTGTTTCATAATACTTCTTATAGCGAACATAATTGCAGATCACTTTAGTTCAGTTTAATTTATCTGCAATATTTTTGTTATGTAATATCATTGAACTGTCTGTGTTAGTTGGAATATGTACCGTTACTTCGATTGTATTTTGTCTATTTTGTTAAACGGAAATGAATAAAATTTAAATCCATATCTGAATCTAATTATAAATCTGACGAACTGTGCATGGACAAAAGGAACATGCCGTTTTTCGCTTCCCGGTAATGGGCAATTCTTACTCCCCGACGCCGACAGATTCAAGAAAAGAAAAAAAAGTATTTACAAACGCCCTTAATGACAATAATAACCAAGAAGACTTTGTTGAAAATTGTTAATCAAAACAGCAGTTTCGTGCCGGGATCTGGACAATCGACATTCAGTGTATTTCTCGTCAGCCCCGGGACTTAAATAGGACGATACGCTGTTCCGGTTCGCAAATTTTCGACAAAGACCTCCCAGCTGGTTTTTGTCATTTGAAGGGCATTTTCAATACATTTACTGTGTTCTTGAATCCACCGTGCGTCGCGATGTGAATACTCACTGACAGTTGGCGTCCAACAAACTGGAGTATACCCAACAGCGTTCATGGGCTCACATGAGTATTACATCAGCATCAGCAATATACGGAAGAGAAGGTAGTCCTGTAAGTCTTCCGGTCGCTTGAGACATGATAAATCATAGCTCATCAAAAAAATCATCAAAAATCAATCCCACGATAGATTTTGCTTTAATTCACTGACATTAGTCAAATTAACAGTACGTTAAACTAGATATGTTAATCAGCTCAATCATAATTTCGGCCAGTTCATTGCCAGAAAAACCCGAACTGCATTGTGGATAATGATAATTAAAATGAAATACAAAAATGCAGTCTAGCCTCCCCAAAGGCCTTAATTATGAAAAAGTATGAACATGACATTGTTTCTATCACTTATATTTTGCCATACAAACATTTTGTCTATTTTTAATAAATTATTTTAATCAATAAAGTCATTTGATCTTTACTTACGCCTGTCCGGCATGCTTTGTGTGCGGATGAATTACTTTCATGTGCCACCATCCAATTCTCGCGATTTCGCCTGCGTACGGAAGGGCGCACACCAATTTCGGGAATCCCCTTTAGAATGACGTAATGGTTGGAAAAATATTCATATAAATTTAACTGTGCATATCTGAACAATTTTTTTCATATGGGCATAGAGAGGGGTTACTACTGGATCTGTTCAGTCCCATAAGAGAGCTGTAATTTGTCAATGCTGGGTTTTGTGGGAACTTAATTAGTTGCCAAGAAACCCTGTGAGCATTGTGACTGCAACCAAGTCTTGGTTTGAGCCCCTGTAGCGCGAAAAAATATTGAAAAACACCCTTTCATATCTTTAGCATTTGAAGGATATTGGATGAACTACCAAATGATAAAGGTCTGGATGATGTCATTACTATTTTTGGCGATTTTTTCAAATCTCATTTTTAACACATGAGTCTATCATGTCTATGGGGAAATAGTGAGTGGTGTGTGCCCACGATTCGATGGATTCACAAAACGGTGCGCCATCTATCGGTTGCAGCGGACGGGCCGAAATTCGCAATGCATCATGGGAAAGAGTCGACATTAGTTGCGCGTGCTAGTACTAAAGCGAATACATGCATGCGATTATTCTCTGGCAGACGAGGCTCGACTGGATATGCTGTTTACTAGGGTCCAGGAGGTAGGAGAGAAGTTTGCCCGCATATATTTCTTTGCGAAAGTTAGACCGTTTTTTTTTTGGGGGGGGGGGGGATTCTTGCCATATGGTTTTCATTTTTGAAGCACTAGTACTGTGCGTTGCCTGCGCGCATTGTCGACCCCAAAGTAAAAAAAAAAAGCCTGTTCGCTGCAAACGATGCAACCTTCGCACCATAATTGTGAATTCACAAGCACATTTACACGGATACACACCCTCTCTCACCAACACTTCATCTTAACAGGCACACATGTAAATCGAATTTATAATACTGCATTTTGAATGCACATTATATGTTTCATTTCATTGCTTCTTAATTGTTGTTAAAACAATATTTTCTTTGTCATTGCTCTATGGTGGGTCGTTCAACCTTTAAAAGTCATAGCTGTAGGTTCTTATAACACACAGGGCAAAGTCTGTACGACTGTCTAGATCCTGCTAAACAGAACACAGTGTCCAACTTTCACACTGTTCAATGTGAGCCTTTTAACAGTGTGAATCACATATTCCAATAGATGTGAACACTCCCACTGTAGAGGTAATCACAGTGTGGACACCTCTTCAAACCGTTGAATTCTAACATTACCAGTTTGAATCACATTTAACATAGTCCGCTATGTGAACACACTTTGACCACACTATGAACGTACTGTAAACAGTGGACTTACTCTTAACACAATGTGAACACACTGTAAACATATTGTGAACAAACAGCAAACACACTGCTAACACACTGTGAATATACTCTGAACACACAGTGTGAACTCACTCTTAACACACTGTGAATACACTGCGAGCATATGTGAACATATGTGTGAACGAACAGCGAACACACTGTGAACTCACTCTAAACACACTGTGAACACACTATGAATATACTGTGAACAAACTGTGCACTCACTCGTTACACATTGTGAACACAGTGCTAACACACTTCAAACGCACTGTGAACACACTGTGAACGTACTGTGAAAAACAGCGAACACACTCTGTAACATTGTGCTCTTTCTATCAGGGCAGTTTACTGAAAAAAAGAACCATGTTATAATTGTTGTTGTTTGAGTTTTTAACGGCATTCATTAAAAAAATATATTTACGTCTTTTTTCCACTCTATGTTTTGGGTAAAGGTAAATATGCCATTCTACCCTCTAATCCAGGTGGAATCCAGGCGGTAACAGCCAAGATATATTATCTGCAGCCCCCGCCTAGATTAAACGTTAATGCGGCCATTCAAACATTTAGAGCTGCAACGCTAGGCAAGAGAATTGCTAGTTTGTGTAGGTATTAGTCGTGATTATCAAACTCCTACATACAAAATAGATTAAAAATTTTCATTAGAAAGACAAAATTTTTCAATAAAACTGTGAACATGGTGAGTGGATGATATAAGAATCCATAAAAAAAAGGGATGAAACTTTCGACGTCACATATTTATGATATGAATTCATTTCATTTTTCCAGATCATGATAACGAATTTTCTTTGATATCTTGTTGAATTTAAATCTTCAGCGTCGAATCTGCGCGACTTTAGTAAGAGCTCCGTTATGATCGGGGGGGGGGGGGGGGTCACCCACTTCGCTCACTCGCAAATTTCAAAATTTTCAGAAAAAGTGCACCAAAAAATTCCTGTGACGTGCAAATACTATAATACTATCATGACATAAGTGAAAATCGTTCGTTATTTTTATCTGTGGGTCTTACTCTTTTCCAAAGTGATTTAGCAGCCGACGTTTTGGCAACAAATCATGCAGTCGAGGGTGCAAGATGGTATGTGATTTATGTCAAGTGTGCACCACCAGATGGAAACAAACACACACATCCAAAAACAATTGTAAACAGATTGGATGTAATCTAAGCTGGTTGTTCATACAGCTGTTCGTATTAACGAGCGACTTGTGATCCTTTTCTGTGGTTAATAATACCCATTTTCATTGGTGTTGATTATAATTCCTAAGAAAGGACCACCAGTCGTTCGTAGAGTCCCTCGTAACCTATATTACGAAGTACGAACAGCTTTATGAAACACCCACCAGGTATGAATCAAAATAGTACAAACACGCATCGGCGACCATAGAGAACTGGAAAACACTCTCACCACTGATCTCTACGATATCCTTTCTTGGATCTAGCTTTCAGTCTAAAAAAAGGGTCACGGACACTAGCGTACCTACGGGGGGGGGGGGCACTCTGCCCCCCCTGACGAGATTTTGAAGACCTTTTTTTTTTTTTTTTTTTTTTTGCTTGTCAAATTTTTTCTGGTACGAAAATCTTTATTTTGTATTGATGACCCTTTTTTTTTTTTTTTTTTTTTTTTTTTTTTTTTTTTTTTTTTTTGCTTGTCAAATTTTTGGGCGGCCAATTTGCCCCCCCTGTGAAAAATCCTAGGTACGCCACTGGTCACGGATCACGGATAACTTGAAGGACAACAACGACACGATATAGCTTATTAGTCAACCTACAATACTACGTTTCCTAGAATAGTAAAAAAGGTATATTATTTCATGGTTTATTTGTTTTTCGTCCTCTTAGCCTATATCATAATTATAATATAATCACTGGCCCAAATTTTGTAACGGGACCTAGACACCATATAGTTGATATCATTGACCATTTCTGATTCTATCATTACTCCCAGCAAACATGAACTGTCGTGATCTAAAATCAGTCGAGAAGTACAATTGGTTTAGCCATCGTTTTCTGAGCAAACTTCGAAAGACAGGCGTGATAGAACTGGGATTCGACGAGGACGACGTCGTTCTTGACATTGGTTGTGGTAGCGGTGTTCCCAGCAAAGAAGTAGCAGCCATGGTAAAGTAGGTATGTCACAACTGTGGAGCGTTTCATGAACTTCGGACTTGTCGGACTTTTTATCCGACAAGTCCTGTTTTGTCCGACAGTTACCATGGTAACCGTGCTTCTCAGCCTATCAGAATCAAGGAAAGTTGTCAAATCTGACAATTTGTCGGATGAAAATGTTGATGAAACGCTCCTCTGTATTGCCATGATTGAAAGCTAAGGTCACAAAGGTTCGTACAAATGATATTTCCGGACCTCGTAGAGATTGGGAGATGGGGAATTGAATATTACAGTCTTCTTAAACAGAACCAAAACCTTCTCGAGAAACGAAATGATTTCGGTTATGCCATGGCCCTGAAATTCCCAAATGCTTCGTAAGAATGTCTTTAGTTATTCTTTCGTCAAATTTACGGCCGGCTTACAGTAATTTCTGTTGTCGCAGGATGATCGTACAACTCACGGCACTCTCAAGTCATTCGTAAGAAGATCTTAGTCAAGATTGCACAACTTTCTTATTTTACATCCGATCGTCAGTGTTTTACTTGTTTGAGTTTTCTGTATTGATCAAAATCAACATTTTTCTGGAGTGGACTTAACATTTAAGGAAACGCGAAATTCGAAAAAAAAAAAAAAAACGTTGAGCGAGAGCCATTGCCGTTTGGTGCCACCCTCGACACATGCGCGCGCATTGGTATGAGTCGGCTATCGTCTTAGTGTTTGTCTTTTCTTTTTTTTCAAATAGCATTTTATGCATCTCCTGTCATGATCGATTGTACTAAGACACTGAATGCAGCCAACAATATCGACTACCACGTTGCAGACGCTCACTCCTTCGACGACCACCTCGGCGAATGGAAACACTCTAAATTCGACAAAATTGTTTCTTTCGCCCTTTTCAACTGGTGCAGCGACCCTAAGAAGATTCTTGAGAATATCAAGAGCTGTCTAAAGCCAAATGGGTGGGTTCTGCTTCAGTTTGCTCTTCAATCTCGAGCTTTCAGCTTGAAGTGCTCGTACGGGGAGACAGCAGACTCGTGGCTGAGACGACATGACAAATGGACAAATGGACAAATGGGGACCATTTGCCATTTGCCTTTAACAATTGTATATATATATATATATATACATATATATATATATATATATATATATATATATATATATATTAATGAGGAAAAGTGGTAATGCATTGTACTTTATAGTTCCAACAGTATATATATAAATATACTGGATAAAGCAACAACGCGCTCTTTTGAGGCTACCGGAAACACTTAAAAGTACCCCCAAAAGGTCAAGCGCGCACGAAGTGTCACACTTCTTTTCTCTTGTGTGTGCATGTTGTTTCTTACATGTTATTATAATATGATCCCATATACAGTTAATTGTGTCATGGAGTACTTTCCTGAAGCTTTAAGGTAGTTTGTGCGGCAGCATGCAACGAGTTATATTCATTTTTTTTAAATATGTGTTTACACGCTGCATCGGCGGTTCAGAACCGCGAGCCGATGCAGAATCGTTTTTTTTTTCTTGCGTGTAAGCACGATTAACTTGCATCGGCTCTCGGTGCAGAATCGGCAATTTTGCACCACCAAAGTAGTAAGTTCAGAACCGCGAGCCGATGCAGAATCGGCTTTTTTTTTCTACGTGTAAACAGAAAGCCGATTCTGCATCGGCAATTGGCGCGCATTTCATTTACTTTACCATTATGACATACTTCTAAACGCACGGATCCAGCGTTGTCTTTATTATGATGACGTATTGTTGGGGCGTGGATCCGCCACACGACCCGATTCTGCATCATGAGCTGTGACAGCGTGTAAGCGCGGTGGAAGATAAACAAAAAGTCGATTCTGCAATCCCCCTTGTCTGCGCACACGCGTATCTGTGCGATTCTAGTAAAAGAAGATACGCAACGACTACCAAACCTTCACCTGCAATACATAAACAGATCGACTAAAAATGGTGGAAAATAATGAATTCCGGGCATTTTACGTGACAGCCTCCTTTCTCAGCAAAATCCCCGATTCTTATCTAAAGTGAATGGGTGTGCAGACATGGGACACCACTTTTTTGTTCAATCTGAAAATGACTGGCGAGGTTTTTCCCATGAAAATCATATATTTCTCCCCAAATTTGTGAGATTTTTGGCACACTTACTCACAAGAATACAGAGAACATTATCGATTGATATTTTTGGTGGAATAAAAAAAATCAGGTTTAATCTTAAAGTTAAATTGTAGGCGCGCATACATGGCCCCCATCATAGATAAAATTAGGTGGTAGTCATTTGTAAGGTGAAGATATTGGACGAGCTGTTAGGTATGTTTGTTTTCAGCGAATGTGTTCCACGAAATCAAAGCAAAGGCTAGGCCAACAATTCAGCACTTATTTATTAAAAGTCTCTTAAGGCTACCGAACACCTTAAAGCCACCGCACACCTCACGACCCGACTGGTCTACGGCTGGTCTGCGACCTCGACACTGCACATTTTGCGATCGACAACCCTTCTGTCAGCGACCCGCACTCGCCTTGCGCTTTTTGCCATAGCAACTGAGAAAATGACGCTTACTACTGCGTATCCGCGTTCAATATCATTAATAAGCGTCGGTATTTAGGTGGGACTCTGCTGTCTAATTTAGCTGGAAGTTGGATTGATTCTTACGATTTTCCTTGCGATTTGTCTCTGACCGGTCTGCGACTCTCTAGCTGACAAGACCTGTGACGTCACATTTCCCTTCACCCAGTCGCAGACCAGTCGTAGACCAGTCGGGTCGTAAGGTGTGCGATGGCTGATTGTGGCATTACAAGTAGTTTTGTTGCGTTTGTGCCATCAATTTCCAGGTTTCATTAAACTATTATTTTCTTCATTTTGTGAACGGGGAAGAGCTTGGACTGGACTCGATGTTTGGCACAGGCCTACCATAATAACCATGCATATTTTATTTCGCATTTTTCTTGTAGAATTACGTTCATTTTCAAAAGGACTGGGAAAACGAAGCGGAATTTCTGGAGCTTGTTAGATCTGCAGGATTTGAGGTTTGCAAATCGGCAGCTGAAGAACATAACCTACACGCCGAGTGTGCTGATGAGGCGAAAGGTAAACATATTTATAACTTAACAGAGGAAGGATAGTTTTGTCCCACCTAAAGCACGATAACTTATATTCCAGATATTTTGCGTCGTTATGACATAGGCATGATAGGGGCCATCGAACCGGGGACAGTGGATTTTAGCTTCTTCTTTTTTTTTTTTTTTGGGGGGGGGGGTTCCTGATTCACAAAACTTTTTGTCAGTAAACGTAAAAAACAAAAACACGAAAATTACCATCAAATCGTGAATTTAAGAATAAAGCCCCCTCTCCCCAACCTTGCTCTCCCGCCACCAAACTTTTAAAATGATTCCACGTCCTGTGTGACGTATGGTTGGAACTACCCCTTATCGACCACCTAATTTTCTAAGCATCGTATCTGCAAAAATATTTATCAGTTTAACCTAGTTTTCGTCTCATTTGTGCAGAAAATCGAGCAGATCAGATTCCCATATTTCGATTGGCGACTCCGATTCAATTCGCGTACATATCGGCGAACAACGAATACGACGGTTTTACACTTGCTCATTTGCACCCTTCTTTTGAAACCGACCACCCGCGATACACATAGTTTACGGCCGATTCTTGTCGCGGTGACGAAATATTTTGACTCTTCCTAATCAGTTCTATGATGTCAACATGCTAAATGATCGTCTCACTACTTCCACTGCTAGCTCCAGCACATGATTCAACGATTGACGACGGATATTTGTTCTAAAGCCGTTTCCTATCGGAAACGGGGCGGGTTCGGGTCTAGTCAAAACAATTTTGATAAATTCTACTAAATTTTTACCTTTTCCCCCTCCTTTTTCTCTCTTAAAATCGATTCTTACCGTTTGTAATACGCAATCATTTTAATGCGCGCAAGGTGGTCGGTTTCAGAAGAGGTGGTCGATATGTGGTGGTCTCACTGTACTTTCCATGCGGAAATTCACCACCATCATCCACGACTATGGATGCAATTCACTGTGTGCCGCATTCATGATTCCGACAGCCATGGTAGACTTATACTGAAATTATTATGATTGGTAAAAACTGGTCATGTGACATTTATTAAAAATATAGCATTTCTTAAGAATGTAATAGCCAATCATGACCTTGTCATCTTTTTGTAATCAATAAATTTCAGTCCATGAGCGATCTTAAGTTCGAATTTCGATTCGCAAACATTTTCCTGAAAAAAAAATGAATCAAACATATATAGATTTAAAAGTTTTAGATGCATTACAACTGATCAGGACCCCAAAATCATTAAAATATAATTATGCAAGGACAGCGTGAAAATTAATTCTAGGATAATCTCTACAATCGACATGCCTTTTTGAACCTTTCCATGATGATTGATTTCAAATTTATTATGAGGAAAAAAATTCCAAAATACTTAATTTACATTGTTTTGAGGAGTTTATGACATATCTCCCGAGTCATGCATGCATTAAGAATCTTTATTGTTGTATTCATTTGCTTTTGTTAATTTTCAAATTGATTTCTCTCTTTTAAATTTGACAGCTGGAATGCAAACCACTATGGGACAGATCAGTGCTATTCCGGCCAATCTTCAAGATGAGTGCATGGAAGACGTCCTAAGATGGTTACATGACGTCACTATGAAACAACCTGAGGCAAAAGAGAAACAAACCGCTACGGGAGAAAGTCGGATTTTGACGTTAGTTGCCCGCCATACACAAGGGATGTAGTTGGTTTCAAACCGCCTCGATCATGAGAATCCCCGTTAAATTACGAAAACTTTTTTAGAGCTAAAAAATACCCATTCATTATTCCTGCATTCTCACCGCCCCGAAACATACCCTTTGGGATAAGTTCCTGAAGTTACGAGCATGCGCAGCATGGTCTGATAAGCAAGTGAGGCGCGAGATTCAAAATCACTAGCTCAGCAGCCGCCCGCGCCCACCTACACGCTAGGCTAAAAGTTCCCGTAAATTGCTTTCACATTGCCAAAATACCTTGGATAAATCCCCGCGAAAGTTCTCGTATTTTGACAAGTACCTACTATTTAGTGGGTATTTTCTTTCGGGGAGATTACGCGTAATTTTCTTTCACATTGCCAATATTATTACCTGGTATTTTTTGATCGGGGTAAATTTCCCGATCAGAAAATACCTAGAACTGACGAACTTCGAGGCGGTCTGAAACCACCTACACATGACAATGGACAAAAAACAGAACGCCCGCCATTTCGTCCAATCAACATTTAAACGTACTTTGATTTTCATTTTGCAAACTTTTGCAAGGTTACAACGGAGTGACATTAACCCCAGTAGTTCGTCCCTTTACCATGCATGTTTACCCCTATACACTTTCATTACCCTTTTTCTTTTCCATGTTTCGTTCTTTTTGTATGTGTTCCGGACCAACCTTTCATTACTATCACCATCGATAATGGCACGAATTAAAACTATCATATTCGATTTGTGGTCCTGCCGATTATAACACACATTTTGCATGCAAATTGATATTCATGTCTTGTGGATTAGCGTATCAGACCATGTAGCATTCGGACCAGTGGTACCTAAACCTCATTATTCAGACGGAATTGTAGACGAAGTACAACTAGTAGGTAAAATGGCTTTTGGACTAGATGCTTACTTGGGCCGTTAGCCCCACCCCCCTCTCGAAAAAAAAAGAATCACTACTAAGAAAATAGCTAAGAAAAAAATAAAGAAAAAAGAAAGGAAACTGGGTGAAGTATATTGTCGTTTTCGGAATATTTAATTGTTCATATAAATCCATTACACAAATTTTGCCCACATCCCAAGTCTAGCAGCTTCATTTTTCTTATTTTATTACTATTATTTTTTTTTTTAGCTCATTACGCTTCTGATCACTAGACATGAGCTTTGAAAGGGGATTCCAATATTGAGATTTTTTATGTGAAAGACGAAAAATGAAAGTTAGAAAGTAAATCAGCAAATGAACTGGACAATAAGGGATTAATGACTGTTTGAAAAAGAGATCACTCATTATATACAAGATTTCAAATAAACATTTTAGTGAAGTAGACTGTGCCATGTGATATATGATTATCAGGAATTTTGTATTTTTCATGGGCATCTTTCTTGTCAAAGCGCTCCTCCGGAAAAAAGATGTTCAAGAAGGTGCATTTTTCCTTGTATCAGGGAGTAATCAATTCGAAAAAGAATAATTGTATTTTTGTGGTTTCAGCAAACACTACAGATAAAGGAGCAGTCTCTATCCTCAACACAACATTATATCGTCAGTTTGGTTAATCGGTTTTGCTCAAAATTTTACCGACTGTTTTTCTGACTTTTCTTTGATTTGATGATTTTTGAAGTTTGCAGTGGTGATACTCGTGGAAAAGGTTTACGGTACACCATGTGGAAAGGTTAAGTGGATTAATTGCGGTAGAAGTGAAAAGGAGATTCGAGAAAGTGAAGGCGAGAACGTGAAAGGTTGAGGCTAGCCTTTACAAGGACTAAACCTTGGGAGCGTTTCATGAAAGGACGTTTTATCTGACAAGTCCTGTTTTATCCGACAGTTGTCATAGTAACAGTGCTTCTTAGCCAATCAAAATAAAGGACAGTTGTCACATCTGACAACTTGTCGGATAAAAATCTACACTCTTAAAACGTTGGGCAACATACTGTCCACACAATAATTGGTTAAAAATGTATCCAACTCTAGGTAGTTTTCAACCAATACTGTGCAGTTTTCACTCAAAACACACATTATTGGTTTAAAACTACCAAGAATTGGATTGGATTGTTGCGTGGACAGTATGTCAAATTATCCCGATCTGAACAATCTCGAGATCATTTGTAATGGAGACGCAATTATCGCGCTAGTTCGCAGGATTAATCTCGAGATTGCAATTCGAAATCAACTTGGGATTATTTGCAATAGAGCGCGCTATTTTACGAATTATCCCGCTAATTCGCAGGTGCAGACGCACTCGGGATTTTATTCACGGCGTCAGACCATAATGCATCGATGCCTCGCTCGAGCAGGAATCGCTCTTCTTGCGATGGTGTAACTCAGGGAGCTCCAGCCAGCGAACCGGGCCTGAGCCCAGGACTCGTTCGTGTAATATTAGACAGCGGGTACTCTCCAAATGGTGTAGAATGGGGTGGCAACAGCACCCCCAAATAAAAGGGGAAAATAAATTATGCACCTACCTCGATTATATGGATGAAGGTCTATCGTGACACAGAATCCTGACATTGAGGCACAAACTGGAGCCTCAAAAAAGGAAAAGTTCTGTCTCGTTCGTTCTCCTTTCAAAATTGAAAACAAAATGGCCGATCGATACCGAGAACGAACGCGACATGGAGGTCTAACTTTTCCTTTTTTTGACAGTCCAGTGTGTGCCTCGATGTCAGGATTCTGTGTCACAATAGACCTTCATCCATATAATCGAGGTAAGTGCTTGATTTATTTCCCCTTTTTTATTTGGAGTGCTATTGCGACCCCATTCTACCCATTTTGATGGATACCCATGTCTGCCTAGGATTACACGCACGAGTCCTGGGCTCCGGCCCGCTTCGCGTGTTAGCGATGGTAGAGACGGGGTTTCTTGAATCTCGAAATTAATCGCGAAGAGGGCCGATCGGGCTAAAATCTCGAGATTGAGCAAACTCACCTTTCACGTTATTAGCATTATTTTAGGGTAGGGTGAAGTTTTATCGATAATTTTCGGGCTTTTCGGACATCGTTCTGGGCAGTCAACGTCTCCGCCTATCCGCCATTCTGATATCGTGCTGTACATCTTCGAACGTAGAGGGCAGCAACACACGGCTGTGTGCTAGCTGTCTTCTACGTTAGTTGGTACTTTGCTAAAATTGAGCTTGCGCTTGTGATGTTTTCCAGGCCCCGGCCTGGTTTGCCCTACATTTGCAACTGTAAATAATAAAAAAATCAAAGAACTTTTATGACACCAAAGGATTATGATTATTTTGCTTTAGGCCGATTTCATTCTAATCTATCCTTTCAAGATTATAACCGCAAGAGTTATTACCGTCATAAGTGAATCCAGGCTACGTGCCAGTCTCACCTTCTACCATTTTTTCAAAACTAAAATGAGTAAACGTTGTATGTTTTTTTTTTATATTTCGGCGTATTATCAGACCTGATAAATGGATCAACATATTCAGGAGGTACTTTTGACACCATTGCGGTCTCTATTCAGAATATTGACATCACCATGAAAGGCTCTGATATATTGCTTTGAATTCTATCAAAATGCCCTTAAGCTACGAGCCATTGAGATAATACGCAAAAGACCATTTCAAAAGACACTTCTTTTTCAATTGAGAACGCTCTGGTGTATACACATAAAACCACAGTATTGTAGTTATTATTAATATCATAAAAAAGTTATATTGGTATAATTATCTTCGGTTTCGGGTGAGGGCCGGGACTTTACCCTAGTTACATGGTCAGTTGCTTTTCTAGGAAAATAATATAATCATGCAAAGAATATACTACGATTTATTAAATGAGCCCACTTTGGGATAATTATGACTTGATTTATGACGCGCCTAGTATTATATATCTTCTGGGGATTATATATGGAGGTCAAGTTCGGCTGGAGGTAATACACTGTTCTTTTTATACAGATACACACACATGGGTCCGTAGCCATCGTCAGTATTCTTATTCTCTTGAATAATGAAAGTAATAATATCATATGGCGCTTACGAATATAACGGAACGACATGATTCATGTAAAATTTAGAGACGTCGCGACGTCTCTATATTTTACATGAATCATTGACGCATGCGCAATGCCTTAAAATGACGTCATCTCGTAGACATCGTCTATGACGACGTGCGATTCTAAAAGTGCTTATTATCATCGCAGTCGTCGGGTCCTACACGTGCCCGTAAACAATTTGTGTACTTTGCCTCCTCTGTGGATCGTTCAAGCAATGCAGCTATGTAGGGTAAGAGTAATGTAGATTACACTGTAAAACTGAGGTGTTAAAACTGACACCAGTTGGTGTTAATAGAGGACCACACCCTGAGGTGTTAAAATTACACCCTAGGGATTGAACATATTACACCAAAGGGTGTTGATGTGACAACCAAAGGTGTTGTAATAACACCTGTAGGTGTTAAACTAATACTGTCAATATAACACCGGTGTAAAATAACTGGTGTGGTCCTCTATGTACACCGGTTAACACCACAGTTTTTGCTGTGTACATGCCATAATCAAGGGCATGAGTGTTAGTCTGCAAACACAGACTCAACTTCAACCAATGACGTCTAGAGTGAAGACTAGACTCCAAAGACTTAGTCTGTGGTAGAGCCAGTCACAGTACATGGTGAATCTATAGTCTCACTAATTCAGACTCTGTATTATGCACTATGCAAATCGCGAAAACCCAGGGTCTGTGCCTGCAGACTACAAGAGTGTAGGTAAGGAACCAATGACATTATATATTCTCTAAACTATGAAATCCGAAACTTGTCGGCGAAAGTGATTTTACTATGGTTTCACACTTTACACACGAATCACACGTCCCCATTGAGATTGCGAAAACTCCCTGGCCCTGAGCAACGCAATTTATCTACATTCTTTTTACATCGTACACAATACACACTAAGAAAATAACTTTCAAATTTGCACCATTAAAGGTGCAGACCAGGGGCCCGTTGCAGAAAGAGTTGCGTTTAAACGCAAGCCAAAAAATTAATCGCAAGTCCCAAAAGCGCGTTGTTGATTGGTTGAAAATCAAGTTGCGCATGATTTTTAAAGTTGCGATTGATTGCAACTCTTTCTGCAAAGGGCCCCAGGGGCCCGTTGCATTAAAAATTTACAATAAAAAAACTCTTGCAAATAAACAAAAAGTCTGGCAAACAAAATCATGCCATTGCAAATTACACATTAAAAAAACTCTGCCAAAAAAATTGCCAGAGTTCTTTATGGCAAAGATTTTATGCAACGGGCCCCTGGGCCCCGTCTTACAAAAAGTTACGATTGATCCAATCACACGTAACTCTATGGAAATTGATCAGTGTCATAATTTTTTCTACTGGAGATTTGTTAAATGTCCTTTGTAAACAAAGGAGATCACACCAAATTGTCAAGAAGTCAATTAATTCATAATTTTTTTTAATAAACATGCATTTTATATGTTGACTTTGCTGGCTTTCCAACCGTCTTACAACTCTTTGTAAGACGGGGCCCAGATGTCACACTGGGCTTTTTGGAAAGGTGCAACTTTGCACCTCTCTAAAAGGATACAATTTAGGGAAAGAGTTCCATATTATGTACCCCACACCCAAAATAACAAGACTGTCGAGACTTCTGGTTTGTTCACTTCATATTTTTCTATGGATTTTTAAGTGTTGCTTACCTTGCTTGGGACTCGAACACCTCGTTGCAATTGCAGTCAAGACATCTTCCCACTATCTGAATATGCTAGCGAGAAGCGCTGATATCGGAAGGGGTTTCAGCGAATATGTGCAGAGAGTTCGACGAGTCTAGACTTACAGGCTCTACGAAAGCGATTTATTTTTTTTAATTTATTGTTCTTTTTTTTTCTATTAGCAATGGAGAGAATAACATAATAAAATGATATAGGATTTATGTAGCGCACGATTCACCTTGTTAGGTGCTCAGACGCTCCTACAATCCCCCGCGGCTAAGCCAGTCTACCGTTTCCGGAGCTCACAGCTCTTTGAGGAAGTACTCCCCGCAGGTACCCATTTATCTCACCTGGATTGAGTGCAGTAAAATGTGGGTAGTTTTTTTGCTGAAGGAAAACACGCCATGGCTGGGAATCGAACCCTCGTCCCTCATATTGAAAGACGAGATACTGAGTCTTAAACCACTAGACCACTAGGAGGGCGAGGTCGATAAAAAAGAACGAGGCCTAGATGGATAAAAAGAGAAGGAAAGCGATGTGGGAGAGATGGGATTAATGTCAAACAGGGTCTTAGAATTCAAAGTCGTGTGAATGAAAGTGTGTCAGACTGGTATGCAATGTTTACCTGGAAACAAAATACACATTACAGCCTGAGTGACCTGTTGAGCGATATTTATACAGAGATAGTATTTCTTAAATCGCGATTGGTTTCTAAATATATTGTGCCAAAGAGTGTCGAAAGGGGGAACAAGGGAGTGACGACCCGGCTTGACAATGACAATACAGTTGCAGAATAGTGTACCCACCGGGCTCCTCAAAGGGGAGACGAACACGGGTCGTTTGCCCATATTATATGCACCTCCCTATAATGGACTTCCCCATGCATTTTATCCACAGTGCGCTTTGACCAAGACTGGGAGCATCTTCATCCTCCCTCAAATTTGATTAGAATTGATTTGAAAAGGTATTTATTATTTTAAAAAATCACATGGCAGCCCTAAGCTGAAACGGGTGGAAAAGGGCTGACTGGAGGAGGGTCTGGTGAACTTCAAAGAAACCATATTATATTTAGAGGAAAGTCACTGCAGACGATCAATGATTTAAGGCTTTGGAGACGTGTAAGGGTTACGGTAGAAGAAAGTTGATTCTTAAAATAATGAATGGCATGTACAATTGAATGTAAAATGTTGGACCGAACTGAGAGTGCATGAAACTAAGTGAGGTTTTAAATTAGAAATGGAGGTCGAAATCAGCCCACACTCATTCCACGTAGGTATTCAAAATTATTGAAAATTGATTTATTTCTTCTCAATGCCACGAACCTGACAATCAAGATGAAAATCCAGTTTATTAGAGCGTAGCTTTTTTTTTTTTTGATTGAAAAGATCATGGCTCATCTCATGCATGTCATAGCTCCGCATTCATGAATTTATCTATTCATGGTCATTTTTTTTTTGGCCGGGGGGCTCTAAAAATCTTTGCCTAAGTCAAAGTCTACCACTATCGCATACATTAACCTTTTACCGGCCTTTGGAGTGGCATTTAAATTGAGCTTTTATCTATTTCAGGCAAAATCTGGTTTAGACTATATACTCTGAAGAGCGTATGTAATTTGATTTACAACTAATAATCGATCGATGGAATTTTAAAGAGTTTTGTTTAAGCGCAGCCCTTTCTGCAGCACACCAATAGCGTAATTTAGCATACACTTCGCAGACGCTTTCTACAACGATATGAACACTAGCGTACCTACGGGGGGGGGGGGGCAGAGGGGGCAGTCTGCCCCCCTGACGAGCCACAACCCATGCAAAGGACGTATACCTGCCCCCCCTGACGAGCTTGAAAGACCTTTTTTTTGTCCCCCCTGACGAACTTGAAGACCTTTATTGCCCCCCTGACGAGTACGAAATCATTCATTTGTGATTGAAGACAACAATTTTTGGCGGACGGTTTTGCCCCCCCTGTGAAAATTCCTAGGTACGCCACTGGTTATGAATTTATTGAAAATGCCTGTCAAATCACAATGAACAGATAAGAGGTCATTGTCGAAAGTTGGTGGACCGAGACAGCACGTCGTTTTAAGATTTGGACTGGACAACAAATTGCAAATATGCTGTTTGTTCAGAGACCTGGGGCCCGTTGCAGAAAGAGTTGCAATCAATCGCAACTCTAAAAATCTTGCGCAACTTGATTTTCAACCAATCAACAGCGCGCATTTGGGACTTGCGATTGATTTTTTGACTTGCGTTTAAACGCAACTCTTTCTGCAACGAACCCCAGGACAAATCTGCTGTTTTTATTTTTACCGATTTTCGACAGAAGGGCTTTTGACAAAAGATTCTATGCGTTATAGAAAGCGTCTGCGAAGTGAGTGTTAAAATGCAACCAGATTACATTTTAGCTTCCATCATTGGCATTGGCGAACATATGATTGGGGGGGGGGGGGGTTGGGGTCCGTGGACCCCCCCCCCCAAAAAAAAAAAAAAAAAAAAATCACTACCAAGAATATAGCTAGGAAAAAAGAGTGAGAAAGAAAGGAAACGGGGTGAAACGTATTGTCGTTTTTTGGAATATTGCATCAAAACCCATGACAAAATATATTTTGTATGAAACTTTGCCCATATCCCATGTCTAGCCTCCTTTTTTTTTTTGGGGGGGGGCTCATTACGCTTCTGATCACGAGACATGAGCTATGAAAGGGGACTCCAATATTGATATTTTTTATGTAAAAAGACAAAAATATGAAAGTTTGAAAGGAAATATCAGCCAATGAGCTGAAAAAAAAGGATCTTCAAGAAGATGCATTTTTTCTTGTATCAGGAAGTAATTAATTCGAAAAGAATAATTATATTTTTGTGGTTTGAGCAAACACTACAGATAAAGGAGCAGTCTCTATCCTCATAACAACATTCTACTGTCATTTTGGTTCAAACTTTAACCGACTTTTTTCTGACCCTTTTCAATTTGATAATTTTTTTTAAAAACTCGCGGAAAGGGTAAACGTTACACCATAACATTGTGGAAAGGTTAAGTGAATTGCGGTAGAAGTGAAAAGGAGATTCGGGTCTTGTTTTCGGGAAAGTGAAAGGTTGAGTCTAGTCTTTATAAGGACCAAACCTTGGGAGCGTTTCTTGAAAGGACTTGTCAGACGTTTTATCTGACAAGTCCTGATTTATCTGACAGTTGTCATAGTAACAGTGCTTCTTAGCCAATCAAGATAAAGGAAAGTTGTCAGATCTGACAACTTGTCGGATAAAAATGTACACTCTTAAAATATTGGGCAACATATACTGTCCACCACACAACAATTGGTTGAAACTCTGGGTAGTTTTCAACAATACTGTGTAGTTTTGACCCAAAGCACAAAGAACATGGAGAAGTTGGAGACTTGAAGACGGACAGTCAACGTGCCTGAAACACCTTCTCTGCAACTCCACTCGGCGCCCCCAGCCAGCCATCTCTCCCTCTCTCCAAGATTCGGATTACTCAAGCTCATCTCAGTAAAAAATATACTCGCCTACATGCCTATACTTACAAACCTTCCACTTTCAGTTTTCACTTTCTGGTCTCTTCTTTTCACTTCTATCTCTACCCACTTCTTTCTTTGTCTAGTGTACCGTAGAACTCTTTCGCGAGAAAATAATTTGGGCTTGATTCTCAGTGTGCTTGAGGAAGTGTGTACGCTTGGTCACCTTTCAGATCCAATTTTTCAGGGAAAAGGTTTAGCATAAATAGATCACAATTCCATGTCTCAGGGGGTCTCGATAAACCTACATGACTGTATTAAAGAGCTAGCTGGCCAGGTACGTATTGCATGCAACTCGATAAACCTCGATAAGGTGGCCAGGTATCTCGCCCCTCGATCTCTCCCAGCACCCACTTCCCTAAATTTACTCTGCCGTATACCTGACCCCAGGGTTGGTGTCAGGGCAGTGGCGTACCGTGGGTCACGTCATTGGGGGGGCACCAGCAAAAATTTTGAGTCGCTCAGTGAGCGCGCAAAGCGCGCTCAATTACAAAATTTTGTATATATTGACCCCAAACAGGGACATTTTAAGGACTATTTCTTTTTTTTTTATCCATTAAGAGTATACATATCTCACCATAGTCATCCAATGCGAGTGCCAAGCGATTGCTGATTTTGTTAGAATCACATTCAAACACATGAAGAGCTTTTTGTAGTCATAGTAATCATGATTATCATACGCATCTCAGTAGCGCAAAGTGCGAGCTGAAAATATAGGAAATTCAGATCTGAAGAGGGGCATTCTAAGGCTTGTTTGTAGGAATCTACTATGACCATACGTATTTCACTAAACAAATGATGCGAGCGCGAAGCGCGAGCTGAAAATTTTTGATATTTACATTAGAAAAAGAAACATTTTAAGGACCGATTTCAGGAATTCATGAAGAGCAGACAAATCTCATCAATCCACTAATTCGAACGTAAGCACGAACACGAACAAGGATTTTTTTTATATACAGACCTTAAAATGGGGCTATCACTTTAAGTAGTCATGAAAAGAAGCATATGTCACTACATAAAACAATAATAACTCGAAGTGCGATGATATATATTTGGTGCATATTGACTTGAAAACAGGACGTTTTTGGTACAACATGATTGTACATGTATATCTCGTTAAACAGACAATGCTAGTACCAGGAATAATGAACAAATAGGACCTGAGCACATTATGTTTCATAAAGTTATGAAAAAAAAATTATTCTTATGTAATATAACACAACATATAATATAATATAACATTATAATGTACAATAAATTCTTTTTTTTTTTTTTTTTTTTGCCAGCCGATTGGGGGGGGGCACGTGCCCCCCCATGCCCCCCCGTAGTTACGCCACTGTGTCAGGGTATTGCCATAAGGGTACAGGTGGAGGGGGATGGTTGAGGAGGGAGGGGTTATAAGACGGCCCAAAGGTTCCATTTATTTTCCTTATATGAATGATAGGGGTATTTGGCGATCTGAACTATCCAAAAATCTCCCTTTCATGCTCTTCTTCTTCTTCGTGCTCATTTTCTCCGCGATTTAAAACAGAACTATTTGAGAAATCACGACAGGGCATCAGCCCCTGCCTGGACCCCATCCGTCTATATCCCCCACCCCCTCCTCCCCCTTTCCGAAAAAATAATGCGCATTAATGCCATTCATTGCATTGAACGTTGGGCACCACCATGATCATGATGGTAGTTGGTCCATGACATGTCTATAGGAGCCAACTCTGACAACTGTCCATAATAACCAAGGAGGTAACTGAAAATGATGATAATACCAATAGATGTTTTCGTGCTATAGCTGTTACTTGGGTTGAGTGATCAGGGATTTGACAGGAGGTGAAGGCAAGGTCTACACAAAGGAAATTTGCAATTCAAGCAATGACATTAAAGGGATGCTCTAGACTGAAAATACTTCAATAAGTAGAGTAAAATTCACAGAGCAAAATGCTGAAAATTTGATCAAAATCGGATAACAAATAACAAACTTACTGCATTTTAAAGATTTTAATTATTCTGGTGAAACAGTTCTAGGCATGTCATCATGAATATTTATTAGGTGGGCTGATGATGTCATATCCTCCCTTTTTCTTTTGTATTTTATTATATGAAATTAGGTTTATTCAAAATTGTTCTTCCAAGAACTAACACAACTGGATTGACAACTGATTAAGTGCATTACTTATTTATTGCTGCAACTTATTTCATCATAATGGAGACACGTCATTTACACATGTATGAAAAAATTAAAAATGTATGATTTCTTGTAATAACATAAGAAAAAGGAATGTGGGGATGTGACATCATCAGCCCCCTAATAATATAACGTATATTCATGACGTGCACAATAACTGTTTAAAAAAAATATTGCTAAACTTTGAAATTCAATAACTTCGTTATTTGTTATCCGATTTTAATGTTGCTCTGTGAATTTTACTCAATTTATTTAGATATAAATATTCTCAGCCAGGAGCATCCCTTTAAAATCGTATTTCCCGTTGATCACTGTCAATTCGGACACCATCGACACCCAACGTTGGATTATCCAGAGAGGTGGCAATTATTAAGATCTCACGAATCTGTCAGATCACTTTGAAAGTCAAGTAAATCTTCTTCTTCCATTGTCTTCAGGGTGTTTATAGGATGCTCTGTAGATCACTACTGTCTTGTTTGAACTGTAACCTTGTGCGGTTAGTTGCTTTTGGGAATTCAGGTCCCGGGTTTTTTTAAAGGATCTTTAAGATGTTTTAATGGATTATGCATTGGTTTATGATGACTGATTCGATTACGGGGGTATCTAGCAAGGTATTAAGGGAAACAGTTAAAGAGGGTATTAACTCTGAAAGCACTGATATATGATACAATGATAATATGGATTATCGTCATGTCGGAAGCACATGGAAGGCGTCTCCACAGACGAGTCCAGGGGCACCGGAAACTGTGGGGGGGGGGTGGGCTTCAGCCCCCACTTTTTCGCAAAGCTGCAGTACAAAACGTTAAAATTACCATCTGATTGTGATCTTTTTCATGACCAGCCCCCCTCCTTTCAAAACCGTTCCGCGGCTGCTGCGGAGAGAGGGCATCGACCTTTGGCAACACAACAGATAGAAAATTAACACGAAAGCGAAAACGATTACAAACACGAATTAACACCGAATATGTTACAAACAACAACAACAACAAACATATAAGATAACAATACAAAACATTCAAATTGTTTGAAACGAACACCCGTTAACGATGTTACCAAGGAAGTGGGATGCCACTTCCCTGATGTTACAAAGTGCATGCTCTCTATTGATTTGACATTTTCTTTTTATTTTATAATGTTATCATTTTTTGTAGTCACTTCAATATGAATCAAAATTTGGATTAAGCATTTTAAGGGACATCATGTCACAAGAAACACCCATGCAATATTTAGGTCCCTGCTCTTATACTAGTATATGTATATATATATATATATATATTGTAAAGAAATGGATGAAGAGAACAATGGTAGGCGTAGCTTAAATCAAGGTTCCCCAGAGCTATCTACCCTTTGGAAAAATTGGTGTTGCCGAAAAAATGTCTCTGCCGGGAATCGAACCCGGGCCCCCAGCTTTGAACGCCGGTGCCTTAACCACTAGACCACAGAGACGGGTTAGTGGCTAGGGCGACCCCCATCCGATTGACCGTCAGATAGACATATTTTCGACACTATACCAATTATAATTTCCTTTGTCGGGTGAAGGTGTGTTTCGAACAATGACAAGCCTCCATGCTTCAGCTGGATCAAAGCTATTGCTTTGATACAGTACACGTATGTGAGAAAGTATACAAATGTGTAAAGTTATACATGTGCAACACTTTTTCGGCATCACCAATTTTTCCAAAGGGTAGATAGCTCTGGGGAACCTTGATTTAAGCTGCGCCTACCATTGTTCTCTTCATCCATTTCTTTACAATATTTAAATAAAAGAGTTGCCTAAGCTGTTGTACATGTATAATTTTACACACACACACACACACACACACACACACACACACATATATATATATATATATATATATATATATATATATATATATACATGTATATATATACATTTTGATATCCCCTCCCCACCTGCATGTGTCCTAGAAAAAAAACATAGGAAAGTAATTTAGCGTCCCGGGCCAGAGAATCTACACTGCAAAAACTCTTGGTGTTTGTTTTACATCAGCCCAGAGTCTATTAAGCCGATGCCATTTTAACACGGATTGTTTTTTTATAAACACCTGACTGATGTAAGCCCAAAACCCAACTGGTATTGTTTTAACACTTCTCTGGTGTGGTGTTTCAGAGCTGGTGTAAAATTAACCCTGGAGTTTTTGTAGCGTGTGTTTCCAAAAACATAACAGTTAAACGCTACTGAAATCATTCGATTTGATTGGCTGATAGTAAACCTTTTTTATAGAGATTGGTGCCTCTATTATAATAAGACAACGGAGGTGAACTTCTGCTTAATAACATGAGACCCCCTCCCTCTTGAGAGTATGTGTTTACTCTTTATTTTCATGTTAAAAGCAGCTGTATCAATGGTGATCATTGGCATGATTGATACGAATGCTGGTATCCAGGCAAGTATATATACACATTGAGCTATAATACTGCAATGAAACCCCTATTCAGCTGGATGGAGAGAGTTCCATATTATTTTGTTTTCTTTCAAGTAACCCGTCGTAATAGTTTTCAATACAGTGCTGAATAGAGCTGACAGGTGAATGAAATAGACATGAATAGCTCTACCCCATGATAATAGAAAACCAGTCAATAACAGAATATACATTGAATTGCCAACCCCCTTATGATCCCCTAATTGAGATTTATAGCAACAGTGCCCCTCCCAATCGCTCCCTGTATGGTAGCTGCTTTATTTTGGTTTGCTTTAGTTTAACTACTTTTTTTTTGTTCTGACATTTGCATTATTCAGACGTCTTTTGCGTGAAATACTATCCAACTTCAAATGCTCAGTCCTCCGCACCATGTTCGCCTATTTTGTTCTCTCGCATAAAATAGCTTTATATCTTGCAACTTTGTTTCTTAAACACAACAGGCAATACAAAATTGTGTTCATTGAAGTTAATAGAGATGTGTCCTTTCATGATTACCAGAAAAAAAATCGTCAGAGCATCTGCGCTTTACGCCCAATAATGACATTTGTTATTAAGGGAATTAAAATGAATGAATATAATTACCGTATCGAAATGTAAATTCGGATTTCCATCGCACAGGTAATAATAATAATAATACATAAATGAAAAATAAAATGTTTGGCGTTCTTTCATGATCGACGGTTTCGCCTTAAATATTGCGAAAAAATGTTTCTATTTAGAGCTGAAGCGTTTTTTTTTTTTTTAAATCTTTTCCCCCTCCACAGGGATTTTATTGGCAATAAAAAATCAATAGGTACAGAGCACAATGAATAATACAATCACTGATATAAACAATGAACTGACAAGTATAACAAAATAATTTTACATGTTGAAGTCAAACAATAAAAAGATTTTTCAACCGAAACCATCTTTTGTCAAATCTGCGTTGTTTGAAATTAAGTTGGGCAATGTATTTCTCATGTTGATAATAATTGATTATTGAGGATTTAATG
Source organism: Lytechinus pictus (assembly GCF_037042905.1). Classification (NCBI taxonomy): domain Eukaryota; kingdom Metazoa; phylum Echinodermata; class Echinoidea; order Temnopleuroida; family Toxopneustidae; genus Lytechinus; species Lytechinus pictus. Next base: position 9,213,229 of record NC_087260.1, read on the forward strand.
AAACTGAAAAGAGGAATTGTATTATTTATTTTACAATCATACACAGTTTTTCTTACTATAATAAAAATACAATTAAGTGCACAATTGTTTTTTCCAATAAATCCGAGTATTTTATTTTCATCTGAAAAGTGTAGAGTCTCACTGGTTTTGGTCCTAATCCAAACCTCTAACTCTTTCCAAATGTAATCAACATGCCTGCACTCCGAGTATAGATGCAAAATCGTTTCGATTTCTTTTCGGCAGAAGGTGCATTTGTTTACTGAAACTAATTTCTACTTGAAAAGTAAATCATTTGTAAATAATATACGTTGCACAACCTTATTTTGAAACCAACGCAATGTCACATCAATGGTACACTGAAAACCCAATGAGCAATAAGATTCCCACCATTTATCGTTCAGATCAAATATGCACTTCCATTTAAGAAAGCTTTTGTTTTCTGTTTTTCGTCGTTTCAATAGAATGGAATAAATAGGCGAGCATCCTTTTTTATGTTTAGTAATACATGATAGCTCATCTGGAATTAATGGTTGGGGGATTCTATTGAAAGTGGACCTTTTGTAGGCTTCCTTGATAGCAGCAAAGAAAAAGTCAAAGAAAATTTGACTGGACATCATAAAGATCCTGAAAATCTTTGAAAGATAAAAAATGCCCTCCTTCATCCAAAATATCATTAATGAAACGAATACCCCTTTCACTCCATTTCTTCATATATATTGGCAAATTGCCTATTTTGATGTTATTATTCCATAAAGGATGTGAAGATACATTAACATGGTTATTATAATAGATAGTTAAGAAATTACTATAGGCAAAAAACATTTCACTCCAGAAAGAGTTATAGGTCCGTTTTGATAATTCTCGAAAGTAGTGACTACCCATATATGTCATATACAAAAGAACATCTTGTTGTCTTGGCAAGGATAACGTAAGAAAGCATAGAATGTAACTATCAATTGATCCGTTTACAATTCTCCTAATCCAAGAAATCTTTAATGATTGACAGTGTGAATATATGTCTATCATTTTAATCCCGCCGTTTAAATATGTTTGGGACATTTGAATCCTACAAACTTTGTCCGGTTTTTCCTCCCATATGAATTTGTAAAATAATGAATTTAAATCCTTTAAAACTTCGTCACTATAGGATTCGGAAGAGACATAATGAGGTAATTAAGTTTAGAAACCAACAAGGATTTAACCACAGTTACTCTTCCTAACACAGTTAGATATCTTTTTAACCATGATGTCATTTGACTCTTTATTTCTATTTATTTATTTCTACTGTACCATCTTCTGCAAATCCGTACAAAAATCAACACCGAGATATCTAAAGAATTCATCAAATACCCATGTTAAATTACGATCAATAAGTATCTTATCTTTTTTGTTTTTATTTAGCCCTATCCAAATCGCTCGTGTCTTATGAATATTTATTCTTAATCCAGTTATTGCAGCATATTCATCTAAAATATTTAATGCGATATTCAATTCCGAAGCGGTACCATTTAACGTGAGTAAAGTATCATCCGCATACTGAATCAATTTCAAATTTTGTTCAGATATCCTTATTCCATTAAGAGCTGAAGCGTTTGATATATATAAATATGTAATAAGAAGGTAATTATTACAATTGTTACGCTAGATAATTGAACGATGCATTCAGTGACAACTATCATGAGTGTGTTAGTTAAAGTTATTTTGTACTTGAAGAGGTACTCCAAATCATTAATTCACAGAGCAAAATGCTGAAAATGTCATCAAAACCTTATAACAAATAACGAAGTTATTGAATTTTAAAGTTCAGTTCAGTTTTATATTGTAAAATAAAAACCTATGTGCATGCGTTTATGAATATTTATTAGGTGTACTGATGGTATCATGCCAATACTTTCCTTTTCTCATATTATTACATGAAATCGTAATTATTTCATACTTTCATACACGTGTTTATGCAGTTTCCCTTGTAAATGAACAAGTTGCAGCAATGAATATTTATGTATCAAGTTAGTTGTCAATCCATTTTTTTTTTCATTCTTGGCAGACAAAATTCGAATAAGCATATAATTCTATATAATAAAGTTTAAAAAAATAATATAAAGTGGGGATGTAACATCACCAGCTTGCTCATTGCAACTTCACGAAGACATTCATGGAACTGTTTCACCGAAATAATACAAACATGAAAATGTCATAACTTTGTTATTCCTTGTCTGATTTTGATGTAATTTTCAGTGTTTTGTTTGTCTGATTTTACTTCATCTCTCCAAATCATATTAATTACAGCCTGGGATTCCCCTTCTGATGACGAACGACTTTTCCAAGAAAAGAGCAATATGGGGACATGGACTATTTTTTGAAAATAGTATTACGGCGAATGATTTGAAATGTATTGCTACATAGAGATTATTTATACAACGAATGGAATGTCGTTCTTTTTTAAATCGTTGCAATGGATACCTTTTCCATAGAAAAGACCAAGGGGGATGGAATTAAAGGAAGTAAGTTACACCGACTTTCCCTTGTTTTACCATTCGACAGGGTTCCTTTATTGAAAATCGATATATTACATATTTTTCCACTGACAGTACATAATTGAATAATCCACACAATATACATGTATGCATAAAAATTGAAATATATACAATATTCTATGAAAGAAAATAAACTTTCAAAGATAAAAAAAAATCCGTGCAAGAAATAGATTCTTGCAGAGAATTAATGCTATCTGAGAGACTTAATGTAGTGAAGGAAAAACCGACGTTTTTTGTTTGGATTTGTTTGTTTCAGGTTTCTTTTAAATACTTTTCCATATCAAAATAAGATTTTATTTCGGACAAACGATGATTAAAAAATGGTAAACACTGTTTGCATTTGGCTGCAAAAAAATCTTGCCCCAATTTACTATTTCGTGGAATCGGTTTGTCTGAAACCGGGGGTCTGAAAGATCTCTTTGTACTGCTTTTAGAGCAATATCTATTCATAGCAGTCCTTTAACCGACTTATTTAATTCTGAAAAATGGTTCCACTTACAAGGCATTTAATGGGCCTACTGAGCTGTCAATTTTTAGTCAAGGAAACAATTTCAGTATTTTGCTTGCTGATAAGTGTGTTGCCTCACTCCCTCATAATACGCCAGTAGAGCTAGAACGCATGCCTCCGAACGGAAAGCCGTTGAATAGGACCATGCAGCAGCCTACATAATAGCCCCTCCTGAAGGCCCCAACTACTCATATCCGACCAGGTTCTTTACCCATATTGCAACATTCTGCACAGTGTAGTCTTGTGATATCGACCCACTTAAATGGCAACACATTAATTTACTGCTCAATACAACCATTTTATACGAATCATGTTATCAAGAAGGAAAACAGGCTCCTTTCCTCTAAAAAAAACATTTTAGTTTCTCCATTGAAATAAAATGATTGACTGATTTATCTTTTATATTACTAATAGTTATCTCAATGGGTATATTTTAAGGCTAGCCATTTATAACACACAGCCAATGAGAGACAACACACAGTTCATTTCCCCTTTAAACCCAGCATGATTAGCCTTCGAGCTGCAGCTGAATTTCATAATGTTATCCGGGATCTGTCAAGCGAACTTGAATGTCAGATGTACTTTCGAAAGAGATGGAGTTCAAGGTGCAACCTCGGAAAAGAAAGACTGAAGAGGGTGATGACGAGAGAGAGAGAGAGGGGGGGGGGGGGGAGAGAGACGGAGAGAAAGAGAGGAGGAGAGAGAGAGAGTGAGGGGGAGAGAGAGAAAGACGGGGGTAGAATTGCGTTATGGTGGTGTGCTCACTTGCATAGCCATAGCGCAACTCCCTGTTGGTCGGCGGGGCCAAAGCAGAAAGAAAAAAAAAGGGAGAAGAAACGAATAACAATGTCTTGGATTAAACAAAAACACGTTTTATTGCCTTATGGTAAAAATATACCAACATGTCTCCACTCGGAGTACCCTATTCTCTACCTTGTAGTGATGATTCCAAACTGTTTGCACTCCCCTTCATTCATTCCCTAGCTGGGTCGCAAACCTCATACAATATGAGTGCCGTTTCTTGTTCGGCCACTACGCTCTCTCGCACTAGTATATACAATTGTATGAGGCGCCGATTGTACCAAAATTATATAGAACAATTATTTGTTATATAATCATTATTTAACAAATAATAACAATTATATATATATATAATTTACATTTTATTTATAAATATTTACTATTTTATAATTTAACAATTTTCATTATTTATATATAATTATAAGCCACGCTTCATTATTTATAAATAATAGCAATTCAACACTCCATTATTTATAAATAATGATTATTTGTTTTCCATTATTTATAAATAATGATTATTAATTGATTAATTGATTAATGATAATTAATGATAACGGCGCCTCACAGTAGTGTCTAGTTGTATACCTGGCTGTATTTTCCGTATTGGGGAGAAACATCATGATTTATGTGCCCTTGCACAAGAAAATCGCACCTTCATTGCATGTCGTATTGTATACCATGTTGCCGGTTCAAATTCTTGTTTGTATCGGTGAAAGCTTGTAGTAAAACATAGCAATTTCACCACGTTCACTGGATGGAAGAATTCACCTTTTTTTTCTTTTTGAACTGTCGCTACGTCTTCTCACATGCTTTCGAACCTAGCTTAAGCATGCATAGTTTAACTTGTTTTAAAATAAAAATCATTTTTCTCGCACAGTCGCTTCGCCTCTCGCATACATTATATATACTGCCACTGCGGGCTTCAACTCTGGTTGCTTGCTATACTTCATATCTGCCTAACTCTAATCCTGTAATTCAGTATGCAGTGAATCCCAAAGCCATGGGAAATTTTCAACTAATCGTTTGCTTTGATCCATATCATGGGGCACCCTTCGATAGATTATTTATTACTAGTATTTATCAAATCATTTTTTTAACGAGGATGCGACCTAATTTCATGCGCTTTTTAATTCAAGTTAAAATTTACTATGGAATAAACATTCAAAATTGCATATTAACAAAAAATGGACAGCCATGGTAACATAAATATAATAGATTTCATACTAATCTATATCGATTTTCTTTCCCCTGTTATAATGATGTCAGTTGGAAAACAGAGCATGTCACCCATCTATGGCCAGGCCCAGTGGCGGCTCAAGGGAGGAGGGGGGGGGGGCACATTTTTAGTGGAAAAGTCGTGCATACGGAAGAGAAGACATTTTTCTCTCTTTTCTTTTAATTTTGATTCTCCAAAAAATTTTGGACATAAATTCCCTTTCCCCTTATTGGAAAATCACGGGTCCGCCCCCAATCAGGCAAATCATTAAAATTGTTCACGAGAGTGGATCTCCAATAATTTGCTTTGCCAGGAAAATGATTATGTTGGAAAGCCGATCCCCGCCAAACGAGCCCTAGACTAATCAGGAATTAATGGGTATTGAAATTGCATTTTCTATCCGGTGTTCAATGGATTATCACTCAGCTCAGTTCAGGTGAAATTATCATTGGGCCTAGCGGTAGGGTTCCCCTCTTTACAGTTGAATTACGTCATAGTTTACAACAGGGAAAATAAACCATAATTATAACCAAACAACAATGAAGAACATATAAGAAATACAACAAATACATAGATAAACAGACAACTCCCTAACAGTAATGGATTAATTTTTTTTGTTTTGTAATGAAATGACGATATTAACATCGCCTGAAAATGAAAAAAAAAAACATATCAAGAAGCAAGAAGTGTAGCATCAGGCTATAAGCAGATTTTTTAATTGTTTTACTAACTGTTACTATTATTATTATTATCATTATTAGTTTCTTCTGTTGTTAACGGTTTAGCCTGTCCGTTTTACTTTTAAATTTCGAAATCAAGTCATTATTGTGTTCCTTAACTATATATGTTATAATATTGTGCGCTGTTTTATGCTTCGATGTCCGTCATCAGTAATATATTTGGCTTTGTTACGTTGTGTTCATTATATTTCTTAAAGACGTTAAACAGAAATCAATAAAATCCAAATCTAATATAATCTAAGTCAATGTAATATACCATGATTCATTGTAAACAAAAATTCCGTGCTTGTTTTAAAAAAATCCTTGAAACCTATACACTATACGTGATCAGTTTTTAAAAAATGAATTTTTTTGTAAGATTTGTTTCTACTAACTGACTAATCTCAAATGTTAATGTCGGAAATAAAATGAATGACAGTGGGCTAGAAGATGAATATGAAGATAAATGTCTGTATATAAACACTGCTCCATTTCTGTTATACTTTAGATAAGGAAAGAGTACAAACATGACAAAGAAAAGTACATGTATTGTCTTGAGGAATTGTATTAATCCATATAATCAGATAAATCGGGAAAACTTTGGTATGCGGATCTAATGTCATTTAAAATATCCTGCATACGTCCAGTGAGTTTAACCTCCATGATCCGTCCATACAAATAATGACTCTCGAATATTTGTGTTATTAATAAAACAAGATTTAATCCCGGATAACCATTGTCAAATGATTTTGAAAAGAAATCGTCAAGTTTACAAAAAAATGTTGTTTCGTAATAGTATTCATCAAAATCATTCAGTTCAAAATCATACAAGTAATAGTATATCAACAAAACACTGTTCACAAAGTCAAATAATTATTCATAATACAAAAAAATGTACAAAAAATACAGAATATAACATTCAAATCATCTAGAACAAAGTAAATACTTAGTCTGTAGAAAAATAAAAAATATACAGATATAACAAAAAAAAAAGAATTTATAGCGACGCAATTGAACTGAATGAGTATTAGAAGTAAAACACCCTCCCATCCCAAACTGCCCCCTCCCCCATATCCCATCCAAGCCCAGGAAGCGCGGCCTGCTTCCCTCCCCTAAACCCCGGCTACACTCCATTTCAATCTGCATTCTGTACCGCAACCATGATCTAACTTGCGCACCTGGAACCTTCACTCCAAATGCAAAAGAGCCACTCCGGTCCCCAATCAAACCCCCTCCCAGAGAGAGATAAGAGACTAGTCACTCCAGAAGCGGGATCCATATCCCCGAGAGTAGTGTCCCTGTATATACAGGGACACTACCCGAGAGTGCGCCATAGCTCCCTCTGGAGCGAACAGCGTATATTTATATATATATATATATATATATATATATTATTATTTTTTACATTTTCACTCCAGAAGGAACCACAATGCACCCCAAAGACACAAAGCCCACCCTAAAATGACTGCCCCGACCCACTCCAAGAGGAGGGCGACTATAGGGACCAGAACATCTCCCTCGCCTTTAGAGAAAATGTATACAACTATTCGATACGTCACAGCTATGTACGTGCATGATGATTTTTTTGTTGTTAGATATATATTTTGGGTCATATCCTCTTTTTATTCTTTCCTGTTCCTGTCGACGTGAATAAGCTTCTGGAACCATATGCATAAACGACAAAAGCCATAACGACAGGGAGGAGAGATAAGATAAATATATGTATTCAAAGAATGCAACATTTTGGGTTCGAAATACTTTAGAGCCTCTTTTAATGACATTGTAAATTGTGATGAATTAGAATCATAAATTGTGCTTGAATAAACTTATACTGAATTCTTAATTCAATAGCGAATACAAATTGTGATATATAGATGTACCTGACATCATATTGAGTAACCTTAATCACGTCAATGTAAATTTTTTTTAATTGAAAAAGCGTAACGTCACCCTTGCAAGAAGCTGATTTTAGAAAAAAAAAGCAGAAAACAAAATAGAGAAGATTATTGGTTGAAGGGATGCTCCAGGTTGAAGATATTTATATTTCAATAAAAAAATAAAATAAAATTCACAGAGCAAAGTGCTGAAAATTTGATCAAAATCTGATAACAAATAACAAAGTTATTGAATTTTTTAAGATTTGCATTATTCTAGTGAAACACTGGTCATGCTAGTTCTAGGCATGTCTTCATGGAAATTCATAAGGTAGCCTGATGATGTTATATCCCCACTTGTTCTTTTGTATTTTATTGTATGAAATTATGTTTATTCAAAATGTTTCTACCAAGAACTAAAACGGTTGGATTGGCAATTGATTAAGTGCGTTATTTATTTGCTGCAACTTATTTCATCATAATGGAGACACATCATTTACACATGTAAGGAAAAGGACATAATGAATAATCATGACGACGTGCATATAATTGTTTTCGCAATATATTGCAGAACTTTACAATTTAATAACTTCGTTATTTGTTATCCGATTTTTATGAAATTTTTAGCATTTTGCTTTGTGAATTTAACTGAATTTATTCAGATATAATTATTTTAAGCCCGGATTACCCCTTTAAGGTTTGGTAGAAATCCGTCAAAGAACAACGAAGCTATGAAGCAAGCTCCTCCATACGTCATGAGATATTACCAGAATTAAAAAAAATGTATATATATTTTCTCGAAATTGTGAAAGTGATTCTATTTCGATATATTTGGATATATCATTAGATACATCATATCATACCCCCTCAGCTGAGGGGGAGGGGTATCTTCTTTCTCCCCCCCCCTCCTTCCACCTAATCTCTCTTTCTTATTTTCTCATTTTTTTTTCTCTCTCTCTTGATCAAGCGAGGAAAGACAGAGAGATAATCTTTAAGAACATTTATATATATAAAAAAGAAGAAAAAACAGGATTAACTCCTTGAATGCATGAGCGCTGAAAGGCAGCTCAAGCTAAAGCCCGGGTAGTAATAATAATAATAACAACGTGCCTCGGAATATAATATTTCTAGAAAGATGGCGCTATATAAATGTCTTTTATTATTATTATTATTAAAATTCAGGGCTATTGTGCAATGTGCATTCTGTGGGTGGATGGAGATGTTTCTTTGACAAAAAACATGTATTAAAACAAGGAGCTTCCATGGGAAGGTGGTGTCATCCTCCCGCTTGGTAGGCTTACGATCACGGTGGGTCTGTGTTTGAACATGACTCCATCATGACAGCTTTTGGTCCTGTCGTTGTCAATAAGTGCGTATACGCCTCGTTGATTCCATTTGTCATGTATTATTGGAGCTAATACGCTATTTATCAGTCTGGATATTGTTGTCTAATGGTTCGTACAGGTCGTATATTCATTAGATAATGATGGCAATGCATACAAAGCTGTCCTTTTCGCTATTTGTTCAAAATCTGGGACACTCCAAAATTGAGAGAGACTGAGAGAGAGAGAGAGAGAGAGAGAGGGAGAGAGAGAGAGAAAGAGAGACTCTGAGGGGGGGGGATCTGATAGTAAGACACTCTGTCGGAACCCACGGTAATGACGGAGTGAAACAAAATGGTTGTTTATACAGATATGGCACGATATAGTTTTGACATTAATTTTTTATTACAAAAATCCAAGTTTGTGATAGATTTTGACAAATATTCGGAAGATAATATCATATTTCACCCTTATCCCTTTCCTTCTCTCTCTCTTTTTTTTTTTGGGGGGGGGGGTGGGCAAGAGCCCCCCCCCCCCAAAGCCCCCACCTGTACGCTTATGGACTATAGACCACCTTGGGTCATGAACCGATTGGAATTAACGGATTGTTTACTTCATCTAATCGATCTTATTACCATCACAATTGCATAACTGTTACATTGATTACATAACTCTGATTACGTATAATTAAGGCGTGTCATTTGTCCAATAAAGGCGATGAACTGCAGGTTATCACCAATAAAATGCATGAGTTTATAGACTTTATGCAAATGACGAGCCATATACTCAATTAGCGTGATGTAATATCAATGTATGTCCAGAATGACAACATGGATATTATTAGTCCATATTGTTTTTACCAACATTTTTACGAAACTCATGTGTGAACTGGAATCGTATGATTTATAACTTATTCCTTGATTTTGTATGCTTTTATCAAAGGGGTTTGATATGACCTCAAAACTATGTATATAAATTTTAGGGATTAGACTAACAAGCAAACATGAAATATTGAAGCCCGCGTTTTATTTAAAAAAAAATGAGATAAAACTGACGAAGTTATGGATGATTATACATGACACTTTGGTGAATGCATGTCATCATGAATATTCATGGGGTAAGCTGATGATATATCCAGAGCCAACTTTACATGACATCTTCCCTACTATTCTATTTAGCACATATTATTAATTGTCTTCGGGATATCGAAAATACATAACATTTCATTGAAACAATGCGAGATTGAAAGTTTTGTGAACTTGTTATTTTCAAACCTATTTTGAGATATCTTTCATTTTTTTAAGACCTTACCTTTACTCTATCTATTTAAATGCACCTAATGTAAGTGTATTTTTTTCTTTTTCATTTGGTTTATACTATTAATAAAAAGGGGGCCAGACTCTACAATCTCTGCTTTTACACTGTAAAAAATGAAGTGCTAATTTAGCACTTACAGTGCTTGTATAGTGACTGCACTACGAGTGCTGATTTTCTACTTTAAATTTGAACTAGAAAATCAGCACTCTTAGTGCAGTCACTATACAAGCACTGTAAGTGCTAAATTAGCACTTCACTTTTTACAGTGTATCACCTACCCGCATTACCAACATGTTAAATAATGTTTTTATTTTTCTAATTATTATTTTTTTTTACTTATTCTTTACTGATTTTTCAAGCTGTATTACATAAACGACTTTTGCAATTGTTGGAAGTGTATTAAGTACATTATATTGCTCTTTAATCTTTCCTATTGTAATGTAGTTTGGGCAAACACGTATCCAAGCCATCTTGAAAAAAGTATGTTCCCTCCAAAATAAAATAGACCTATCATTTCTGGAGCTAACAATACGCCGTTTATGTTCGTTATTTGATTCGCTTAAGCTGCTGAAACTCTGTGATATCAACAAACTTCAACATTGTATTTTTATATATAGGTTTGTTAACTCCGAACTAAATTTGGTGATTTTTGTACCTATTTCAAATGTTAATAATTTTGATACTCGCTCTAGAAGCCAAACATATATTCATAAACCTGACAGGCACGTATATATAAAAACATATTTTTACACGGAGATTCAAATGTAGGCAGATATCAGGAATTTTTCAAACTTATAGTTAAAACTTCGTGGTTGCTACTTTGTATCATAAATGCCTGTTGTAATCCATCTTGTATCATGTGAATGCGCCAACTCTTCTTCTTTTACTAATTGCTCGTCTCTCTTGCTCTTTTCTTCACCTCTCTACTGTATTTCGTAACCTTCCCTTAGCCATTTCTTTTGGTATTTGTTTAGTTGTATACTCTTGCAGGCGTATCACAAGCACCTGCTACTTTTTGGGTTTTGTTTTTTACGCCTTCATCCATGTACATAAATTATATATTGTATTTGCGTTCATTGCTATATTACTGATCTGTTTATTTCATGTGAAAACGGATGTAATCTGTGTAATGTCAATCGGAAGAAAATAAACGTTTAATTGAATTGCACTGAATTGAAGCGAAAATAATGAAATGAAATGATTTTTTAACTGGAAACCGGCTATAAAGTTAATTTGATTGCAAATTATCTTTCATCCGATTTCTGAGTGTCGATCTTATGCAATCAAATCAACTGGGCGTGTAGAATGCTAATCTCTGTTATATTAACCCGGTCTATTAACGTTATTTTCGTAAAATCATTTGAAGAAAATTGATCAAGCATACAAGCACTTTAAATCATTGGAATTTCTCTCAAGATCTCATTTTCTCAGTTCTGCGAATTCTTTTCCCCATCAACAGAAATTCGTTCATCTTTTCTAACTTTATAACACTTTACCAAAGTTTGAAATTTAAATGAATCGTTCTTAAAGAAATGTTTTAACCATGTCCTACATCTATACAATATAACACTTCCTGTGTGGATATTTGTGTGGCATGAAAGTCATTTGAGACGGTTCGTTAAACTAGATACAAAGAAAGAATCACTTGGATGCAACAAGTATTTTCGCCAGCTTTGTGTCCTTAAGATACGTTTTACCAAACCACCTTCATCTCCAATATAGAATATAATAAAATAATTGGATTATTATAGATGGACGTTCGTTGTTTCATCAATTATAGTAACACACTCGTCTTTAAAAGCGACTCCAGCGCACCCTTTTAAAGTATTTTGCTTATACACTGCAAAAACTCCGGTGTTGATTCAACACCAGCCCGGAATCTATATATGTCCACACCAGAGAAGTGTTAAACAACACCAGTTTCGTTTTGGTCTAACATCAGATAGGTGTTTATACAACACCAATTAGTATTAAAACAGCATCGGTTTGATTCCAAACTGGTGTTGTTTTCAATACTTCCCTGGTGTGGACATATATAGATTCCGGGCTGGTGTTAAATAAACACTGGAGTTTTTGCAGTGTAATGACTGGCCCCCGCATTTTAACTATTCAAGTACTTGTTTATAATGTTATCTACAGTGTCATAGTGTTAACGTCCCAATTGTAATTTGATCCAACAGTTTGTATGCTTTTTGTGTGATACTAGATATGATTACTGTGATTTCATGATTCGAATTATCAATAAAATGCAGAAACATCTGCTAAAAAAAATAAATTTTGTCTCTCTCTTTCTCTCCCTCAATGTATCTTTCTCATTTTCCTGTCTCCAATCCCTATTCTATTTTCTTTCTATATTTTTTTTTCTACCACTTAATTTCTGAACGTAAATGGGTGACTCATTCTTACCCATATATTTTCAAAGAGATTCCCACGCCCCTTCATCAGTGTTCATATCCTTACAATAACCAATCTATGGTTCAGACCCGAACAGTTAATCTACATTTGAAGGGGGCTTTCATCTGAAATCATTCAATTTTACGGTGCTAGTTGTCGGAATTCTTTAACATACACGGGGTGCAAACAGGAACTAAATGCAAGTTTTATCCAAAAAATTATTTATGGTAATCAAGCACTTTGGTGAACTGGGAGTTACACCCGTATTTGGACAGAATATATCATTTCCAAGGTTAGAAGATGCACTTCCGGACAGGGCCCTGGAAACGTTTATTTTTTAACGGGGGGCGCTGGTTTGAATTTGACAAGGTAAAAAAAGTTTTCTCTACAAAAATAAAGGTCATTTTGGTCAAGAGAAATTTGACAAGAAAAAAAGCGAAGGGGATTTTTGGTCCAGAACATATTTGACAAGCAAAAATAAAGGGGGGGGGGGCTTAGCTACAAAAGGAGGTGATTTTTGGTCCAGGGTATATTTGACAAGCAAAAATAAGGGGGGGTTAGCTACAAAAGGAGGTGATTTTGGGTCCAGGGTATATTTGACAAGCAAAAAAAAAAGGGGGGGTTAGCTATAAAAGGAGGTGATTTTGGGTCCAGGGTATATTTGACAAGCAAAAATAAAGGGGGGGGTTAGCTATAAAAGGAGGTGATTTTGGGTCCAGGGTATATTTGACAAGCAAAAATAAAAGGGGGGGGGTTAGCTACAAAAGGAGGTGATTTTTGGTCCAGGGTATATTTGACAAGCAAAAATAAGGGGGGGGGTTAGCTACAAAATGAGGTGATTTACAGTCCAGGGTATCAAGCAAAAAAAGGGGGGGTTGCTACAAAACAAAGGTGATTTTTGGTCCAGGAGATATTTGAAATGAAATGAAATGAAGGTGATTTTGGTTAAATTTCAGCTATTTACCATACCACCCATATTTCCAGGGGGGGGGGGAGGGTGGGCTGCCTATGGTAAATAATACACTAGCACCCCCACTTCCCAGGGTTATGCTTTCGGGTTCATCTCGTCTCAGTTCGTATATAGAGAATTGCCTTCGCCATTCAATGACCCGGGTTCGATTCCCACTTGGTGCACAGGTTTGTGTCCCTGAGCAAGGTATTAATCCTCATTACCAGGTCCCTCTGAAAAGACCTTAGGCCTTCAATCCTCTGGACTCGTGCTTAAACGCATTCATGCTTTCTTTAGCAATCGGCAGTGGCGTAATGAGCCCCCCCCCCCACAAAAAATGGAAGGGGGTATAGACTGGGGTAATCCCCCCCCCCCCAAAAAAAAAAAAAAAAAAAAATGTGAGTGAATAAATCGAGCAAGCAATAGTTTTCTCCTCATTGATACAACAATCTAAGTTTGCGACAGAATTTGTCCTGATATTCAGAAATTAGTATCATATTTCACCCTTTTTCCCATTCCTTTTACTTCCCTTTTTCCTTTTTGCAGTTAGATTTTTTGAGGTATGTGGTCCCGCGAACTCCTCCCATCTGTAGTCCAGTTGCCTTCGAAACACCATTTCAGGTTTTCATCCAAAAGGGATTTAGCGCCTTGTAGCAATAAACTCAATATCATATCTACATGTATATATTAAACCAAGTTATTAGAAACAAATACAATGAAGGTTCGCCATGTCAAACACACTCACCTCTCATCTTTAAAGGAATGATAGTTTTTCCTATGAGCCGTGACATTCTTTAACAGATATCAAAATCTGACCGCAAGGACAAAAATGCAATTAAATGCTTGGATTTTCCCTCAAATCCATTCGTATATTCTTAATGTACACGATAACACATGTACCGTAGAAATTGATAATGCAAATGAGCAAATACCAATATCTGTATACTACTTACGAACTGCCACTCCCTGTCTGCATTTTTATATTACTATCTCTTGTCGTGGTGAATACAAATGCAAGAATTATATTTTCTCGCTCAATTTGATTTGATTATTTCCCCCGTGAATTTCTTGGAGTCTTTATTTGAGTAAATTTCTCCGATGATCGTGATGAAAAAATTTGCCTTTCCTGTGTATCATTTTACATTTTCTTTTTTATATCATAGGCACGTTAATGATTTGAGTATGTTTTAGTTTTTTTTTCAGGTACTATACATGATGAGAGTGTTTTGCCTTTATGTTCGAATACAGAATATTTTTGTGAATAAACAAAGAAAATTAGATTAAATGGGGACAATCCTTAATGACAATCCTACTTCTGCAAATTGTAATAAACAGATAAAGGTTGAATTTGTTTGGTAGTAGATCATATTTCTTTAGAATGACAGTGTATTTAATCCATTTTTATGTATGATTCATCCCATCCAAAACAAAAAATAGTAACCAATATATCATGTTTGTTATTTAAAGGAGAATGAAACCTTGAGAACAAGATAGCTTGTGTGAAAACAGACAAATCAAAGAAACAGATCAACGAAAGTTTGAGAAAAATCGGACAAACAATGAGAAAGTTATGAGCATTTGAATATTGCGATCACTAATGCTATGGAGATCCTCAAATTGGCAATG
The DNA here is from genome assembly GCF_037042905.1 of Lytechinus pictus. NCBI lineage: Eukaryota > Metazoa > Echinodermata > Echinoidea > Temnopleuroida > Toxopneustidae > Lytechinus > Lytechinus pictus. The sequence continues at coordinate 9,228,489 of NC_087260.1, forward strand.
CAACAAAGATGTGTGATGTCACTTGTGAACAACTCTCCCCATTACTTTGTATATGTTTCACTTAAATTGCCTCTTTTATCACATCTATCAGTAGATCATGTGTTCTTTCTATAGGAGGGCATGTAATACAGATTTTTAAAGAATACATCATGGATAAAGAGTTTGTATCGCCATAAGAAAAAGCAAAAAGAGACATTTTGAGGGTATTTTATAGTCCATCAAAGGGAAAGTTGTTCACTTGTGACATCACACATCCTTGTCGCATTGCCAATGGGAGGATCTCCATAGCAATAGTGTTTGCAATATTCAAATGCTCATAACTTTCTCATTATTTGTCCAATTAATCTCAAACTTTCATTGCTCTTATTCTTTGATTTTTCTGTTTCGACACAAGCCTACTTGTTCCAAAGGTTTCATTCCCCTTTAATAAAAAATGTATTATATACGAATGTTATGAATGCAGAAGAAAAAAAATCCAATCAAATCATGGACCTATTATACCTATTGTAATAGGTCCATGATCAAATCAAGTACTGTGCATTCCGTGTAAAATGTTTAAATAGTATTACTTCGTTGTTCGGTTTAAGATTACCCGATCTATTTGATTTTGAGATTATACTGTATAGTGAAAGAAAAATCCTTTTAACAACTACAAACCTCTGTCGATCATGCAAATATTGCCCCTATTTATTTGGCTTATCTGAGCGAATTGCCCATGATATGTCCATCTCTCAACTGATGCTTGAAAAATTTAAGGCAAGATTAAAAACCACTTTAATTTGTATTGAACGGTTACACACTACAGGGGCCGCGGAACGGTTTTCAAAGTGGGGGGGGGGGGGGGTTGAGCAAAAAATGGGGGGGGGGGCTGACCATGCAAAAAATCACAATCGTATGGCCTTTTTTACGTTTTTGTACATGGTATTGGAAAAAAGTGGGGGCTGAAGCCCCCCCCCCCGCTTCTGCGGTCCCTGCACTACAGCACAGGTATGTAAAGTACCTATATATATATATACACCATTATTATATATATATATTCATATATATAATATATATAAATATATATATATAATAATGGTGTCCTGCGTCATCTGTTGAGTTGGCCTCGCCTCATCTCATTATGTTTAATACTCACAACTCAACAGCGATTGGTAGAAGTAAACTTATCATCACACTATATAAATATATATATATATATATATGTTCCTAAGCTACAGTTTGGCGGGAAAATAATTTTGAATAGTACAATCACAAAATTATATTGACATAGTGGAAAATACATTGAGATGAAACATTTCCAATGAGAGGTATAGAGCAATCATGTATCAATACGATTCCAGCCAATGTTGATAATCTGTTCTTCCTTTTTGTGCTTTAATAATTCGATTCTCCACTTTGTTTCCAACGTTAATATCTTCAAGACTCCAGTGGATCTCATGTGGTCTACTTGTATACCCCACCCGGACCTTTATCTTCTCCAATATTTTATGAAGGGGCCCCATGTCTGCGCACCTAATTATTTAACTTAAGAAGAAACGTGAATTGCTTTTAATTTCACACAAATTTTAATTGATAATGTTCCTAATATTCTTAGTGTGCCAGACATGTGCAAATTTGATATTTTCTCACCATTTTGAGTCAGATTTTTAAAATGATTATCTGACTATGTACTGCAGGTGTAAAGTTTACGGTCGCAGACTGATATGCGGGTGCGCGGACAAGGGGACTGCACACAGACTTGGGGGACCTTACCATACGTAGCAGACCCCCCCCCCCCAAAAAAAAAAAAAAAAATGGGTGCTGGTGGTCAGTGTATACTCAAGCGACACCAATGGCCTAATATATCACTGAAAACAAAATGACAAAACAATACCCCACGTTTTGGGGTTTTCTCGCAAAAAAACAAAACTTAACATGATAAAAGAGCAAAACACATTCGACAATATTATGCAATGACCACCCCACCCCTCAACTCGAGTCCCTCACCCCCTCCCTGCCCGGATCTGATCAACCCACCTGCATGTGTCGCTTGATAAGTGTCTGCCAATTTTATCAATTGTCTGATTCTTCAAGAGATCATTGAACGAATGTATAGCAGTCTCTTGTGGTTTACCTGCCTGTTTGCCCCCTCATCTCTTCCAATATTTACAGATCCCTGAAGAGCGCGGCTGCAAGGTCGAATGAAATACAAATGTATATGCAACTTTACAAGCGGGTAGGTGAAACGGATATGTCAGAGTATTATAATATCAACTCGTCGCCATCATTCGCTCAGACCAATTTGCTCATGGATTGTGTCTTGGTAGTTCACATTAGTTCATTTCATGATCAATAAGAAACTGAACTGAGAAGTCTTGTACAAGCAGTACAAGGCGCGATTTAATTTTTTTTTGTCAGGGGTTGCACAACGAACTCAAGAAGTCGCAGTTATTCTGTGGCCAATTACAATGACTAGTATTAATAATATTTGTTATAATAATGATGATAATAAAAGAAATAGCCACTTGAGTTCCGAAAACTGATCTCCCAGTGGGTCCTGCTATTATTATTACCCTGGCATTAGCTCGCTACCTCGGCGCTCAAGCATTCGGGGAATTTCTTCCTACTGGGTACCCATTCACCACAGTCACCTGGATTGAGTGCATCACAAAGTTGGTAAATTTCTTGCTAAAGTAAAACTCGCCATTCTAGGAATCGAACCTATACGTCCTTCAGAATGAAAGACGAGAGTCAGGACCACTAGACCACGACACCCCCACGACTAGGAACGAGTGGGTGCGAGCTTAGCACTGTTCACAAGTCCGGCGTCGTTACAGTGTGTCTGGAAACCAAGGTCCGTTGGAGAAGGTACGAATCGATGCAGAGGTTCGAGGTTCGAGTCCTGGCCACGTCTTTCTAATGGTGACGTAAAGGTCACACACACACACACACCCTCACACACACCGGCGTTGTGGCGTTCATCTGTAATCCTAGATACCTGAGGGAAAGATTTGATGCCAAGAGCTTCGAAGTTCGAGCTCTGGTCACGTCTTTCGAATGATAGGCCCAGGACGTTCATTTCTTTTCCTTTTATTTACTTTCATTTCCTTTTCGTTTGCATTCCTTTCTGTTCTTCTCCCCCTGGTTTTGTCCTTTTCTCTTTAAGTTTATTTGAATGTAAAGAGAAAAACCTCAAGCATTAAAATAAAAATGGTGCTATTCAGAAATACGTCAAAGGTAAGACTCAGATTCAAAATGAGAACCCTACAAACACAGAACTAAACAAAATGGGAATAAAGGTTCATTTTTGTTCATGACTTTATGTATAAACATTTTTTTTCATGTTCTTGTGTGCATTCTTTCTGCATTAGTCATCTGTTAATTTGTACCATCCCCGTGAATTTCATGAGTCCTTCTCATTTTTAATAGACATTGAGAGATGTTTTCAGTCATCCAAATAATTTCAAAATAAAGCATAGGTTGAATGCAAGGTCTGCCCATTGTCAAGCATTATTTTGTTCCATATAGTGCTATGACTTTAATTAGTAGATCATCATGATTTATTGCATATTGATTTTACTCGTGGGATACCTCAAAGAGATATTAACGGATCATAATGTTTGGTATTAAATTGTTTGTACCTATGACATTGAATTGAATAATGTATCGGTTCTTCTTTATTTGTGTATTTCAGATGTGAATTATATTTCTATATAAAAAATATTGCCTTGGAATAATTATTCTACTGCTTTTTTTCAGGCAAAATGTCATGTGTTTAATCAGCCCATTTGCTACAAATATATTTTAAAAATGTAATTAATCACAATTAAAATCCCTATAAATGTCAAGTAACAAATGGAATGATGTGACAAATAATAGTTGAATAAAAAAAAGCACTGGAAAATACATGTATATGAGGTCAGGAAAATGGGGGAAGGGGGGGGTGGAAAATTTGTAAAAGAAAATATTTTGGCCAAGAAATATACTAAAATCCATATCATTGGAATACAGATGGGGGGTTCCCCCCCCCCCTCCCCCCAAAAATAACGACAAAGATAAAAGGGAGAAAAAAGGAAAGAATAACGGGTAAAATTTCATATTTTCCTCTCAATATTATGTCAAAATTTGTTTGCCCTATACGCCTTGTGTCTAGACCCATCGTGTTTTTTTTTTTTTTTTTTTTTTTTGGGGGGGGGGCATTACGCTACTGATCCATATTATGTCGTTGTCGTGGACATGATATCCTTCTGACTGCAATAAATAATGAAGGCTTATTTTTATCATCAATAATGGCTATTTTGAGCGGAGCGGTATTTTCTCTTTTAACGCGTTAAAATTCCTCATCTCTTGAAATGAAGGTCCTCTTTGCTTGTTTTTATTCCTTTGAAAATTAATTCTTTTGAAAAGTATAGTGTTATTTGCGAAACATTATGCCACTGGCCCATATTATGTGGTTTTCCTAGACATAATCCGTCTGAAAACAATAAATAACAATGGAGATTTCCTTTATGATCAATGATGGCAAGAATTGCATGATGAGAGTCGAGTTGTTTCACTTTTATGGATATTGGATATCATAAAGAGCGATATATTCTCCTTCAAAAGATACAATCTATCATCTCTTGTAATGAAGGTAATTGTTATTGCCTATTTCAATTTCTTTGAAAACGCATCCATTTATTCCTTTGGCATTAATGTCGCTTAAACTACTGATTCATATTATGTCTGATTCCTAGAATGGCATGCTTCTGAAAACAATAAAAACCAATGTAGATACACTTTTATGATAAAAAATGACAAGAATTACATGATGGAACTCGGGTACTTCAATTGTATGGATATCAATCAGAGTGGTATATTCTGTTTCAATAGGTAAAACCATGGACCTACTAGACCTAGTGGCCCATATTCTGAAGTCTAGTTTAACTTAAACTCAGGTTTAAAGTTGTGGTTTAAGTATGGATAGCCAATTGTTACATAAATCACTAACAGCAGAGATATAATATTTCACCTCATTTGGTTCTCAAATCATCCATAATTGCGTAGGAAGTATGAATAGATTATTGTCTACACCATTGATGAATCAGGAAAGAGCACAGTAAACATAAGAAACATACAACTTGATAATTTTTTTAAACACTTTTGGCTTCCCATAATTTTAGCACAGAGTTAGACCATGGTCTAAGTTAAACCTGACTTCAGAATATGGGCCAGTAGGTCCATGGTAAAACCCAACATGTAGGTCACTGCAATGACTGCTTTATTTTGTTTTACCTAGAAAATGTGTACTATTGCTTGGGGCGGGGGTTTCGGATTCCGGTGACCCGGGTTCGATTCCCAAGTGGTGCGCTAGTGCCCTTTGGTAAGGCAGTTACCCTCTTTACCAGGTCCCTCGGAGAGGACCTTAAGCCGTTGGTCCCCTGGTTGCTTACTCACATGGTATTCGTGCTTTCCTTAGCAGTCAGGTAAAAAAACCTCGGTATAACGTAACATAACAATGGGTGACGATCCGAGGGATGAGCATGGGCGGAAATCCCAGGGGGGACAGGGGGACGCGTCCCCCTACCCAAAATAGTAGGGGGGGGGGGACACAATATCAAATGTCCCCCCTACTATTGTTGGTCCTTTATATGATGGAAAGAAATACATCATTCAAAATCGAAATAAAGCATGTATTTTGGACGAGATGCCTTACTTTTTTGGTGATAACATTTTTTTTTGGCTTGTCAAATTCATTATGGTGGATTTTTTTTTTTTTTTTTGGGGGGGAGGGGCTTGTCAAATTTTCCAGCCCCTGGTCCCCCTACGTTTGGGGAGAGATTTCCGCCCTTGGGAATGTGGATGGGGTATAGATCCCCCATAGTATCTCAGGTAGGGGGTGGCCTGTAATAATAATATTAAGGTAGAATACATATTACAATAATGTCAAAATCTCTTACAAAATTGGGTTTTTATTTTTAAAAGGACTAAGATTTTGCTCGCTCACAGTTTTTTTTCAAGCAGATTTTGCCCCAAATACGACGTATGGCCCCCTCAACATTTTGGCTCATTTACGATGTCCCTGATACCCCTTCTAAGCATAACAATACCTTCTCACAAAGAAACATATTTCTGTAAGTCGTCCCCCTTCTTGAATACCGATCGACGCCCATGCTTAGTAAGTAAAACGTGAACCGATATTTGGCAGTTTGGAATCATTACACAATATACATCGTCATATCTTTTGAAGATTAATAGTGACAAACTGTTCCAAAATATACATCTACATTTACCTTCGAAACATACCCATCCATGTCATGTTAGATGATCTCCTCACAATGAAATAGACCGCATTTATCATGTTTATCAGATTTATTTGACTTCTTAATCCAACATGTATCCCAACAAGACTTATAAAATCATTAGCATTGAGGACAGGTTTATCTATAACAAAGATAATGCATATAAATTTAGTGTTTCCGATTTTATCACCCGTGTTATCAAACTCTCATAAATCACAAACATGCAATAATATAATGATAGGCGAATTGAGAGAGGGTTGTAAAGTAGACACAATATATAATATATCTTTGAGTCAATATCAACGTAAGAAAAATCTAAGACGAAGTAAAAAAAAATGATTCAAGGCAATCCATTATTCATTTGCATTTCATCTAATGTTATTCCGATTATAGCCAGCCAATCATTGAGCTTAGATGCGCCACAATATTGCACAAGGTAACCCCGAAGAAAATAGGTTGATTATTTTTTTCCTCTTCGGTAAAATTATCTTGGGTACACCATTAATAATGTTTATAATCAATCATATAATTAACTGTCAAGAATGTGGAAAAAATGTAATGAACACGCATGGCTGTACGCAGTGGAGGTTGGGGGGGGGGGCAGGGGGTAGTTGTGCGACCCCTAGATATTTTGAAAACTTAATCTGTTTGCTGATTTTGTTTTTAAATTCACCAAAAGTATTATTTTGTTAATCTGTTTGACTTTGAAATGAAAATAATCGAATTTGCTCATTCAATCAATCAATCAATCAATCAATCAATCAATCAATCAATCAATCAATCAATCAATCAATCAATCAATCAATCAATCAATTAATCAATCAACCAATCAAGCCATCCATCTATCAATCAATCGAGCCATCCATCCATCATTCAATCAATCAATCAATTAATCAATCGATCAATCAATCTCACTTTAGAAAATGCAATAGCTCTCCCGTAATAAGCTTGGTTAATTCGCTTTTTTCCACGTCAAGCAAACAAGCAATCCATCCATCAATCAATCAATCAATCAAGCCATCCATCCATCCATCCATCAATCAATTAATCAATCAATCAATCAATCAATCAATCAATCAATCAATTAATCAATCAACCAATCAAGCCATCCATCTATCAATCAATCGAGCCATCCATCCATCATTCAATCAATCAATCAATTAATCAATCGATCAATCAATCTCACTTTAGAAAATGCAATAGCTCTCCCGTAATAAGCTTGGTTAATTCGCTTTTTTCCACGTCAAGCAAACAAGCAATCCATCCATCAATCAATCAATCAATCAAGCCATCCATCCATCCTTTAATCAATTAATCAATCAATCAATCAACCATTCAATCAATCAATCAATCAATCAATCAATCAATCAATCAAGCCATCCATCCATCCATCAATCAATCAATAAACCAACCAACCAACCAATCAATCAATCAATCAATCAATCTCACTTTAGAAAATGCAATAGCTCTCCCGTGATAAGCTTGGTCGATTCGCTTCCTCACTTTCGAGTTTCTTTTTTTCCCCACGTCTTTCTCCCTCCCCAAGAAAGACAAATCTACGTACGTCCATGGGCAGGATCTGAATTTAAAAAGTTTTGACATTTCAGGTCACTTATTAAAAAAAAACAGTCCTATAATGATTTGCAAATGAATTAGCCAATGTGTGGTACGCTCACTATGTTTGTAGTTCATCACACGAAATAATAAATTTTCATTTTGTTAATTTGAAAAATGAGGAGGGTCTATATTGAATTATACTATAGGTTAAAAATTACAGCAATATCAATTCAAAAAAATCATTTTGATCGAACTTTCAGTGTCTGTTTAAAGGAGAAAAATACATGAGGCCAAATGTAGCTTAAATAATCATATACATGACTTAGGAACTAAACAAGCCCCTAGCCGCTGGCAGGAACTCTTTTAAACAATATCTTATTTTTATTTTAATGCCAGATTTGACAATAAACTTTTAAACTGATTATACACCAGGATTAGTTCTAAAGAACTAAAGGTAAACAAAGTTCGCTCACTATATAAAAAAGTTTCAACTCGCGCTTCGCGCTCTCATCAATCTAATCCTTAGGAAGTCTTATTGTAGAACGTAAGCTGATAATGTTCTTTCAACTTCTTTACAATTGGTGTAAACAGGGGGACTAGGTGACCATGGAAACCAAAAGTTTCACGACTAAGAAAAACAATAGAGAAAATTAGAAAAATTTTGCTCGCTCGCAACTTTATTAAGAATTAATTTTACTTCATATGCCATGCACGACCCCCTCAAAATGTTGGCTCATTAGACCACTGCCCCCGCCTCCTCGAAATAAAAAGAAAATACTCCCTTACAAAGAAAAAAGATATTTGTGTAACTCACCCCCAATGTCATAACATTTGAAGATTGATAGTAACGGAGGCGACGAACTCTATCTTTAAACAATACTCCCTATGTAATTTTAGATGAGTTCCCTTAAAAATCGAATAAACCACATCTATCAGATTTATCTGCCTTAATCCAAAGTGTACAGTCAGTAGCCTTGAGGACAAGTTTATCTACAAATAAAATAATGCATAAATTCCGATTTAATCCCCCTTTTTATCAAACACTCATAAATCACAAACTACAATGTAATGATAAGCAGATTTGGGGGGGGGGGTGTAAAGTAGACGAAATATGTATCAGTGGGTCAATAACAATATGAGAAAGGTTAAGACGAAGAACAACAAAAAAAAGGCAATAAGCGATTTATTTTACATTAATTTTCAGTCATTTCCAGTCCGATAGATTTAATGCGCATTTAATGATGCGCGAGGAAATATCTTAGTTTTGTTCTTTTTTGTTGATATCCTCAAGGGTGAATCGTAAATATATTTTTATATGCTTGTTAATCAACCATTTTATTTATTAGAAAGAAAATGGAAAAGATATTCTTCTTGAACTTTTTGAAATGCACGTGTGTCTACATGTATCTAAAGATTGCAGGGGGGCAGAAAACTTCTCTGAATTAAAGGTTTGAGGAAGTCCATCAGAGATTTGAAAAAAGTTTTGAATTTCATTTTATTTTTTGTTAGCGACGTCACTATTTAAACTTTTTATGTAACAGTTTAACTCAAAATCCCCAATTCGGAGCCCCCTCCCCTCCTTAAAAATCGACAAAAAAAAAGACATGTGAGGAGTCGGGTTTTATCACGATTAAAACAATAACAGGTCGATATTATAAGATTAATGTATAGATTAATGTGTGCATAATATATATTAAACATATATTCACAAAATACAGAGCGAAAATTGGTTTTCGGTTATCTGAGTATGACGTTGAGACTCTCAGCAATCTGACACTTTATCATCTCCTTTTTGGAATTGACTGCTTTCTTTATAGGAATTTTATACTTTTAAATCATTGTCGTAGAGCGGATTCAGTTTCTACTACAATTATTTTATTGTGCACGTTTTCAAAACAGCGATGTAGAGGTAACTATATTGAATATTACTGGCGAAAGAGAGGTGATAGTTCAATATTCAAAGTTTATTTTCCACATTTCCATAAAACACAAAAACAATTTACAACATAAGAATATCAAAATCATAGCAAATAAAATGTATATACACTCTAACAAATATTGGGTAAAATCTTTACCACCTCAATGGTAATTATGTGTCCAACCAATTTTGGGCAGTATTTTACCCAATGCGGGAAGCATATTGTCCAGTAAGGTTAAAGGACAAGTCCACCCCAACAAAAACTTGATTAGAATAAAAAGAGAAAAATTCAACAAGCATAACACTGAAAATTTCATCAAAATCGGATGTAAAATAAGAAAGTTATGACATTTTAAAGTTTCGCTTCATTTCACAAAAGAGTTATATGCACATCCCGGTCGGTATGCAAATGAGGGAACTGATGACATCACTCACTCACTATTTCTTTTGTATTTTATTATATGAATTATGAAATATTTTGATTTTCTCGTCATTGTCATGTGAAATGAAGTTTCATTCCTCCCTGAATACCTGGAATTCCATTATTTTAACATTTTGTGGTTCAGGCAAGGAGGTCCTAATCGTCAAATTCGTAAAAATTGAAATATTGTATAATTCAAACAATAAAAAACAAAAGAAATAGTGAGTGAGTGACATCATCGACTCTCTAATTTGGATGTAACTGGCTCGTTCATATAACTATTTTGCTAGAAATAAGCGAAACTTTGAAATGTCATAACTTTCTTATTTTGCATCCGATTTTGATGAAATTTTCAGCAATGTGCTTATCTGATTTTTTTCTATTGATTCAAATCAACATTTTGTTGGGGTGGACTTGACCTTTAAAAGACAAAGCAGCAATTATATTAGTATGGGCAAAATTCTCATCACACTGGATTAAAAAAGGGCCCAAAAGAAAAGCCCTATGTTGGTTGGACAAATAATTACACTCATGAAGCATTTTTACTCAATATTTTTTAGAGTGTACGGAGGATAATCAAAGGACAAACATAGGGAATACATAATAAATTATAAAATGCATGTGGTACGGGGTCCAAAGAAGTTAAGTAAAACTTAATTCTGTTTCTGTTTCTGTTTGTGGTAACTCCCGTAGGAACTCGGCGGGATAGCATTTTGCTGGTAAACGCCAAGCTGGTATATAACCAATTACATTGGAAACATTTTACGTCTAGATTAATCAGTCATAGTGGCTGACGTAATAGACGACAGATATCACTCTTGGGCCTTTTTATCAAAGTGGAGACAATGGCAGAGTTGGGATTCGAACTCACAACCTTGCGATTATAAGTCGAATGCTCTAACCACTGGACCACACGACCCGTGTTGTATCTGCTACGTAAAATACGACGGGGCAAAATAACTGAAAATGTGAATAGCCATGCTTTTCTTAAGCCCATAATACGCTTTGCATCGAAATTTCCCTCATTCAACATGTTCAATACTTTCAAGGAAGCGGGGTTGGTTCAAACAAATAAGTGTCAAAAAGTGTATTTCGACTTTTTAACAATGACTAAGAACTTTGCAATGAACCTTTTGTAGAGTAAACTGTGTGTTTTGAGTTGGATGGTAACATATTTTGTTTTTCCTTTTAAAAGAAGGAATTTTCTTCTCCATTTTGATCATCACACCTGCACACCTATGGCTCCAAAGATATATACCAAAGCTCATAAAGTTGGAACATTAACCTTGAAGGACAAGTCCACCCCTATATAATGATCGGATTCAAAGTAAGAAAGACATGATATTTCAAAGTTTCTCATAATTTCACCAAACAGTTATATGCACATCCTGGTTCGTATGCAAATGAGGGGACTTATGATATCACCCACTCACCATTTTCTTTGTTTTTCACTATATGAAATATTTCATTTTCTCCTCATTGCCATGTGAAACAATGTTTTATTCCTCCCTGAACATGTAAAATTACAATTGTTTAACATTTTGTGGTTCAATCAAAAGGGTCCTTATTGTCAAAAATGTAAAAAATAAAATATTGTATAATTCAAACAATAAAAAACAAACAAAAGAAATTGTGAGTGAGGGACCTCATCGACTCTCTCATTTGCATATCACTAGGCTGTGAATGTTTTATGAAAAATAAGCGAAACTTTAGAATGCCTTGGTCTTTTTATTTTACATCCGATTTTGATGAAATTTTCAGTGTTATGCTTTTGTTTTCTCTCTATTTATTCAAACCAAGTAGGTCCATGTTCAAACTAAACCTTTTCTGGGGTAGACTTAAAACTTTTTTTCTGGCTTTGACTTAATAATGCCGCACACATCGTCATACTCTGATTCATTTTTTCAATGTGATTTTTTTTTCTCATGAAAGAATGATTAGAAATTCCTCTTGTCTTTCATTGTATGGTGTCCGCGAAGAGGAGTTTCAGTCGGCTGAGAAGATGGGAGGTGGGAGGGGGAGGGGTATGGATTGCCCATAAATACATAAATATGGAGCAATTTTTTTTTTTTTGCTTTTCAAACTTTTTTTTCTGACCAAAATCATCTTCATTTTGTAGTGATTGAAACCTTCATTTTTGCTTGTTTAAAAGACCACCACCCCTTTTCAAATATCGTTCGGGGGGGGGGGGGGCTCGGACGAGGGAAGTCATCATTCACAAGCTATCATAGTTCAGATTTTAGTATATTTCCTCGTAAAATGGGAGTCCATTGATCAAATTATCTAGATCCACTCCAATATATAGTTCATTATTTCAAGGGAATTTATTACATTTCCACTGGCGGATCCAGGGGGGGGGGGGCAAATTAAGATTTGTAATGTAAAAATGCCATAAGACAGAAGTGTGCCCCCCCCCCCTTTGAAAGTAAAGACCTATCTTTTTTTTTGCTTGTCAAATTTTTTTCGGGGACGAAATAATTTTGGTTGAAACCCTTTTCTTTTCTTTTTTTGTTGTCAATTTTTTTTCTGGGACGGAGTATCATTAATTTTTGGTTAAAAAACTTTTTCTTGGGGGGTTGTCAAATTTTTCCTCGGAAAAATGTAACCCCCATTTTGGAAATTCCTTGATCCGCCCCTGTACATTGCCATGTTTACTTTTCCACGTGAAGCAATGTAAAGTTTCTCGGCAATATGCAGAATATAAAGGCAGATGGGAGGTTTCTTCCGGGGGAGGGGTTGGGATAATCAACATATGCAATTAGAGGACAACTTTCTATAAATTGAAGGGATTCGATCTCAACCGCTTCGCTGAAAAAAATGATAATAATAAAAGTCCATATAAGTTATAGTCGCAAGCTTCTTCTGTAATCATGTTTTTTTAAACAAAATTACTTCGTATGAATTTATGACAATCAAGTTTATCTATGACAATAAGGAAGTACTTACTTGAGTCATAATTCAACGTTAATAACATTACCTCATGATCGCGGATGAATCCAAAATTATCCAACACTGTATATTATCATAATGTTATCACTTTTATTTGTGACGTCATATTATGCGAGCAGCTCTCCATGCATCGTGAATTTATGGAAAACCAATTTGTAGTCAGTTCAGGAATGAGATGTTCAAATAAACTACGAAAGAATAGTGACATCATTGACTCTCACGATAACAAAAATCACCAGTCTTGCGCATACTTGGAAAATAATTTTTAACGAAACTAAACTAAGAACTGTATTTCTTTTGCAACCGATTATTGGATGTGTTATTCTATATAAATGTTTTATTGGGGCAAGCTCGCTAGTCATAAGGACCAGTAGTCACTAGTCATAAGGACCGCTAGTCATAACGTGTAAAATCCTATACCCGAAAGTTCGCTCGTCATAGGGAAAAGGGGTCACTGTCATACGGACCATGAGTCATAAGGTCCGATATTCATAATGCAAGATGAGGGTCGCTATTCATTATGGACCATAAGCTGATAAGGGTCTTCTACTATTACGACTGGCGACCCTCATCTACTATTGTGACTGGCGACCCTTATGATCAACGAACCAATTTCCTCCTTATGACTAGCGACTATCTTCCTCGATTGTGACTAGGGACCCGCTTCTTGGAATATGAATGGTGACCCGCCATCGTTAATTATGACTAGCGACCTCTATGAACATAGACCCTTATGAATAGCGACCCTTATGACTATTATGATTAGCGGTCCTTATGACTAGCAGGTATTATGACCAGTGGTCCTTATGACTAGCGGGTGGACCCCGTTTTATTTGTCTACTTTAACTAAAATTAAACATGTTATACTGTTGGAAAGGAGTGACCCCCCCCCCCTTTTTTTTTTTTTTTTATAGTGGAACATATTTGGGGTTTCTTCGAACTTGCCTTGACCAGTAAAAATATGTCTGAAAAGATAATGGATGACGCTCAGAACAAAGGCATTCCCGGTGAATCAAATACCTCCAACTACCATTTACATCTTTTCATACAGCGGTCACATTTGTGACGAATCCTGACCTTAACACGTTATTTGGGTCAAACTCGTAAGACAGATTTTCCGTTGGAATGCCGATGAAAATGAAAGCCCCTTCATTTGTCAACCCATTAAAGAGGAAGTTCACCCTGGCGAAATATTATTGTAATATTAGCAGAAACAATCAAATATCTTTAAAAGTTACCAGAATCTTAGTTTTTTATTAGTGACGTCATATACGAGCAGCTTCAACATCAATGGTATGTCATTGTCTAAAAAAAAAATGAAAATGGGTTTTTTGTGCCTTCAGTATGTCAACGTACAAAATATTCACACCCGCCCCTGAAAGAAAACAAAATTAGATCTCATGAACAACTAAAAAATTGAAATTCATGCATTTTATATTACATAACACATGGGGCAGCTGCTTGTATGTCGAGAACTGGTAAAACTCTGAATAACTTTCTTTATTGGATTTTCCTCAAGCCTTCAACAATATCATTTTTTGTGGTATTTTTAGAACAAACTTTTCATCAGGGTGAAATCCTTTAAAACACGGTGGAGAAAAACGAATTCAGGGCATTGGTATGGCTGGAATGGGATCTTCTTTGTTACAATTATATTAATGTGTTTTCTTTCATTATATGAAAGAGTACTATAAAACGGAAATGAATAAAGGTCAGAAAAAAGTAGGGGAATTTATAATGACTCTCGATAGAGGAACGATTGTAGTCGGTCCGAGACCACTTTTGGGCGTCATCTTAAAAAAAAAAAGTCTTGAGCATGCATGCCTTAGCCCCTCTTTTCCTTTCCCTTGATCCAACCCCTTTCTTCTGTTAACAGAGTATTCCATGCTGAAAGTAATTATACCTCATTTTACAGATTAAAAAAATCACCGATCAAAACGCCGAAAGTTTCATTAAAATCTGATAGCAAATAACGAAGTTATTGATTTCTTTATTTTAGCAATATTTTGGTGAAATAGTTTATATGCACGTCGTTATAAATATGCAGTAGATCTCACGAAGTCCCTAATTTCAATTTTCTCATGTTAGTACATGAAATCATGATTATTCAATATTTGCATACATTGTGTGAATCCAAGAATATTTGTGAATGAGTGAATGCAAATTGTCAATCCAATTTCGTTCATTCTTGGTGAATAGAATTCGAATGGATATAATTTTATATATTTACAAACTAATAAGTGGGCATATGACATCATCAAATTGCTCATTGCATATTCATGAATACAAGCACAGGACTGTTTCACCGAAGTATTAAATGCAAAAGCTTGTTAGTCCTAGTCCGATTTTGATAAAAATATCAATGTTTGTTTTTGTCTGATATTACTTTATCGGTTTAACGAAATCATAGCATTTTCAGCCTTGAGTACCCCTTTAAGGATGTCTTTTGAGGAGTGGCGTGTTTCCCCACCCACGCCGCCCCTCTTTTTGTATTATCCTTCTTCCGCCATTTTCTCTTAAACCGTTTTCATACTTTCCTTTCTTTTCATTTATTCCTTTTTCTACAAACTTTAGATAATCGCAATAATCGCAAAAGAATCTCCAATTTGTCAACCCGTTATCATTTTCATCAAGAGTTGCTTCCCTACGAAAGCGAAAATGCACCAGGGACGTGGTAATAATGGATGTCCTGTAACTTGTCCCATTCGTGGACATTGCCAACACGAGTGGTCAAAGCTTCTTGGAAACTCATCTGAACGACTTTTTAAAGATTTTTTTAAGGATGAACATATTGGCGTGATAGAGGGATTGAATTCAATGCAATATATAGCCTGCATTTCTATTTTTTATTGCCGTGTTAATATTTTTTAAGGAAGATTTTGTACATGATCTACTAATTGTAATGTTTCCAAAGACTTTATTCCATGAAAGTTATATGTAGAGTCGCAGAATAGGATGGTTAACATAACCGGTGTCTTGGTGAATATAAGGTTCCTAACTCAAAGAAGGGGGTATCAGCCCTCTGTTTGTGCGGCGCCCATTTACCGTTATATTTTTATTTTAGTAACGGTAATTTCTGGAAATTACAGTTCTATTTTCAATCAAGTAAAAAATGTTTCAGTAAATTTGTAAGGTTTCATACACTGACTACCACATTTCTGTAATTTTACACAAAGTAAGGAAGACAACGCAGTGCTTTAATATTACAGGTGTTCTCGAGACTTTTATTTGGAAACTTTTGTGTTTTAAGGAGAAATTACAACCCCCCCCCCCCCCCCCGCCATCCCGGCTTTAAACCCATACAAAGCAAAATTGATGGAAAATATCACAGCAATGCGTCAAAAAGTTGTGTCTCGTTGAAACAAATAATTCGCAACACAATTACATTCAACTTATACCATATACACCGGCCGTTTCTACCGACCATTTCATTTTATGCTTCTAAACCCGTTCTTAGGATCCAAACTAGGTTTTTCTTTCAAATATGCTGGGCCATTCTACTTATCGCCGATATGATGTTTGCGACCCCCCCCCCTTTTTATTTTTTTTTTCAAAATACAAGATTCTTTCAGATTTCATATTTCTTATCAGTCCGTATCATAGCCAGTGGCATCAAATTAAGACGTCACGAAAATAATGCTGTGACGAAGTGTTTTCCCCTTCTCATTCAAAACGGAAAATATTCTCACGTCGTCCTCTCTTCTCACGTTTCAGTTTTCTTTTGTCCAAAGTAAATCAGATATTTACCGAATTGTACCTGCTCATTTCGCCTTTGACATTTTGATAAATTTGTCCAACGTTTGAAGAACTATTTACTGTCCGTTATCGCTAGTGCGCAGATTTAACTTCCTCAAATGGTGTATGTGCTTGACATTCATTGTAACTGTAACAATTGTACAACTTTACTTCTTTCATTGGCGTGATTTATTCGACTTTATTTACTTGATATGCATTTTGTTGAAAACTGAAAGCAAAAATAAATGGAAAAAGGAAATGAATTTGTAAATACTCTATGACCAAAGAAAGCCTAGGTAAACCATTCGTTAGTAGAATGGCGGTTAAAATTTGGATGATATATATTATTTTCTTCTTTGAATTAAGCATGAGCATGATGAAAGACTTGAGATGTTTTGAAAGTTCTAAGAAACTGTATAACCGAGTTTAAAAAAAAGCAATTCAATGTATTTCAGTAATTCGAATTTTAGTTGCCTTATAATCTTATTCATCTTTAACACAGCGACATTTTCTAATATAAATCAATGAAATCTTAGCGCCTTTATATAAGATGGATTGGTTTTTGACAACTTCACAATGCTTATTATCGAAGCGGATTAATGTTAACAGACAACTTCCTAGTTGGTTCAACAAGTAAGCTGTCGGTCTGTTTGCGTGTATCCAGGGCCCTGGGAAAGATTTGATTTTAATAGGGGTGCCGGTTTGACGAATTTACAAGCAAAAAATAAATAAAAATCAGTAAAAGTAAAGGTGATTTTGGTTATACCTACACTCTAGAAAAGGTTTACCCAATATTGGGTAAAATGGGAACATGCATGTTGGTTGGGTAAAAAGATACCCAATACTTTGTAAATTTTATGCAATGTTGAGTTGAAATAGTACAATATGGGGTAAAAAGATACCCAGCAAACATGCATGTTCCTTTTCTACCCAATATTGGGTAAAGTTTTACTCAGTGTTTTTAGAGTGTACCGGATTTCCAGGGTGTGCTGCCTACGGCAAATTTTGGATTCCGAGGGTCATGCATGTATCCTTCAGATTTCATTGACTTTATTGGTTTCTAACTCTTTTTTTTTCCAAAGATGTTGATTTGAGATTTTTTATGATTGATATTTAATGGCTAGGCAAATGTATATGATGTAAGGGTGACAGCTAGGCCCTATATTTGAACATGACAAATGTAATGTTTCTGCATGCCAACTACACTGCAAAAACACCGGTGTTGATTTAACACCAGCCCGGAATCTATATATGTCCACACCAGAGGTCTATGCGAAAGACTACCATGACTACCATGACTATACTACATGCAAAATGGCTGCATCATTTGTTTCACATTGTTGCGATTGTATGGGCCAAGATATTTTTTTAATCTTATTTTAATACTTAAAAACGCTATGAATACACAATTTTTTTTTTTATAGAAATACTGGTCTGGAAATTGCAATGCAAAATATGAACTGACAGTACCATACAAGACACCATACAAGTTTTAAACAAGACAGTGTTTAATTTTTTTTTCTCCAAATTGTTCTTCAATAAATTAAGCATGTTTGTTTAAACTATTCATTAACTACTGTGAGCTTCATACTGTAAATAGTGCTGTATACAATTTTAAGCAGTGTTTCATTTCATTTTCAACAGTATTTTCTAGCAAAACTTTATTTTTCACAGGACCAAAACTCTGGAATTCTCTGGACAGAGTAATAAAAGAGGCAGCTAATCTGAACCGATTTAAATTACTCATCAAAAAATTTCTTCTGAATTCTTACTGATTCAATCAAATATTTTGTGAACTTCATACTTATCCATGGTAGTATTGATTATTTTAAAGTCAATATTTAATTTTGTATATAGTGTATATACATTTGTGTTACAGTGTTTATATCTATATAATTTTATATAATTTTGCTGATTAATTTACTCCACTTATATCATATTACCCTTGTATAAAATTTTGATAGGGGGTCTACATTTTACAAGATTTGCTTTTTAGTAAGCCCCTCCACTTTTTTTTCATTTCATTAATTGCTACGTTTCAATCCTGCTTGTGTTATGCATTTTTTCATTGTAAAAATGATTTATTACGAAATATACTTTGATGATTGTGGAATATGAATATATCAATAAATAAATAAAGCATCGGATGGTACGTCGAGGCTTTCTTGCCTATATTTAAAAACAAATCGAAATCTTTAAAAGTGGTCGTATTTGTTTTTTATTCTTCTAAATCATCAACCTAGGGAGACAAGGGTGAGTGACCCGTGATTCTTTCAATATTTGCAGTGATGACTGAACAATAAATAAGTTGTGTTTGTTCTCTGCATGTCTGTTATCCCAACGGACCAGTCTTGCACTTTTTTTCTGAAATATCAAAGTTTGAATCCATTCTATCCTTAGACTTATTTGAACGGGTGACAACCTTTGACCGCATTAATGTTTGCTGCTTATCTCGGAAGGAAATAATGATATTCACATTAGACACCTTCCACCTTTACTTGAGTATATTTACAGAAGTTAAGGGCGGGGGGGGGGGGCTGACCAACGCTGTGTTGTCTCTCATTGACTGTGTGTTAAAAGTGGCTATCATTCTTAATATATATAAATTTTGAGATAAAATAAGTGATATAAATGATTTGTTACTTGGTAACATGATCATGATGATTACTGCAATACGACTGTTTTGACATTATTTAGTACTGAATTAGTGTGTTTTCATTCAAATGAGCCTATGTTAGGAGACCACATTATAAGTCCCTTTTTATATGGCGCTTTATAATTACGACTGCTATAAGCGCTAATTCGAATGTATGAGCAGATGAGTATAATCATCTATAAAATGTAGAAAACATTTTGAGCAACATTTTGATGTTGGCGTTGCTGGCTTTCCATGGTTGTGGTTGATCGGATCAATCGTAACTATTTTGTAAGACTTGACCCTGATCTATTAAAATCAATGATTTAAAGTCACCGGTGTTGCAGAAAGCTATCCATCGATCCTTCAATACTGATCATGCTATTAATGTATATCGTTTTGTTCCGAAACAGAAAGAATAAAAAAATTCATCATTACAAACGAAGCAAATAGGATCAATCTCCCTCTATAATTCTTGTTAATCCAAGAAAATAAAATCCCCATTTAATCTTTTTTTTTACTCGTGGTATAACCTTGAATCGTATCCCTAATTAGCATTTTTAATCTCTTCTTTTGGAGCAATGTGAACGACCGGTGAAGAACAATA
This sequence comes from Lytechinus pictus, assembly GCF_037042905.1. Taxonomy (NCBI): domain Eukaryota; kingdom Metazoa; phylum Echinodermata; class Echinoidea; order Temnopleuroida; family Toxopneustidae; genus Lytechinus; species Lytechinus pictus. Next base: position 9,248,571 of record NC_087260.1, read on the forward strand.
AATTCATTCAAGTGGTAGACTTATTTAAAGGATGTTGTCTGGGTTAATGACTTGGTTAAGTCATTCAAGTGGTAGACGAGCAGATTAGGATCAGATCGACAAATCTGTACCACGTGATTACAGTTTGTTTTGTTTTCAAGAAAGAGGGCATGCTTCCCGCCATGTGTTTGGTAAAATCAAAGGGATTCAGGGGAACACGTGGTGCCAACAAACTAATACAGACACCAAAACGAACACAAGGTTATTAGAAAGAAATAACAAAAAACAAGAAATTAAGAATAGAATGAAGAGGGGGGGGGGCTGGCACCGGAATGATTGACGTATAGATGCACATTTAATGAACATTGACATAAAGTATGCACTTTCACACCATCATCAAGAAAGCAAATGAGAGGGATGGTGATATGAAAGGGGGAACTGGAAGAAAGAAGATGATGAAGAAGAAGAAGAAAAGAAGAAGAATACCATGTATTTATTTTTTTCGAAATTAGATTTTATTTACAATCGAACTACAACACATCATCTACGAATAATTTTTTTTTTGCAGTAATACATTTTTGAGTGCGTCCAAGAAGATGAAGAAGAAGAATGTATAGAAGAAGAAAAGAAGAGGACAGGGAAGACGAAGTAGGAGGAGAAAAGAAGAAGAAGAAGAATAACAACAACAATGACGAGAAGAATGAAATGGAGAAAGAAATAGAGGAAGAAAGAAAGCAAGAAAGAAAGAAAGGAAGGAAGATACAAAGAAAGAAAGAAAGAACGTAAAAAAAAAATACCCAAAAATTGAAATACAAAAGTCATCGCGTTAAAACTAAGTAAAACTTTAAAACGTCATAACTTCATTTGACATCTGAGACATCAAATTTTAATAAAATTGTCCGTATCAAGCTTGCTTAAGTCTTTTCATTTTATTCAAATCTAATGCACCAACCCCCTTCATGAGCGGCTTGGACTGTTCCTCTGGCGTACAGATGGGGGGGGGGGGCTTGGGGGTCTTGCCCCCCCCTACAAAAAAATCACGACCAAGAAAAAAAAATAATAAAAAAAATAAGAAAAGGGTGAAATATGATAAAATTTTCTGAATATTACGTCAATTTTTTTACGAAATTGGATTTTCGTAATAAAAATGTCGAAATTTGTGTTTGCTCGCTTCGGTCGCTCGCAATTTTTTTTACAAATCTTACGCGATATGCCTTATCTAGCCCCCTTAACTTTTTGTCCTCATTACGCCACCGGTCTGTTTCTAATTCCTGACCCTCCCCCCATGCAAATTGGTAACGTCAGTTTAATCATGTTAATATGAAACTGCTCTGCCAGCGGGCATGATGATGGGGGGGGGGGGGGGAAACTCGAATTTGGAAAAGGTAACGATGTGCAGCCCTAAACACTGAAACCATACTCTAAAGAACTGAAGTTGATATGAAATGAGGGGCTTAGAAGTAGATGACTGTCTGAAAATTGGGGTGCCTGGGAACGGGAATGTAACATGAAATGGGGGTCTTCAAAAATTGACGCCTGAATGGTGGGCTCAGGAACGGGGGAGAATAGTCTGCTGTGCAAACCCTTCACTCGGTAAAGAGTCTGAATTGAAGCCTACTCATGCCTTGTGGGGAAGGCCATCTCGCTGAATTGAAGTTTTGTATGTGCTAGTCTTTGCGTGGAGACACACTTGTTGATCAAAGTTTCAATCAGGGTCTGTGCCTGCAGACTAGGGGGAGAACGGGTGGGTCAATGAAAAAAGGCTTGGGAACTTCTGGGAGGGCGTCCACAGGGGATCTTAAATTAAGGTAGCACATACCTTTACTGTCATTAGACGTGAGTGCTCCCTCCGAGGGCTAGGTTTAGCAAGAAGACTGAATCTTCCATGTTTCTTACTTTCTTTTTCTTTTTGGTATAAATCGACTGGGGTTCATACCACATTATCCAAATAATCAAACTTTATAAATAGCACTATTTCTAGTAGATATTCAAAATGTCGCGAATCGCAATCTGCATCATATCCATTTCCGTTTTCAATTCGGTCGTTGCTAAAGCCAATATTCAGTCATGCATTCATTCAAATCAGGGCGGCTGTGGGTGGGAATTTTCTTGAAAACACAGGAGTGCATTCTGTTAATGGTACTCGTCTTGAAATATAAAGGAGAGTGAAGGCTAACTCGCACCCCCAAAAATATATAAATAAAATACAAAATACAAAGAAAATGGCATTCTCCCGTGAGTCACTCCGTGCACAGAAGGTTCAATAAGACTGCGTCACTCGAAAATCGATTCAATCATTCACAGATTTTCTAAGTTTCCTTTTGTTTGTGAAGACGACACATATTTGATCAGCTCTGATTAAGAATGAGTGATGGTTTTACCGAACAAAGCACGTTTGAAGGGATAATCACAGCGTCTTTGATTGTCTAAATGCAATTTCACCCCCCCCCCCCACACACACACAGATAAACTCCGCGCCATAGAAAGTGAGACAATAAGCATGATAAGTGATAACTAATCGCTAATCGTCTATTTTATTTCTTGCACGCATCTTTATCTTCTCTTCCTCTTTGACATTTTCTCGAGAAACCGGGTTTTTTATCATGCCTATTCATCTTATTCGCCTCTTAAACCTCATCTACTCTTTCTTTCACTCTATTGTTTACTATCATTTCTCACTTTTTTAAAAAACATTCCTCGAGTGAACTCGTTCTCTATCTCCCTCTCTTTGTCCACTATATTTCTATCTCTCTCTCTCTCTCTTTCTATCTCCCTCTTTCCCTCTATTTCTGGATAAAAAAAATCATTTTATTAAGTGAACCATATATCATTTTATCTCTCTTTCTATTTATATCCTTCTTCCTCTTTAACTTCCTCTTTCTATCTATATTTATTACATTTTCTTCGAGTAAACCATTCTTGTTCTCCCACTCTCTCCTTTTTTCCCCTACATTTGAGTAGACTCCCTCTCTTCCTTCCTTTCTTCCTCTTTCTCTCTCTCTCTTTAAAATTTCACCGAATATTTTTTTTTCTCTCTAACTTTCTCCCTCTTTTACCTTGACTGTCTTTCATTTAAAGGTCAAGTCCACCCCAGGAAAATGCTGACTTGAATAAATAAAGAAAAATCAAACTAGCATATATAGTGCTGAACATTTCATCAAAATCGGATGTAAAATAAGAAAGTTATGACATTTTAAAGTTTCGCTTATTTTTCACAAAACAGTGATATGCACAACTTGGTGAGTCAGTCGATGATGTCCATCACTCACTATTTCTTTTGTTTTTTATTGTTTGAATTATAAAATATTTCATTTTTTATAGATTTGACAAAAAGGACCAACTTGACTGAACCATATAGTATTAAACAATGCTAATTCCACATGTTCAGGGAGGGATTAATCGTTGTATCACTTGACAATAGGAGAAAATTAGAATATTTAGTATTTCATATAATAAAATACAAAAGAAAAAGTGAGTGGATGACGTCATAGTCTCCTCATTTGCATACCAGCCAGGATGTGCATGTAACTGTTTTGTGAAATTAAGCGAAACTTTAAAATGTCATAACTTTCTTATTTTACATCCGATTTTGATGAAAATGTTCAGTGTTATGCTTGTTGGATTTTCTCTTTTTATTCAAATCAACTTTTTGTTGGGGTGGACTTGTCCTTTAAGCGTATCATCACCCTTTAATTCGTTATTTTCTTCCTGGCTCTCCAGCACTTCTCCTGATCCTCCTTTTATCCTGCCCGTTTTTTTTTTTATTCTTAAATTCTCTTTTCTATCGTTTCATTTCTACAGCTCAATATTTTTCCTGCTCTCCTTCTTTCACTTTCTTTTTTTTTCTTCAAAGTTATTTCTTGTCCTTTCCTCACATTCTCCATTTCCTTTCCACTTCTCTCCCTTTATTTCATCCCTCGCCACTTTTTACCCTGGAATCATGACTCAAATCATGATTCTGCAGAATCACGATGATTCTAGGGTAAAAAAAGTGGCGCATAAATGCACCCTTGGTGAGGGATGAAGAGAAGTGGAAAGGAAATGGAGAATGCGAGAGACGCCGTACATCCCTATCCTCCTCTCGATCCCTTCCAAGAAAGAGTTATGGAAATCGCCTTACAAAACATTTCTCTTATGTATTTAGATATGATTGTAATCGCGAAAAGAAGCAATCTACTGCAGGGGCGGATCCGGGATTTTCCAAGGGGGGGGGGGCACATTTTCCCCGAAGAAAATTTGACAAGCAAAAAAAGAACGGCATATTTATATCACAAATTTTGATTATGCCTCAAGGGAGGGGGGGGGGGGCACGGGCCGGACGTGCCCCCGGATATAGCCACTGCAGCTCGAAGGATAGGCCTATTTACATCAGGGTATGAGGGGATAGAGAGTCACTTTACTTTATAAATATTCAACACTTAGAGATTAAAAGATGCCGGATATTTTACGCTCGATATTTTTAATGGAAGCTTTAATTGCATTTGAGAGAATGTGAGAGTAGTTTCAAGATTAAACATATCGGATTAAAGTTTTTCGTGAGATTCAACCGCATTTCTTGAGGGAGTAATCTTTGTTGTCCGAAACCAAATAGTCACTGTTACTGTTAGATGAAGCTTTGGATTATTTAAATGAGCTTATCTATTCGAAGACTTAAATAGTGTTGCAACACAGTAACGGTGTTGCAACACTATGCAACATATTTGCACGTAGTTGCAAAACTCTATCTAAGGCTATAAATCCAAAGCTTCGTCAAACAACTAAAAGTTCGGAGAGTTTTTGAATTCGGACAATTACTCCCTCGAGAAACTGACTAGAATACAGATGGATTAAACGAAAAACTTTAATCCGATATGTTTAATCTTTAAAGTACTCTCATATTCACTCAAATACAGTTAAAACATCCATTAAATATCGTGTGTAAAATATCTGGCATCTTTTGATACAAAATATAATATATCTATTATTAAAAATAGACAGAAAGCCTGCCATCGTGACCTCGTTCGCTTTGTTCCCTCGATTCCAACCCCTTTAACGTTTCACCTGGTCTCATCCCGATCTGATAATACAAAAATATGAATGTGTATGGCCGTACTTGAAAGTAATAAAATATAAAACGTCCGAATCAGCTCTTGTCATGATTTACTCTTATTACTATTTAAAACACCTTGGTTTCAACATGGACCTATTGTCATGTTTGTATTTATGTCCATGGTTGCAGCGACTATCAATACTTCAGGAGACGGATGACGTCTTTTCACGACCACATGTTAAATCAAAGTTTTAGTAAATACATCGCGTGAAGAAACGTTTTTAAAGCCGATTTTCATATAAAGTTTTGAAAGGTATATAGAGAGGGGATTAGATTGGGATGTAGAGGATAAATAGGAGACATTACAAAAGCGAAAAGGAATTAGAGAGGGATAAATCAAAGCAAGAAATGGGAGAGATAATGGAGAGGAATTGGAGAGTGCGAGAGAGGTACGGAAATGAAAGGACAAAACTGCTAAAAGAATATAAAGACAAATAGCAGGCAAATTCTTGAGCTGGAGAGATGAAACTGATGATAGAAAAGATCATTTCGAAAAAAAAAATCCAGAGAATAAAAAACTAAGGAAGAAGAAGATGTGATGGAGAGACAAAAAGAAAATGAAGAGACGGAGATAAGCTTAATTAAAAGACAGTGGAAGAGGCAGCAAAATAGATAGATACTTTTAGATCGATCGATCGATAGGTAGAGATAGATAGATAGATAGATAGATAGATGGATATAGATATATAGATAGATTAGATAGATAGATAGACAGACATATATAGAAAGATAGATAGAAAGATAGATAGATAGATATAAAGATAGATAACATAGATAGATAGATAGATAGATAGAAAGATAGATAACATAGATATAGATAGATAGATGGGTAGATAAAAAGAAGGGCTGGTATTCTGATATCCATGGTCTAGTTAGACCTGGTTTAACTTGGTTTCAAGGAAGAAATATTCCTGTTATTTTCACCTGCGACGAATGCACAGTGGTGAGGGAAATTGAACTGGGGTCCTTCTACGAAATTACTGGGATTTGAAAAAAACAACGATTATCTGATTGAAGTATATGCACCACTAGACCACAACACTTCCTCTATTTCATCTCAAACATCCAAATCATTACAATCTAAGATCTTGATTATATTTATACATATATATATGTATATATAGATATATATATTTATTTGTAGGGTCTGAAAATCAGCTATGTACACAGTAAAAGCAAATAAATAACATTTTGCGATTGATAGGTCTCAGTTATCATGATTATAGTCTATACAAAATAACAAGTAACATGAGTAAATACACAGTGTAAAATAATGCTGTCTTTTACATCGCAGGAAATATTCTGTTCCCATCCCGAAAGCCTTCATGCATGGGGGATATACCTTTTGCGTGACAAGATTATAATTTTGCAACCAACATTGAATCAAATGATGGTATAGGCCTATACATGTATTATAATCACAATAATTATATAAATGCAAATTGGTAATACAAATTGGATGGATTGGGGGGTCCGTATCATTGTAAACAACTACTCGAATCAACCAACCCCAACAAAACAAAACAAACAAACAAACAAAAAACACAGTCATTTCTCAGTCTCCATTCAGCGATATTCTCGAAAAATATGTGTTTTAAAATAGACTTTAAATCATTTATGTTTTTTATCAAAAGTCATCAAGAATCTCAATATCTTTTAAAATAACCTTTGCTTGTTGTATTTCGGTTTCATTAATAAATAGACCCAGTCTAATTTAGGTGCGATTTCAACTCTCTATTTTTATGCATTCTTTCACCGTAAAAATTGTGGACTTACGCGCTGTAGCACAAATTTGCCTGGATTTGTCGAAATATCGTAATGGTAAGTTTGGTAACGATAAGATTATGCACCTTGACAAATGAAATGAAGCACCAGTTTTTTTTCCGCGTGATTCTTCGATCTCTAGAAATTCTTATTCATTCTCGTTTATACTTTACGGCGTCGATAAGAAAATGAAATAGCCGAGAGAAATTAGGCAAAATCATAGCTTACTGTATAACGCTTCCTAGCTGTAGGGCCGTCTGCACCATCCCGAGTTTTCAAATTAGCGCGCTATATCTTATCCGGCAAATTATCCCGATCTGAACAATCTCGAGATTATTTGTAATGGAGACGCAATTATCGCGCTAGTTCGTAGGATTAATCTCGAGATTGCAATCCCAAGTCAACGTGGGATTATTTGCAAAATAGCGCGCTATTTTACGAATTAACGCGCTAATTCGCAGGTGCAGACGCACTCGGGATTATTTATTCACGGCGTCAGACCATAATGCATCGATGCCTCGCTAGAGCAGGAATCGCTCTTCTTGCGATGGTGGAGACGGGGTTTCTTGAATCTCGAGATTAATCGCGAAGAGGGCCGATCGGGATAAAATCTGGAGATTGAGCAAACTTGGGATGGTGCAGCACATAAAGCTTAATTCTGACCATCGTGAAAACTATGTCCCAGTCCATCAATTACACAAAAGTTGATAAATATGACATACAGACAACTGTTTTGAGAGTTCAAAAGGCAAACGGCACCGAAAATCCGGGTATAACCTCATCCGGCTTACCAAAAATATCCGGATCGGGATCGCTAGATCATAATGGTTAGTCGCGTGCATTTGAATATCTGAAAATCCACGCAGGGAACAGACGTTTTCACGAGCGTAATATTGCAAAATTCCGGGTATATCCTTATAATTATTAATAACCTCATACCTGATTGGTCAGATAATGACAATTTACTTCATTACCATCAATATGATGTAAATATTATTACAATTAATTCAATATTCGCTGTTCATTTCAATGTATCCATGTTCACAACTTTTGCTATGGCGATCGGTCCAAAATCACCCATATTTTCGAGACACTGTGACCTTTGTTTTTCTACTGAAATATCCTTAAGGGTCAAGAAGATCGAGATAAATTGGTTTCTCAATGCGAAATAGATTACCTACATGTTAATTGATGTATAATACATGTGACTGGTATAATGGTTACATCTCATTTTTCTCTTGAACTCTGAGATCGAGCAGGCAGAAAATAGCATCTTTCGATGCATAACGTCACGTGACTAGCATGATTTTATGATAGTTTCCGCGCCTAGACCATTTCATTGGAAACAATTAATACAGTATAAACAGAATCGATTCATGCATTTGATGTTGACAGTAACGATGCTCTTGTAAGTACAAAGTTTTGCCTACTGATATTTAAAATATAGCTACAGTTTGAGAAAGTCAATATTTATAGTAGTATCGAGTCCGCAATTGATTTGATTTGCAATCGGATCTGCGCACGTACTATACACTAGCATCGTCTGTCTTATGAGTTCCTTTTCACATACACAATTATTTTACTCCAGAACTTCTCCCGGTTGGCACATGGTTGGTATGCACGGTGTGTCTAAAACATTACAGTAGGTGGTTTCAAACCGCCTCGATCACAAGAATCCCCGTTAAATTACGAGAACTTTTTTAGGCTGAAAAATACCCATTAATTATTCCTGCATTCACACCGCCCTGAAACATACCCTTCGGGATAAGTTCCTGAAGTTACGAGCATGCGCAGTATGGTCTGTATAAGCAGGCAAGGCGGGAGATTCAAAATCACTAGCCCAGCAGCCACCCACGGCGCCCGCACCCAACGACACGCTGGGCTAAAAGTTCCCGTAATTTGCTTTCAGACCGCCAAAATACCCACGACCTTGGAAAAATCCCCGCGAAAGTTCTGGTAATTTCGCCAAGTACCTACTATTTATCGGGTATTTTCTTTCGGGGATATTACGCGTAGTTTGCTTTCACACCGCCAAAATACCTGGTATTTTCTGATCGGGGTAAATTTCCCGATCGGAGAATACCTGGAACTGGCGAACTTCGAGGCGGTCTGAAACCACCTAGTATCGGTCTCGGGGCTGTCATTGCAATGACCGAGCGTTACTATCCGAATCCGTAGTCTCCTTGACTCTGCATGTTGGTCTCATAACCGAACATTGCCATCACAATCCGAAATGTACAATCACGTCGAATTTGTCAAGATATTCGGTTAACGTCGGATATTCGGTTTACCCACTTTGTGAGCTTGTATGAAGCCTTCATCGGTGCGAAACCACGACAATCCGAAACGAAGTACGACGTTCCATTATTTGGGGTTCTGAAGTTCTGCGATAATGTCACAACTCACACGTCGCAATTTGTGATCCGTTATTTAAGACAGGGATCCGTGCCATGGCGAACCGGCTAACCTCGGTTTTGCCAATGGCAAATAGGTGATATTTGTCCTCTTCGGTCATATCCGTGGCGCCTATCCGTTTATACAGCTTCATGACATCCTTGTTCCATTCGACGACGGTACCCTGTACAGCTTTGCATCCTCTCTCCTCAGAAATCTGAAATTATGAAAATCAAACAAATTCATTGAGAGACAGTTGCAAACTGAACAAAAACAGCAATAAACAAAAAGTAAATTGCCAATTCGTCTACTGCCAACTCGTCCACTCACCACATGGTCCACCTTCATTTAGTCTAATGTCATTCCATCCATCAACATCGATCCCGTCTAACAATCATTTGGTCCAATAACCATTTGGTCCAATCATCCCTTTGTCTAATCACCAGTATCCGATTTATTTCCATTCATTTTGCCCAATGAACATTAAGTCTAATTAGACCAAATGGTATATGGACTTATATGACTATTAGACCAACTGGTTATTAGACGAAATATTGAGTGGACGAAATGGCAATTAGACCATGTGGATATTGGACGAAACGGTGGTATACCAAATTATAGTGGACGAGATGCCTATTGGACGAATTGGCATAAGACAGATCGAATGAAAAGAACCCCCCAAACAAAGAAATTCAATGGAATGATAATAGGTTGCTTATAAAATTTAACATAATTTAGTAATATGAGGGAAGAGATTCCGATAAATGAGCATGTGAGACTACTTTGCGGGGGGTGGAGTATTTTTTTCTAATGTTCATTTTTTTTAAACAAAAATGTAGAGTCAATTTGATTTTTGCCAGCCTTTGATATTTGTGTGTGTGGTAAATTGAAATTATATATTTTAGGCAGTTTGTTATCTTTCTGGAGTCCACTATTTAACTAAAATCTTAGAAATTGTAATTTGAGAATTTATCTTACAAAATAATGTAATGTGTGGGTGCCGAAAAACTAAAACGATTTTACAATTTCCAACTCCTACCGTGCTTAAAATATGATTGTGTATACATATTGAATGAGATGAGAACATGTAAAAAAATTAATGTTATTTTTTAGATATGATAACAAGCACTATCACAAAATAACAAATACATAATTATGCTCATCTCATTATTTTAAAATCACCAGTCTAGTATACGGCCAATGAACTTCGTGTGCGGATGCGCAAATTGTGATTAATGAAATCAGTGGCTTTGATATTGTACGACAATACACCAGACGGTGGACTGTACTGTTTCCAGAAGAAGAAGAAGAAGAATGTTTCTTACCTTGGCTATTGTGTGGAGAAGGGCAATGCCGAGACCGGTTCCTGAGGGGATAATTGAAAAATAATAATTGATCAATACACCTTTCAAGAAGCCAAAATTTAAAGTCCTCCAATATCGATGAGTATATTACAGTCTCAATCAATCGACCTCAATTGAAGGCGACTGGTGAAAGAAGTCACTGCCGTCAAAACAATTAAGTTTGAAGGATATAAATCAAGGTTATAGAAAGCCGCAATACCTGTGGGATAGATAATAACGATAATGCATTATCGATTGTAAATAGAGAAATTTGGGGTGATGAAGTGATTTCCAAATAGTGCACATTGATGTCGTATCCCAAACGTGCCAAAGAAACCTGAAAAACTATAGTCTGTATTTTTATTTCAAATCAGCTAGGGGCATTAGGCAAGCAAACATTCGGCAAGCGAACATTCACCTCTGCCTGTACTTGCCGAAAGATTAAAAAAATGCAAGCAATATTTTTTTTACCAGATGTATTCAACATCTGACAGGAGGGGAGACCACCCCCCGCCCATTTATTTTCCAAGGTATAAACAAAAGACAAATGGAGGGAGGGGGGGGGGAGCAAAAGCCTGGAATAGGCAGTCATTAATTTCAACTTTATTAATGTCTATATCTTACCCTTGTAATTTTCTTAAGATGTTTCAGGTCGTCTTAGCCCTCTACAACCCCCGGCGCCGCCCCTTTTCAAAAATTGAATAATTGAGTCGTGCAGAGTGACATCATGGGTCTGAGGTACCATGAATGGTTTTAACACCCCTCCCCTCTACACATTTTTATAATACTATAACAATGTCATAAACAATATTACATCAAATATATAGCTAACCTCTGTATTCAGAATTGACGTACACATCTTCAAGATAGAGAAGACGTCCCTTCCACGAGCAGAAGCCCATGAAATAGAGGGCATAACCCAAGATGGACGATTCCTCGTTGGCCTCTTTGTCTTCTAAGACGATGCTCTCGAAGACGGGGTAATCACCAAACCCATCTCGACGGAGATCTGAAGATGAGGATGAAAACCATGTCAAGATTTGTTTTTAGGGGTATAGAGAGCTGAGTAGGCCTACAAAAAATTCACCCTAATAATAACAACCGACGAAATGAATCTGAAATGATGATGGTGATGCTAATTACACTGACACCAAGTTTAGTTTAAAGTAGCTATATTTTATAATGACTGTTATTATGATAATGATGATAAGCCACAGTCACATATAAACACGCATCTTTAAGGATCAACATGGCAATACTAGCATGACCTGGGGAGGGTCCGGGATAGTTTTGACTCGTTTGACTCGAGTGCTGATGACTGTATACACTTCGCATCTACACACGGATCTACACGGACCATGCCGGCAGAGCATGTCGTCTAGACACAGCTCATCAGAACATCAATACGGACCAACTCGGCAGCTGCACGGACCAACACGGCAGCCCAACGGACCAACACGGCAGCCTCAAGGACCACCCATGGGACCACCCCATATTGGTCTGTCAACACGGCAGTGCCCGGATGCGCTGCCCGGATGATCTCGGCTGTTTTTGGCCTCTCAACACGCTCAAAGACTGGCGTGTTGGATTCCCGGACGTTCACGGATCTCCCCAGACCATCCCGGATTTAATCCGGGGCGGTCCGGCGTCTTCATGTGACTGGGCCTTAAAGAGTTGCAATTGATCCGATCAACCACAACTATGGGGATCAGATGACATCGCAAATAATAGTAATAATTATCTGGTAATACCAACCCGATGGGGAAGGGGGTCAACGTTTAATTTAAAATTAATATTCTAATCATCCTATATTATGAGATGAATACAATAAATAAGCTCACCATCTTCAGAGACTTCTACCCGATCTCCATAGTCTTCACTCTCTGCGAGTTTCCTCATAAGTACTGAGATCTGAGAACAGTCTTCAATCTTTCCTCGGCGTATCACATAGCGTACCGTAGGATTGGGCTTTGAACAGTTCTAAAAACAAAATGAAAGTAGAGTAAAGTCAAGTGTCTACAAGAAAATGCGGGAGGAATTTTACTGTCTGGCGATTTGATGATTTGACGATATGTGTACAAGAAGAACTACAAGTATTATTTGCAGGCCGGACGATATATTCGACTACAGTGAAAGGAGTATCAAAATTACCGAAATCGGGAGGGGGTACATAATTTTCGATCATGGATGGCTAGTTATTGGACGTTATCATAAAAAATGAATTATTTAAGGCATTACTGAGGATGGGGAAACATGTAAAATAAAATGTTGAACTGTATCGGATTGCATTTTAATTTCAATTTCATAACACATGTAATTGTATATCATAATACTTCATGTCATCTGAGTGTTTTCAATGATATAATTCATGAATGTAGTCAATAACGATAATTATGTTTTCTGTCTATAGGCCTTACTATCTGATAATAGCACAACATTGTTTATTGAAATGCATAAACATTTCATATTGACTGGATATTATAATTGCACATGGAAACAAACACTCTTTATTATCAAGTTCTTTGTTTTAATAAGTAATGCATCTAAACATATATTGCCATTTTATACCGAATTTATCTTTGTAAATTTGTAAACCCTGACTAGTGAGGAGAGCTTCATAACAGAAAATAGTTTTTCTTTTAGTCATCCTCAGGCACTAGTCGGTGGTAATTTCTTCCACTTGTACATATTCTTGTTGTAATTTGCCTGGAAATAAAATAAAATTTAAAAAAAATAAAACAAATTGTGATTTTAACCACTATTTTCCGAATTATGCATGTATATTCCTATTTCATTTTTGTTTAATTATTTACGATGTATCTACACTCTTAAAACAAATCAGTCAAATTCACTAGACACGTAGTCAGCTGGGTGCAACTGATATGTCTAGTCACATTTCTGACATATATTCTAGTCAGTAATAACTCTGTTCTAGTAAAATACGACTAGAAATAGTTGAATATGACTAGAATAAGTTGCACCCAACTGACCCTATTAACCAGTCATTTTTTACTGATTTGTTTTTAGAGTGTATCTATAAAGTAATAATGACTTTTTCTCGATCAGTGCCATACACATGCTCTATACAATGGGATGTCATGCAGTGATTTTTCAAACACTGTTTAAAATTTGAACGGGTTGTTTAAGCTTGTCACTCTAGCAAGTATTGTTTTAAGCTTTCAAATCAACTTATTGAAAAGTTCAAACAATAATCATGATAGTTTGAGTGACAGGCTTAAACAACCTGCCTAAAATTTCAAACAGAGTTATTGAGTGTGATCATTAATACATGAATCAATGCAAAAATGCATCGATAAATAAATAAAAAGAAACAAGTAACAATTACCAGGGGAAGAATGATGTTTTTTTTAAGAATGTTTCTCTGACAGAAATTAAGAGGTATTGGTCATTCTCATTACACATGTTACAGTGATTGCCTTCATTGAATATCTCCGCCGCTTGACCATGTTGGCCGGACCGTATAGATGTAGCGGGAAGGACATGCTGTAAGCGTGGTAAGACGCCCGTGTTTCGTGTCTACATTTTTCTTAAAACTGTGTATTCGCTGAAAATTTGCTGAAAAGTAACATTCCTCACCACCCCTCTCCTCTGACGATTCCTTTTGTGTCTTTACAGTGGGTAAAATTGATGCACCGGTTAGACGAAAACAAATTTGCATTTGTTTATGTTGTATCTCCCTATTATGAAAAAGACGTATATTTTGAAAGCTTCCATTCTTTGAAGATGGTTTTCACCCCCCACTCGATCCGACGGCCCTCTTTTCGTTATTGCATTCCAATCTGTTTTATTTCTATTCTTTTTTTTTTCACCCCGTCTTATACATTAGTTTTTATCCAACGGATTCCTTCACAAAAAAACTTTTGGCTGGATTACTCACTTATAACGTCGTTAGCGACCTCGTTGTATTCACCTTCTCTTGAGTCACTCGCTTGTAATGGTGAGGATTATAGGTCATCTTATTTAGGCCAAGTAGAATTAAATGGAAAGTTGCAAAGCATGACAGAATCCGCGATTTATTTCTTCCTGATATCCCACAATAAAAGAAATCTAATATCGTAGAGCTGCTTTATCATAGGAGCCTCGACGCTTTAGAAAGGATATCAGAACAGAAGCCTTACCATTGCAAATACAAATCCTCGTGAGTCTAGATTGACTCTTTTATTTTACTGATCTTTATTTCACTCTAGCATTAAGCCACGTAATGATTCTTCAATTGATCAGTAAAAAGGTTTTTTAAAAAACTCGACAAAGCAAATACTTGCATTATTGGCGACAATGGCGTTTACTGATCAGCGGTTATTGTCCATGAACGCCCGCTTAAATATTGCCGCGTAGATGGAGATAAAAGAAACTCCTCATTTTCTTCCAAAACTCATTATATGCAGTATATTGGTGATGGCAACGTGCGTTGTAAATCACGTGCTTATATAAAAAAAAAAAATACATGTAAACATGGCAAAGGGATGGAAAAATCCTCATAGATTTATCTGGTTCTAAACAAAGTTGAAACATTGCACCAACTTCTCACCCACGGAGCTACCGACATGATAAAGAAAAATAGTTCCCTGAGTGGTTTCGTACTGAAGGTCAAGTTCCTTTGCCTTTAATAGATTTATTTATACTGTCGATTAGACTTGACTGATGCATGTAAGTCCATGTTTCAACCATGTATCTATAAGAGTGGCGTAATGAGTCACTGACATTTTGAGGGGGCCAGATATGGAGTGTCAGGTAAAATTCATTAAAAAAAAGAAAAGTTGTGAGCGAGTGAAGCGTGGGAGTCAAATTTTCGACATTTTTTGTTAGAAAAATAAAATTTTGTGAGGGATTTTGACATAACATTAAAAACATTTCACCTTTCTCTCTTTAATTTTTTCTTTTGTTTTTCTTGGTCTTGAATTTTTTTGAGGGCAAGAGCCTCCTCCTAAGCCCCCTCCCATTCTGAAGGCCAGTGATCTATACCAACCAAAAATACAAGATATATATCACAAGCGACATGGGAGAGAGAGCGAGACCACGTTGATTAGAATACAACATTGCAGTTGCATAATGAGTCAAAAAAGGCCCCCAGACATGGCGTACGGGGTATAGATTTTTAAAAAGCTGTGGGAGAGCGAAGAGAATAATCAAATGTTGTGATTGATTTTGAAATGATGTTTAGAAAATAATTCATTTCACCCTTTGCCTTTCCTTTTCTTTCTTTTCTTTTTCTTGGTCGCGATTTATTCATTTTTTATTTTTATCAATTTTTCTTTTTTATTTCTTTTTCATTCATTTAGTATCTTGGTTAATATTGATATTTATCTATTTATTTTTATTTATGAAATTAAAATATCTATTCATTGATCCTTTTTTTTTTGGGGGGGTACATGCCTGGCCCCAAGCCCTCCCCCATCTGTACGCCAGTAAAGTATTACACCAGATGAAACGCCCCTGGAATTCAGAAAGACATATCGTAAAGAAAAGACTGCCCTGCAAAATAACATTCAAAGCCTGACCTAAACTGTAACCCGACAACCTTGTACCTTTCGAGTCAATATCAAAATCACAATCCCATACCCCAAGGTGCGGGAAGAATATTGTTATTGTCTGGTACGATACAAAAAAAATGTAATTGCATCTACATGTGTGCTCGAAGCATACGAAACGAAAATGATTGGTGACAAAAAAGACTTGTCCAACACAAACGCACCCAAGATCAAATTCATCTTTACGCGGCTTATTGAGCAAAAGTCATGACAATTTAAGGTCCGATAAGTATTCCCATCATTTCTGTTAATAAAATTCATCGTTAAAAATTAAGGAAATTATTCCCATTTTCCCAGGCTCCAACCCGTGTATCGATAGATGTCAAACTTTTCGATATACACATTATTTCCCAGCAATTATGTTCGTATACACTCACTCCTCTGTTGATGTCCCGATTCCAGTCAACCAAAGAAGGATATATGCTGTTTCAAATAATTTCCGCTCCACGTTAGGTAACAATAGCAGCAAGAAGAAGAAGGAGCAGAAGAAGAAATTGATAATAATAATAATAAGAAGAAGAAGACGAAGAGGAAGAAGAAGGAGAAGAAGATGAAGAAGAAGAAGAAGAAGAAGAAGAAAACAAATGAGGACGAAGTAGAAAAGGAAGAGGAACAATAAAAAAAGATTCATCTCCTCACCTCAATCTTATCAGCATGATCTTTCCCCATCTCGATCGCTCGTTTATCCTTCAAAACAAGATGAGAAACAGTATTGATAATTCCAGATATTTTTGAAGACTTTCCACTCTCCATTGGTAGTCGTATCACAGAGTTTAAAATTAAATCCCTAGCTAGTCTCGAATGAACAAGAAAAAACACGAGTATTTCACTTTTAAATGCAAATGTCCTGAACCGGGGTCCTGAACGAATTTATCGCAACAGTAAGGTTGTTGAAATATCAGACAAGGTTTTGACGTTACCCGGTATACATGGTATAGGAAGATAGTTTTCAGTCTCTTATGCGTACGGAACTTCTGTTTAGAGTGGCAAGTTATTATGGGCAGAACTGATAATTCTTCGCGGCAATAATGATCAAAAGTTTGCAATGCATTTGGGATATGCGCTGTTCCGTTCTTGGGCCTCACACGCAACAATAATTTTACATAGGGAAATTAAGCTGGATAGTAATCTGCGCATGTGCACTAGGAGTGCCCTCATTCGCCAAATTTTACGGAGCTCATCAAAGGACCTCACAGCACGTACAATGAAGGGTGGGCCTAATTCTTGTCGGTGCTACTGGATGTGGGAATTTTCATATTTCTCACTGTCTTGTTAAGTTTTAACTGTTAACCACCAGTGTTTGTTTGCCGGTACGCTGCAGATGTCAGGGGTGGGGGATGACAGTTGTGGTATATTGTAAATGTCTTTAAAAAAATGACAATTACATATTATTTGACGCGACATTGGCAAAATAATGATCATTCCAAGCATTACCACTACCGCAGTTAGTCTGTTCTTTCATTCTATCGCTATTTTCAGAGTAACTCTAGATATATTCCCCCCAAAACCCTTTCCTGCAATATTACCACAATATGTTCAAGGAAATCCTGATTTGGGAATCAACAATATCAGGGCAATAATTGAAGAAAATATATCAAGAATTCAGAAGTATTTTTTTTTGCTGAATTTCTCAATCTTTGTGACCATGAAGCCTGGTAATTAAACCCAAGAGGAATATTTAATACTTATCTAGATTATAGTCAAGATATATGAGCATCTTGGGGTTTCCTATTTAGTTCTGAAAATTTCTTTAAAAAGCCCTCTTCATCGATGAGATTTACTCCGTTTTCAGAGATAATTGTTAAATAAAAAGAATGAAATATAGGATGTATTGCAAAGGACATCATGATATTTTATGTTTATATCCTCCGTTGATCCTCGCTGTTAAATAACCGCTTTTTCACACGGTAAAAAAATCGTAATTTGAATGATGATTCCAGTGAAAAATAAGGCTAATGACGAATTTTTAGCACGTGTAAAACCAAACCAGAACATGATTAGAATCACGAACGCCAATCAAAATCACGAATTTAAATTCTACTCCATGCAGAGGTGCATTCCAGTGAAGTTTCCCTCAAATCCCAGTTATCGAGTGAGCGTGTGAAAGGTCCGATGATTCTAAAGACGAATTTCAAAATCCATGCTTATTTTTTATCTTCGCAAGTTTATATTGTTTCATCTCTATACAAAAAGACATAACGTACAATCCAAGAAGATTTTTATTTCTATTTGTTTTTTTTTACAGAAGCCTACCTAAAATATCTCACCAAAATTTCCTATCATATCTAGTGTCAACATTTTGTATCAATAAGTATCAAGTTTTTTTTTATGTCGCCTTTTCATTCCTCGAATTGGTCACGTCATAAATCTGTATGCCCTAAAACTCTGAATGATTTCTTGTGCTTGATGGGGAATATAAACCCCTTTTAATAGACGCATTTTTCGATTTTTTTTTTCAATTTATTTTGTTCGGGAGTCAAACAAAATTCCACATTCTGTGTCATGTAGAAATATAGGTAGATAATAATGCCCGAGTGAAATCGGCAAACTGCCGATTCGTATATTGCCAACTCGTCTACTCATCACATGGTATACCTTCATTTAGTCTAGTGCCATCAACATTTCGTCTAACAATCATTTGGTCCAAAAACAATTTGGTCCAAAAATCACTTCGTCTAATCACTAGTTCGTCTATGGCCATTTCATCTAATAACAAGTCGGTCTAAAACCCATTTTCTTTTCATTCATATCGCCCGTTTAACATTTTTATTCAATTAGACCAAATTGTTTATGGACTAAATGGCTATTGGACCAACTGGTTATTAGACGAAATGGTGATTAGACGAAATGGCAATTATATAGACTATTTGGATAGTGGACGAATTGATGATAGACCAAAAAAATGATAGTGGACGAGTTGGTAATTGGACGAATTGGCATTAGACCAACTGGAAATAAATCGTGAAATCTATCAATGTTTAAACCTCTTGGAAATGAATTTGAAATTGAGTTTGTGAAAGAGAGAAAAAATCTATCATGCTCGCATTGATATATACAAATATCTCCCACACTTATCGCTTATGCTCATGTAAGGCAATCTTTACTGTACTGTATACATTCAGTGATTCAGAAGTGGATGTGGCAAATGACTCTTTTCATTTACCAAACTGAAAGCGTCTTCATGGTGCCATTTAGGTCTTGCTATAGAAAAGCTTTCAGCAAACCCGTTCACCTTTTCACCTCTTTCTACCACCTATTGATCCGCCTCGGTGCCCACTTTATTCAGGGTATTGATCACATACAAACATAAAATTGACTTCTTTCATTCTATTCTTATTTCTAATTTCTCTATTTCGCTGAATCCCCCTTTCATTCGACATTTTATTGTGGAATTACATAGGATGATTTATGAATTGTGGATTTCATTTTTGAATGCGTTTCTATTTAGACGTTCTTTCATCTTAAGCCGGCATTGGAGTTTTAATAGAGTATCCTCTTTCTTTTCGTATTGTAAACCAAGAATTATATTTTATTTTCAACACGGAATAATATGCATCCTACCAGTGTTGTAATATGGTACAATGTTACAGGGATTTATAGGTTTTGATACGGCGCACTATTCTTTAAAAGATTTCTAGCTAAGCAGGTAATACATATATAATTTAACAGCTTATGGAGAATTATGGAGTAAAACACATATTCTGCAGGGCCCGGTATCTGGGTGGGGGCTTCAGCCCCTATATTTTTTTTTCCAAAATCGTCAACAACAACGTAAAATTTATCATCTCATTGTGACTTTTTGCACGGTCAGCCCCCCCCCCCCCATTTTCAAAACCTGACTGCCTTACAGGCATCCGAGTCCAAGGCCGGGTTAGAGCATGGCCATACGTATGCCTCTTGTCGAGGCCCTGGCGGCTGCTTCCCGAGCGAAGCGAGCGATATCCTATAATTCGCGAAGACTGACACTGAGGCGAAGGCCAAAAGCCCAAAGGCGAGGCTAGAGAATATGCTGTAGAATTCCTATTCCAACTTTAAGGACAAGGTCATTGTCATGGAATTGTCCTTGAGGCAATTAAGCCCGGAGGAAAGACAGCGCTGGTAATTATACAGCGCGTCCCACAAAAAAGGAAACCTGTTTTCAGAGATATACAATGTAGATTTCACAATTATCAAATACGTTTTTACTCTAAATTTTATACCCAAGAGTGGAATCTCATCTCTAATTTGAAACCAATAGCTTAGCAAATCACTCACGCTTGGCAGATATTACAAACAATAAATACTGAGGCTTATCAAAAACGATTTGCGCATCTGAATCCTTTCTCATTTCAGGGATCAGTGAGAGAATCTGAAAAAAAAAGAATATAATAGAAATGCTAATGAGCCAATCGTCGCATATGCACGTTCGTCGTATCACGAACCAATCTTGTCAAATTTTTGGGCGCAACCTGGTTATGACAACAAAATTTCAAACTCGTTTTGCTCAATAATGCGTGAAGCATTCGTCATTGATTAGTTATCAAAATAAAGAGGAATAATTGAATTATATGATTATGTAAATTATACATCATAATTTATTCGCCTTTGAAAAAAAGACATAATAATCCCGGTTTCCTTTTTTCTGGGACGCACTGTATTTCTTTTAGTTTGGATTAGAGGAATATATTGAATATGGTTAGCATGGCGAGAATCTTTCGGGATAACCAGGGATCTGTCTAATAGAGAGATCCCTGGTTATCGCGAAAGATTCTCGGTATACTAACATGACTAACGGCAGAGGAGGACTCGGGAATGACTTGTAGGCCTTGGGGGGGGGGGGCAGAAAAAAAATCTGTGACAAGAAAAGTCCATTGTTTTACACAATGTTGTTTTACAAAAAACCAGTCCATTGTTTTACACAATGTTTTATACTAGTTTTTCACAATTTTCATCCATTATAGAGAGATGGAACAGCCACTAATCTCACGTAACTTGTTTCTGACAGTGTTCACCAAAGTCTTGCCTTGTGGTGAATTGAAGTTTCGGACCTTAATGTTCCTAAATCGAAGGTAAATTTAAGGTTGGTTTATGACTTTGTATCGGGCAGGGGCGGATCCAGGATTTTCCAAAAGAGGGGGGGGGGGCACATTTTTCCAGGAAAAATTTGACAAGCAAGGGTGAAATATATGATTCTCTGAATGTCACAATCTAACATAAAATAGGGTTTTTGTAATAAAAGTGTCGAAAATTTTGCTCGCTAGGCAACTATTTATTAATTTTACGCGATACGCCCATATTTAGCCCCCTCAAAAGTTAAATGTTGATAATGTTCAGTATGAACAGTACGGTAGCAATATTTTGAAATTTATAACCTTAATTGCAACATGAATTTGTAAGATTGGAAGTAGTTGTTTATAGGCCTATCGTCTATACGTTCTATGCAGATTTGCTTTCCATTTTAAGTTCGTCATGTTCATGTGCATATTTGTAAGAAAGATTTTAATTGAAGCGACCCCCCCCCCCTCCGTTAGTACAAGGTGGACACAATGCTTGCCCCGGCCTCCCCCATACTCGTGAAAGTAAAATGTGACAAAAACAAAATGTATGGTGGACTTTGAGGTCGAGGCAAGATAAGGTTCCTGCAATGAAATGGCCCACAAGCGATCCTTAAGGGAAAAAACCAAAAAGATATGGATCTGATCACATGTCCTTTACATTGTTTTAATGGTCATGGTGGTATGGTTCTTTTTAAGAAAAAAATGTAATTACGATGTTAACAATGCTAAACAACTGCCAATAGAGATTTGAATCGTGTACACTATACCCTTTGGGACTGGGACACGATGAAAATTCCGTTTCCTCCGAATTGTTCGGCATTTTGACAGGACGGGTCATTTTTCTTGTCGCTCACGTTTAGCAGGAAATAAAAAGGTGGCATCCTACCCGGGCCCCCACTTGGAAGGGCGGGTCGACCTTCTCATCATTACCTTATTCATGTTCCGCTCTATAAATAACTCTCTTCCAACAGAGAACATTCCAGTATGGATTCGTTGAAAATCGGGGAATGACACGCCACGAGGGAAAGTTCAAGTTCGGGTTTCGCAGTATGTTTTTTTTCTCGTCTTTTTATGGTATCCTAGTCTACCCTTGATTCTCTGGTATGTGGGCAATTATGTTATTATATTTGACGTGGAACATACATGAACATGAATGTTTCTTCTGATATATGATCCTTCTCCAAGAAACCGGTCTTAAAAATCTTCCCGGGGGTAGATTAGCGTCGCACCTTCATGGATATCAAAGAACGTCCAGATTATATATAAAGATTTTCAAACTTTGATAAATCTAAAGCTCATTCTTTTTAAGGGACAGTGGCTACCGCCCCCCCCCCCTATGAATTATTAAGAGGGTTAAAAGGAAAGGCTAAGGGGAAAAGGCGAAGAAAGAAGAAGGGAAAAAAGAAGAAAGAATTGATAAGGGAGAAGACAATATATATGAACAATATCAAAAGAAAGTTTTGGGACATGGAATTTGCCATTTCTCCCAAGTTCATGCATGCCTGCAAAGTTGCTTGATAAAAAAAGACTTTTCAACTGGACCCCCAAATTTTATATTTTCTAATGTAATAATCAATCAGCAATTTTGAATTACAAATGGTATAATTTCTCCGAACGAATCTTTCTGCCGAGTACCAGAAATTATGTTACTTATGTCTTGAATATGATTACTATTCTCATTTGTCACAATAATTTCGCACTCTTTAAGATAGATTGATTAGAAAATACTACTAAAGAATAGATTCACGAAACCAAACTCAAGCCTTGACATTAAAAAAATACTTTCTTAGAAAAGAGTATATTCCCATATCGCATTATTAGAGCCTTTGATATAACGCGGCGTCAATAATTCCCTTTTCCCCATATTAATCGTGCTAATAATTATGAGTTATTTCGAAGACCGTATTACTTTTCAGTTGCATTTCTTTGTGATTATTATGTGCTCGCATTATGAGAGTCACGATCGATGGACCAATAAATGAATGCTATCAATTTTAAAGATCGCGATCTGTTTGAGTTTCTCTGAAGACAGGGTTAATAAGTCACTTATGGGTGATGAATTTGTCTAGTAATTTATTGTGTTTTATTGTCACGGTCACGTTCTCATAATGTATTGATAAATATGTAAAGCCTGAAAAACAAAGACAATCATTTCGATTCTTGGAACATTATTTCAATGTTTACATCCGGCAAGGCAATAGCATATTGACAATTTAACCTGTTCAATGTTGTGGAGTTCGCCAGAAAAAAAAAACATTGACTATGATCTTCCTCAAGCTTGAAAATCATGATTCCTATGATTGCGAAAGATGCATTTTTCTTTGATACAGCAGGGGCAAAACTATAACCATATCTTCTCTTTCACTTCAATTCTTACTGAATATTTGCGAGTTGATGAACCATTGAATATCGTCATGGCCATGATAAGGGCCATTTGATGGCATTTAAGGGCAAGAAAGGTATAATTCCGTTACCAACATTGACTTAAGTTTGTATGGTTGATTAAAACAGCTTTTTCTTTACCATTTTTATGAATGAAGGCTCACGGTTCCGTTTCAGAAAAAAAAACTGAAAAGGAAACAAGAAATCATCAGACAATCAAAATCAAATGATTTCAGTGGCTTAAATATTGGGTTTTTTCATAACATGTTCTATCACATGAGCTCCGTCTTTCAATCAGTCTATATATTTTAAATTGCATGACTTCGTAGTGTATTGGGGCAAGTCCACAAGGTCTGTTCCATTTTTGTGGCATATATACCAGAATCTTCCAATGATTACGTTGCAAAGAATGATGTCTCCCAACGGATTATACCAATTAAACATCGTGAAATGTTGCAGCTTCAGAATGAATTCCATGCGTAATTCCAATCGTAATGGAATATTATTGTCAGTATTACTGTCTAATGAATATATTATATTATTGGTTTGAGAAAATTGCTTTTCGATAATTCCGTGACAATTTGTTATTACCACAATAACAATATCAAACTTAACTCAGGACTTGATGCACATTACATAAAACTTGTTACAATAAAAAATCCCAATAAAATTTAGAAGCCACTGAAATAATTTGAAGTTGCAAGACATCATGATGTTTAGTTAGTAAGCCTTTGTGACACATCATTTTTATTGCAAAGTTTTTACAGGAATTGCACTTTGAGCGAATATCAAACGTAGGTGGGGCTATTTCACTAAAGTTGTCCACTATAAATAGTGTCCACTATAAATAGTGGTGCCGTGGCCGAGAGGTCTAAAGGCGACCGCACACCTTGCGATTGGTCTGTGACCCAATTTCAGAATAAAATGTAGTAGAATTTGATGCTAATATTGAGACTTGGAATATCTTACTGAGTAATGTTCTAAATCATCGTACGAATACCTATGTTCAAATCTGTGACGATGCTATCATCCTTCTTGGAATAAAAGCGAATTTAATATCTAGTCGTAATGACGTCATAGCAGTCGTACGATTGGCTACGATTTGAAACTAATTTGGCCTTTACTCCAAAATAAAGGCTTGCAATCTTTCAAAATGGTTATATTAGGATTCTTTCAATTAATTTTAACCTCAAATAAAATGATATGTTCCATTCACATCTTCAGAAAATGAGCAAAATGCGATTTGTTCCAAAATCGGGTCGCAGACCAGTTGTAAGGTGTGCGGTCGCCTTATAGTCCAGGAAAAATAAGGTTTGACCGCAAACAAATTGCAATAGAATTTTTTTCAACGCAATGCATTTCCATGAAGTCCCCAAAATGACATACTAAAAGTCCAGAAAAATCCATTTAGTGGAAAGATGTCTAATTTGCATAAATCCAAAATGGCGGCTACCGTAAGAATTTTTGATGATTATTGATAGTAGTACAAACATTGTTCTGATCATAGCACTTTCAAAAATTATGATAAAAGCATGAAACTTTTACCAATGTTATATATTACCATAGGCTTAATTTTAAAATCAGAATACAAGTCGCATTTAACCTCCGCTGACCTCTAGAGGTCAATGACCTTAAGGTCAATGACCTCTAAATATAAGAAAATTGATGCTTTGCATCATTAATAAATAATAAATATGGTTATAATGAAAACAAAATGATTCAATATTGACTTTCAAGGTATCTTGATATTTTAGAAAGAATTTGGTGGGTTTTAAGTCTTGACCTTTGACCCTGGAGAGCTGGAAAAGGTCAATGACCTTAACATCTTAGAATATTGACAAGTAGCATCTCTGATTTATGAACAAGCTTCTAGTGTAAAAATTGCAATACAATTAATTTGAGCACGATGCATTTCCATGAAGTCACCAAAATGACATACTAAAAGTCCAGAAAAATCCATGTAGTGGAAAGATGTCTAATTTGCATAAATCCAAAATGGCGGCTACCGTAAGAATTTTTGATGGTTATTGATAGTAGTACAAACATTGTTCTGATCATAGCACTTTCAAAAATTATGATAAAAGCATGAAACTTTTACCAGTGTTATATCTTACCATAGGCTTCATTTTGAAATCAGAAGAAAGTCATATTTGACCTCCGCTGACCTCTAGAGGTCAATGAACTTAAGGTCAATGACCTCTAAATATCAGCAAATTGATGTTTTGCATCATTAGTAAATAATAAATATGGTTATAATGAAAACAAAATGATTCAATATTGACTTTCAAGGTATCTTGATACTTTTGAAAGAATTTGGTGGGTCATAAATCTTGACCTTTGACCTTGGAGAGCTGGAAAAGGTCAATGACCTTAACATCTTAGAATATTGACAAGTAGCATCTCCGATTTATGAACAGGCTTCTAGTGTAAAAATTGCAATTATTTGAGCACGATGTATTTCCATGAAATTGCCAAAATGACATACTAAAAGTCCAGAAAAATCCATGTAGTGGAAAGACGTCTAATTTGCATAAATCCAAAATGGCGGCTACCGTAAGAATTTTTGATGGTTATTGATAGTAGTACAAACATTGTTCTGATCATAGCACTTTCAAAAATTATGATAAAAGCATGAAACTTTTACCAGTGTTATATCTTACCATAGGCTTCATTTTGAAATCAGAAGAAAGTCATATTTGACCTCCGCTGACCTCTAGAGGTCAATGAACTTAAGGTCAATGACCTCTAAATATCAGCAAATTGATGTTTTGCATCATTAGTAAATAATAAATATGGTTATAATGAAAACAAAATGATTCAATATTGACTTTCAAGGTATCTTGATACTTTAGAAAGAATTTGGTGGGTCATAAATCTTGACCTTTGACCTTGGAGAGCTGGAAAAGGTCAATGACCTTAACATCTTAGAATATTGACAAGTAGCATCTCCGATTTATGAACAGGCTTCTAGTGTAAAAATTGCAATTATTTGAGCACGATGTATTTCCATGAAATTGCCAAAATGACATACTAAAAGTCCAGAAAAATCCATGTAGTGGAAAGACGTCTAATTTGCATAAATCCAAAATGGCGGCTACCGTAAGAATTTTTGATGGTTATTGATAGTAGTACAAACATTGTTCTGATCATAGCACTTTCAAAAATTATGATAAAAGCATGAAACTTTTACCAGTGTTATATCTTACCATAGGCTTCATTTTGAAATCAGAAGAAAGTCATATTTGACCTCCGCTGACCTCTAGAGGTCAATGAACTTAAGGTCAATGACCTCTAAATATCAGCAAATTGATGTTTTGCATCATTAGTAAATAATAAATATGGTTATAATGAAAACAAAATGATTCAATATTGACTTTCAAGGTATCTTGATACTTTAGAAAGAATTTGGTGGGTCATAAATCTTGACCTTTGACCTTGGAGAGCTGGAAAAGGTCAATGACCTTAACATCTTAGAATATTGACAAGTAGCATCTCCGATTTATGAACAGGCTTCTAGTGTAAAAATTGCAATTATTTGAGCACGATGTATTTCCATGAAATTGCCAAAATGACATACTAAAAGTCCAGAAAAATCCATGTAGTGGAAAGACGTCTAATTTGCATAAATCCAAAATGGCGACCATCATGAAAACTTTTTATGATTATTAGTACAAGCACTGGTCTGATCATAGCACTTTTAAAAATTATTATTGAAGCATTGAACTTTCATCAGTGTTATATCTTACCATATGCTTCATTTAAAAAAATGAATGGAAGTCCGATTTGACCTCTGCTGATCTCTAGATGTCAAATACCTTAAGGTCAATGACCTCAAAATATATTTTTTTTAAAATATGTTTTGCATCATTAGCTCATGATAAAAATAGTAATAATGAAAACAAAATTATTCAATATTGACTTCCGAGGTATTCTGGTATTTTAAAAATAATTTGGTGGGTTATAAACTTTGAACTTTGAAAACTGGAGAGCTAGAAAGGGTCAATGGCCTTAACATTTTGGAATATTGACGCTAAGCATATATGATAAACAGGCCTCAATGTGTAAAAATTGTAATACTATTCCTTTCAACACATTGCATCTCCATGAAGTCTCCAAAATGATATATTAAAAGTCCAGAAAAATCCAAGTGGTGGAAAAGCGTCTTATTGGCATCAAAAGTGATCAAATATGATTAATCGTAGTAGTACAAATACTGGTCTGATCATAACACTAAGAATATGATTAAAGCGTAAACTTTCATCACTGTTATATTTTATCATCTAGGTTTCATTTTAAAAATCGGATGCAATTTAGAATTGACCTGTGCTGAACTCTAGAGGCAATGATAATTGAAGTCGGAATATCATAAAAAATTATGTTTTCATCAAAACAATTCGTTAACTTATAAGGCCCCTTGATAAATGAGAAAATTTGCGAGTATTAAAAGTTGTGACCTTTGACCCTGAAACTTTCAAAGGTCAATTCATTTAGAATATTAAACTTAACTAGTTTACTATGTGGATATCTTCCATGGGACCAGTCCAATGGAGACTTCACCTGGATATTGAAATTGAAGGAACAAAAAAGGGAAAGGTAGCACGCTTCGGTGACACCACTCTGAGTAAATGAAACATTTTGATCTGCCGCCCAGATGTTCATTTAATCATCTCCGATTTCTCGTCATGTCCGCATACGGAAAAGGATAAGATGGCAATATCTTAGATTTCGTCATGTCTACATCCTGTGTGAGAGATGATCAGATGGCAAGATCTTGGATCTCGTCATTTTTTACTTCCTGTGGGAGAGATGATCATATTGTCATCTTATCCTTTTCCCTAAGAGTTGTAGACATGACGAGATCCCAGATCTTGTCAGCGATCATCTCTCTTACAGGATGTAGACATGACGAGATCCCAGATCTTGTCAGCGATCATCTCTCTTACAGGATGTAGACATGACGAGATCCAAGATCTTGCCATCTGATCATCTTTTCTAAAAGATGTAGAAATGACGAGATCACAAATCTGGTCATCTCTTCTAAAAGATGTTGACATGATGAGATCACAGATCATGTCATCTGGTCATCTCTCCCACAGGATGTAGACATGACGAGATCCAAGATCTTGCCATCTGATCATCTCTCACACAGGATGTAGACATGACGAGATCCGAGATTTCGTCATCTTATCTCTTTTCCTTAAGAGATGTAGACATGACGAGATGATTATATGAACATCTTAAGCTTCCATACTTCAGAATAGCTTGTCAGCCTGTTTAACAATGTGCTACACAAATCTCCCAGAAATTTTGAGGAAGGCTGAAGTACTTCCTCAAACCTGGGAAAGATCCAAATGTGCCTAAAAGCTACAGGCCAATCACCCTTTTCTGATATCTCTACAAGCTACTTGAGCATCTCATCCTAAAAAAATATGGTCCCATTATAGAACAACATATCATATTCCTAACCAGGCTGGTTCTTAACTTTGGAAATAATATACAGGCTAGGTTCTCAACCAGACTCAGTTCACTGAGGACTTCCGATTTGATACGGTAACTAACTAACTGGTGTAGAAAATTGTTGAATTAGCAGCTGCATCTGATACTGTGGTCTACCCGTACAACTATACAAATCATTGATGACATTCATCTGACCAAAGTCATCAAACTTCTACTAGAAAACAGACATCTCTTTATGGAGCTCAACAGGAAGACCAGCAGGTAAAGAATTCAAAAGAACTGACTCTCTCAGGGTAGTGTTCTTGCTTGAGTCCAGTCTTCAAACCCAAAGACCAAGGTTAGCTTGTTTCATCCCCACAATCCTCATGCTTTGAGGAAACTCAAAACAACCTATAGTTTTAATTCCATTCCAGCACTGCGACCATGCAATATATCTTGTTGTCAACCTTGATCAGTCACATTTAGAGTGAAGGTGGAAAGTGAGGATCCATAATAACCTTCTCCGGAACTGACAAACTCCTCCACCAATACTCTGCTACAGAGTGTGCATGTGCTGTCTTGGACACATCTTCCTCTAGATAACACTTGTGGGACTATCACAAACTATCTAAAGCCAAAACAATGTGAAGGGTCTGTATTTCCTGTCAGGTAATTGCCCATCTGATATACGCAGACCAGTAGCTAGACCACAGAGCTCTCAGCGAAGATATAGCGTCCATCAAATCTATGATGCCAAACTAGCTGAAAAAGCCTAAAATCTAGGAAACATATTTTTAATTCTGTGAAACCACTGACAGAGTCACCATTATGCAAGTTATGGGAAGAGAAGTGCAGTGCCAACCAGCATCGTGGTAAGCTGCATCTCCCTTCTAATGAGCAACTACACCAGGTTACAATCTAGATGGGAAAACTTGCAAGTCTCTCGGGAAGTATACATAGATGATAAGTGCAAAAAAATAATTGAGGCATTTCAGATATCATTTCAATACCTCCCAATGCTCTAACCTCATTCAGAATGTACTAGCCAAAAAAGACATGGGACCCGTTTCATAAAGAGTTACAAATGTTGCAACGTTGCCATTATGACAACTACCATGGTAACCTTGATTTTGATTTGCTGCTGAACCCTAATGCCATGGTAGTTGCCATAATGGCAAAGTTACTCTTTATGAAACGTGCCCCTAGAGTTACAAACTTACAACTATACATATGATATAGTTTTGTTATTTTAAACAGACCATTTGGGTAAAGATTGCAGATCTCAACATTTTGACTACTGAGGAAAGTGAAAAGTCAATTACCTCAAAACATTATCATATCATCCAGTGATGCCGAGTACCAATATTTTTACATTTAAGGTCAAATTTCTTTTGAGATCCTCAAATTTCAAACACAAGTTGATATAACATGATGCTAATCAAGAACTCTGGATGCAAAACATCAATATTTTTAAGTCATTGGCCTTAAGGTCATTGTCCTCAAAAGGTCAGGAGAGGTCAAATCTGAATTGCATTGGAATTTTAAAATGAAGCCTATGGTGAAAGTTAAATGCTTTTATGATTATTTTTTAAGTGGTATGATCAGACCAGTGTTTTTACCATTATTTGTAAAAATGAAAAATTCTCACGATGGCCCCCATTTTGGATTTATGCAAAAACTAGATGTCTTTACACTACATGGATTTTTCTGGACTCTTAGTATGCCATTTTGGAGACTTCATGGAAATGCATTGTGCTGAAATAAATTGTATTGTATTTTTTTTTCACGAGAGGCCTGTTTATCATAAACCACTGATGCTAAGTATCAATATTGTAATATGTTAAGGTAATTGACCTTTTCCATTGCTCCAGGGTCAAAGGTCAACATTTATAATACACAAAATTCTTTCCAGAATATCAGGTTACCTTGAAAGTCAATATTGAATAATAATTGTGTGTGCATTATTATTATATTTATCATGAGCTAATGATGCAAAACATTAATTTTCTGATATTTTGAGGTCGTTGACCTTGAGGTCATTGACCTCTAGAGGTCAGCAGAGGCCAAATCTGACTTGCATTCTAATTTTAAGACAAAGCCTATGGTAAGATATAACACTGGTGAAAGGTAAATGCTTTAATCATAACTTTTTAAAGTGCTATGATCAGACAAGTGTTTGTACTACTATAAGTAAACATTACTGAAAATTCTTGCGATGGCCGCCATTTTGGATTTATGCAAATAAGACGTCTTTCCACTACATGGATTTTAAAAACACTTTTAGTATGAACTTTTGGGGACATCAAGGGAAAGCATTGCAGTACAAAAATTATTGTGCAATTTGTTTGAGGTTGACCCCCTAAATCAGTAATTTTTCCGAGACTTTAAAGCTAACATATTTTTCACAAATTTGGAATGAAATGTGGTTGCGTTTATTTTGATACACACTGTACAGCATGATATAGCCAGCGGGCGTGACTTTGACAGCCCCCTGAGAGGGGTAGGCGTCAATGTACCTGCCTTTTTATGTAGCTGATAAAGAAAAGCCTAATCTTAACTAAGCGGTTAAAAAGTGCAGATAAATGCATACAACCTTTCACTACTGTACTCTACACTTTATACATATTAGTCTACGAAAATGCATACAAAAACGACATTTGTAAAATTTGAATATTCAACTTTGATACCTTATAAATTTGTTAAAAAGAATGACACCAATTTAGAATTGCATCCACATGATAATAGTATATCAATAAAGTTTTCTGAAAGATTTCAAGGTAATTGCTTAATTTTTCTCAGATTAATGTAAAATCATGTATTTTCAAAATTTTCAATTTTTGGGAAAAAATGACAAAAATGCAGTTTTCTACTAAAAAATCTCAGCCAAATTATCTTTTTATCCCCTATAAATAGTACCAAATTGTAGGAAATTTATTTCTCTTTCATATGACACTAATTTTGTGGCAATTACATGTTCATGTCAAAATCTATGTACGAAAATTCAAATTTTCTGAAAATTTGGCGGCCATTTTGGATTTATGCAAATTAGACGTCTTTCCACTACTGGGATTTTTCTGGACTTTTAGTATGTCATTTTGGGGACTTCAAGAAAATGCATTGTGGTAAAAAAAATTCTATTGCAATTTGTTTGCGGTTGACCCCCAAAATCAGTTATTTTTCCTGGACTATTAAGGCATCTGGCTATACATTGAAAAAGTCCGGGGTTCGATCCCCGGCCGCGGCAGCTATGCCCGTAGGCATTTAATCTACAATGCTCTTTTATCCTGCTTTCCAATAAATGGAAATGCTATATGCGTTATTGATAACTAGGTGTGAACTTGCTAACTGTTAAAAAAAAATAGTGAGCTTGTGTGAGTGTCTGGGGAGAGAGATGAGGATGTGGGGGTTTGGGGTAAAGTGAGTGTGTAGGGACGTTTTAGGCTACACTGTAAAAACTGTGGTGTTAAAACTGACACCAGTTGGTGTTAATAGAGGACCACACCCCGAGGTGTTAAAATTACACCCTAGAGATTGAACATAACACCAAAGAGTGTAAATGTAACAACCAAAGGTGTTGTAATAACACCTATAGGTCTTAAACTAACACCATCAATTAAACACCAGAGTAAAATAACTGGTGTGGTCCTCTATGTACACCGGTTAACACCACAGTTTTTGCTGTGTAATAACCTTCCTCTAATTAACTTTAAAATAATCTTGTATCCCTTTTTTCTTGAACAATTAATATATGCAAAAGAGATTATTTCTATTCTATTCAGGGAAAAAAGTCATCTTGTACAAAGTATGTTTTATTCTATTTGTCGATTGATATAGTTCCCTTCCCTGCTTTCACATTATTATGGAAGATAAATTGGGCAGTTAACTTCATTTGTAATCATTCTAAAAATATTTGTAATCTCATTGATATTGATATCACTCCTATCTTTTGCTGCACTGGCTCCCTATCAAAAATCGGATTATCTTTAAGATTTTGTTGCTTTCTTTTCATAGTATTCTTGGATCTGCACCACAATACAGTCTTTCATTTATCAATACTACTACAGACCAAGCAGGTCTTTGCGCTCATCCACTTCTGGCTTCCTTATTATTCCAAAAGTTTCAAAAACTTTGGGGGAAAGATCATTTGCTTTTGCATGCCCCACTTTGTGGAATAACCTCCCTGAAGACATAAAAAATGTACCTCTGTCGAAACTTTCAAAAATCTTCTAAAAACTTTTATATTTAACGTTTAGCTTTTTATGCGCCTTGAGCAATCTACAGAGTGGATTTGGCGCTTTTTTTGGCAGGAGTTTCTGCATTTATTGTAAAGTCAATAATAAAATTTACAATACATAAACATAGTCGTTGAAAATACATTGTAAAGTGACAAATTTATAGCAGTGTTATAACAAAATTTAGACATGAATACAATTTAAAGATAAGACAAAGTAGTGAAAAAACAAATGCAGTGGCAAACTATATAAGCAAAAAAATGCTTGAGTAATAGCAGCCAAAGGGGGGTCAGGGGCTACATGGAAACCAAATATTCTATAGGTGTAGGTCTGGAAGAAAATCTTACGTCACAAATCATCAGAAAAGGAGAAAGAAGAAGACGAGAAAGAAGAAATGAAGTGTGCGTGTGTGTGTGCAAGTGGGTGAATGTGTAGGTGTGATATTTAAGAATACTTCGATAAAAGATATTTCTTTAATGAAGCTTTAAAAGAAAAGATAGATGCAGTGAGTTTAATATCAGTGGGCAAATCATTCCAGATGTCTGGGCCATGATGTCTGATCGTTTTGTTTGCTAATATTGTTATCGGGTTTGTGAGGTGGATGTTGGATGAGTGGCGTGTAGGATATGAATGAATGTTGCTGTTGTAAACAAAAATATCTTGAAAGGGTGTAGGTATAGATTTAGTTGAGAACTTGTACATGAAAATGGCAGTTTGGAAAGTATGAATGTCATGAATTTTTAATGTTTTAAGGTTCCGAAAAATAGGATCAGTATGTGCTAAAAATTGCGAGTGGGAGCAAATGCGGAGTGCTTTCTTTTGGAGGCGTAGAATTGAGTCTATTTTCGTTTTGTTGCAATTACCCCACAGTATGTTGCAATATGATATATGTGACAAAATAAAAGAATTGTACAGCATAAATATTGATCTTTGGGAAAGACAATATTTCAGTTTGAATATTATGCCAATACCTCTGGCAACAAGTGTGCTAATGTAACGAATGTGGCTATTCCAAGTTAAATTAGAGTCAATTAATACACCTAAGAATTTCGTTTCTTGTTTTTCAGCAAGATGGATGTTATCGATGTTAATGGAGCCACGAAATATATGATTAGAATTGATGTGTTTAAAGTACATGAAATTTGTTTTGTTAATGTTTAAGGAGAGTTTATTTGATTTAAACCACATGGACAATTTTTTTAATTCATTATTTAGTACTGCTACAAGCGTGTCTAAGTTACTGTGTGAAAAAAATACATTAGTATCATCAGCAAAAAGAACATAAGTAAGTAAGGGTGAAGCATTGATTATATCATTCATATAAATTAAAAATAACAAAGGGCCTAAGATAGAACCCTGTGGTACTCCACACTTAACATTACAAACTTCAGAAGATTTAGAGTTAAAATTAACATATTGATATCGATTGTACAGATAATCTTTAAACAATGATAAAACAATTCCTCTAATCCCATATGTTTTTAATTTACTCAATAGTATATGATGATCGATAGTGTCGAATGCTTTCGATAGGTCCATGAAAACCCCGACAGTGTGCTCTTTTTTTTAAAGTGAATCTGTTATTTTGTCGTATAATTTTAAAAGTGCATAGGCAGTTGAGTGATTTGTCCTGAAACCGTATTGATTATGAATTAATAGTTTATTTGTGTCCAAAAAAGAATATAGTCGTTTGTAAATTATTTTTTCAAGTATTTTAGATATGCTTGTTAATAATGAAATAGGGCGGTAGTTGGCGATTTGGCAAGGGTTTTCTTTTTTGTATATGGGAATTATTTTTGCAATTTTAAGTTGATCCGGGAAAATTCCATTTGTGAGAGATAAATTGAATATATGTGAAAGTGGAGAAGCCAAAAAATGAATTATTTGTTTAAGTAAATGTACACTGATACCGTCATGACCACTAGATTTAGTAGGTTTAAATGATCGAACTATTTCTATAATTTCATAAATATTAGTGGGGTTGAAAAATAAGGAATGTTCAGTATGGTTATCTAAATATTTTGTAAAGTCGTAAGCATTAGTTACTATTTTAGATGAAAGATTAGGGCCAACATTGGTGAAAAAAGAATTGAATGCATTAGCAATTTCGGAAGGATCTTGCGTTTTATGCCCCTTTAAAAGGAAATCAACATTATTAAGACCATGCATTTTTTTTACCTAACATTTCATTGACTGTGTTCCACAATGTTTTGTTATTATTTTTGTTGTTTTCTATTTTGTTAGAAAAATATGATATACGGGCTTGACGGATTATTGATGTTAATCTATTTCGATATTTTTTGTATTTGTGTAAATGTTCTTGAGTGGGAGATTTAAGCGATATCTTATATAATCGATTACGAGTGAATATTGATTTAATTATACCTTGGGTGATCCATGGTTGTTTATTCTTCTTTTTATTTGGGTTAATTCTCGTCAGAGGTATATTTTTGTCATAGTATTGAAGAAGTTTATTTAGAAATATATCATATGATTTGTTAACATTATCTTCTCTAAAAACATCTTGCCAGCCCTCTGCACTCAAATCAGTTTTGAGAGCATCTATGTTATGTTTAGTTTCTTTTCGCCGGGTGACTTTTCCTTTATTGTGTGGTTTATGTAAATGTTTATAATCTCGGCATATCGTAAAGATTGGTAGATGGTCAGAAATGTCGTAGTAAATTATTCCGTTGTTGTTATTATTATCTAATAAATTTGCATTGCAAAATATGTTGTATATTATTGTGTGTGATGTACTTGTTATCCGCGTTGATTTATTTATGAGAGGTTTAAAGGAAAATGATGAAAACGAATTAATTAACTGTTGGCCAAGAGGAGAGTAAGGCATTGATATGTCTATGTTAAAATCTCCCATGAGATAAATGTTCTTGTTTTCGTGTGATATTGTTTTAAGACAGGATTCCAATTTATCGAAAAATATGTTAGCGATGTTATTTGGTGGTCTATAGACTACACCGACTAATTTGTTTTTATTGTTATCATCAATAATTTCTATGAATAAAGATTATATACCTTCAAATTGAATGTCATATCTTATTTTGAAATGTAAATCATTATGAATATAAAAAGCGACACCCCCTTCCATTCGACGTTTACGATCACTATGTTTAAATGTATAATTGTCAATATTGAAAATGGTTGGTGAAGTTGAATGTAACCAGGTTTCTGATATGGCGATTAAGGAAAAAGGAAATGTATTCAATATAGATAAAAACTCACTGAAAGTATCAACATTTCTTTGCAAGCTTCTGATATTTATGTGCATAAGGCTAAAGTCGGTTGGTTTATCAATTTTGGCTGTATTGAAAGCTGAATTAAATTCGTTTGCAGTGTAGTATTTACATTGGGGTGTAAAGACTTCATTATTCATGAATACGTCGTTTATATTCATAAAAGGTTGAATAAAATTCGGTTTGAAATAAGGAGTAGTGAATATGGGGTGAAAGGTGCGTGCAGGTGAGAGTGAAAGTGATGTATGTACATAATAATAAGGGTGTGTCGGATGTTTTGAGCGTACATGATTGTGTGACGAACAGACTCCGGGCTGCACAGTAACAAACACGAGAAAAAAAAGGGGGGGGGGATCCTCCGGAAATTTGTTAACCTGTACAAGTACGTGTATTTGGTTTAGATAAAATTCAAAGTTTCATTAATCTTAGGACAATAAAAAAAAAGGTGAAATCTAAGTTGGCATAATACAATGAATACTAACAATGTTCTATTCTATATAACCTCATGGATAGGATGTGACTTTATAAGTCACATTATTATTATTATATATTTATTTGTATCGTATACATGTATAAAATCTTGATTTATGTGAATTGTGATTGTAAACTTATTGATTTGAAAGAGGAAGAAAATGAAATATTCAAAACAAAAAAGTAAATGGAGGTGCCGTGGCCAAGTGGTCTAAGGCGCCTAGCTATACATAGAAAGTCCAGGGTTCGATCCGCGGCACCTATGCCAGTGAGCAAGGCATTTAATCTACTATGCTCTTTTATCCTGCTTTCAAATAAATGGAAATGCTATATGCATTATTGGTAACTAGGTGTGTACTTGTTTTAAAAAATAAATAAGAAATAAATAAAATAAATAAATAATACAAAAAATATAGAAATAGATTTCGCTGGACGGAATTACCAGCATGACCAGTGGGTCCATCATCACGGGGGCAATTTCCAATAAAACAGGGGCGGCGATCCTGGGGGCCGGGGGGTAAAGTGCCCCCACATTTTGAAGCACTGAAAAAGTGCCCCTTTAAAGCAAGAAAAAAGCACCCTTATGAGAGTGTACTGTGCCCCTTTAATCGGAAGAGGACCCATTTTAGGTGTTACGAGGTGCCCTTTCTCGTATCAGTGCCAATATTTTTTTCTCCAAAAAATGTCCCTCACGAACATATTCTGTGCCCCTTTCACCTGAGAAGGACCCGTTTTATGTCATTAGCGAGTGCCCTTTTGCCATCTTATAGGTGCCCTTTCTCGTACCAGTGCCCCTTTTTTACCAAAATGACACAGGAACATGTCCTGTGCCCCTTTCACCTGAGAATGACCCATTTTATGCCTTTAGCAAGTGCCCCTTTTCTTCTTATAGGTGCCCTTCTCGTATCAGTGCCCCTTTTTACCTAAGACAAGTACCCCCAAGAACGTGTTCTGTGCCCCTTTCACCTGAGGACCTGTTTTATCACTGTATATCACTGTATTTGTGTTAACGAGTGCCCCTTTGCCTTTCTCATAGGTGCCTAGTTTCTTTATTTAGCGCCATTCTGCTTCCTTTTTGCAAGTGCATAATGACTGAAAAAACTTGTATAAATAATCCTACGTGCCTCAAGTTTCATGAGTCATGTGAGTGGGGTAGATAAGTCTTTTTTTTTTTACTTCGTTTTAAGATCATGGCCGTACGCATGGGGGGACTCATGTCATTGACGGAAAATTGTTAGAGAGGTGTTCTCGTGGGCATGGTGGGCAAGAAATTTGCCCCCCCCCCCCTCCAAAAATGCAATATCATCACCGGGAATTACTGGTCCCCCCCCTCCGTAGTCTTCCGGCACAGGCCCTACTTCAAACTTTTATCAACAAAGTGGGTCTTCACACCTTGCTCAGCACCAAACCTCTAGTCTGAAAGCACAGACTCATACTTGACACTCTGACCAATTATACCAAGTCTAGAGAGAAGACTAGACACCAATGTCTGTATGAGAATCAGCCACAGTAAACACAGTGAATCTAGTCTTACTACTTCAGACTCTGCACAATGCTATTTGCAAAAAGCAAGGGTCTGTGCCTGCAGACTATAGACAACCCCATCCCCTCCCTAGCCCTAGTCTGCTGGGCAAACCCTTCACTCGAGTTAAGGGTCTGAATGTGCAGCCTACTCATGCCTTGTGTACTGAAGGCTCTCTCCAGCAAGTTTTGTATGTGCTAGTCTTTGCGTGGAGGCACACTTATTGATCAAAGTTCCAATCAGGGTCTGTGCCTGCAGACTACCCTAGCCCTGGGCATATACTGGATGCAACACGGCATAGTTCTTTCTATCCATTGCGACTGGGGAAGCTATCTAGCTGGGTCCCGTTTCAGAAAGACCTGTTTTCGATAACAATTATTGGCCAATCTTTCTTACAAGTCTACTATCAGCCAATCAAATCGACGGATTTCAGTACCCTATTGCAAATTCTTCATTATGACATGCCATGAAAATCGCCCTGATTTTTTTTCCAGCTACATCCTACAATAAACGACATTTAAAAAGTTTTTAAATGAGCTCATCATTCATGCTTATATCCTTCTCTGTGCTCACTAATGGCGCAGTCATATTTCCCCTACGGCAGCCGTATGCCGATTAAAAAACAGCCGTTATAACATATTTTGTACCAGCTACATGTAGGTGGTTTGAATAAAAATGAATATTAAACACGGCTGTTTTCGACTCGTCGTACGGCCGCCGTAGGGGAAATTTGACTGCATCATAACTAATAATCATAACCATGATAATCATTCAGTATTTATTTACAGTACATTAACATGATTAATGTCGCACCTGATTTAATTGTTGTCGATAAAAAGAGGATGTCTATATTTAGACCAACGCTTCTCGGTGGGAAAACCCACTGACGAAGGCACCTTTTCGTGGGCTATACTACTACGCTGTTGACATTTTGCAAGGTTGTATCGTGGTGGAACTTTTTTCAATTTCAGACAAATTCGAGACTGATCCAGTCATTTCACCAGATCCGTCATCCGCACCGCCACCATGTTGCCAAGGAAATCGAGGAGTAAAGACGAATCCAAGCAAATAGTTAAGCATGACATGACTGGATTTGTGAAGCAGTTCGACGACGACCGTCACTTCGGGTACATTAAAGTGAACAAGGCCTACCGTCGGGTGTTTTTTCATATTTCCGATGTCTTGTTCCGGCCCGTGAAAGTTCGGCAAGCCGTGACGTTTGATTTGTACGAAGGTCCGAAGGGGTACTTTGCAAAGTTTGTCGAATGCTCTAAGCAGAAGATCAAGATGGAAGATTCTGACTCCTCTGGTGATACACAAGATGAACTCATCAAGAGGGGTGCAACTGGTACGGTGAAGAAATTCAATGACGACAAACACTTCGGGTTCATTCGAGTGAACGACAGGTACAGTCACGTTTTCTTTCACAGCTCAGAGGCAGTAGTCCAGTCCGCCATCAAAGCTCAAGATGAAGTGGTATTCGATCTGTATATGGGTTCGAAAGGTCACTATGGAAAGTCCGTCCGGGTAGTCGGTCACACCAAATCAAATTACCCGAGTCAGTATTCAGACAACGAATCACTTGAAGAATACCCAGATAGTTCTGGAGCGATGGGGATTTATGACTACGACCAAGATGAAGTCGAGCACCGAACAGGAGCGGTGACGCAGTACAGGAGTGACAGGGGTTTTGGGTTCATAGATGTGATGTCAATGAGCGAGAGAGTATTCTTCCATAAATCTAAAGCATACAAGACTATTCAGAATGGAGACAAGGTTAGTTTTTATTTGAACAGAGGTTCCAGGGGATACTTCGCGCATTCTGTTGAATTTCTTAATCATGGCGGTTGCGTTGCATGCCACTTTGGCGAATCCTTTACTGGTTACGAAATGGATGAAGAAACAAGAATTTCCGACTCCGATCACCAGGTCCAGGACAAAGTTGACCGGGTAGAACGAGAAAGTGTCCGAGGGATCGTAACGCAGTATAAAGATGAGCGTGGCTTTGGATTCATTGAAGTGAAGTCTATGAAGGACAGGGTATTTTTCCATAAATCCCAACTGTCGCATCGCTCCGTCGAAAATGGAAACGAGGTAACATTTGATTTGTATAAAGGTTCAAAGGGATATTACGCGCAATTCGTCAAGAAGTCCTCCAGCGATTGGAGCGAAACACGTGACGAATCACCAGACACGTATTGGAGTGATTGCATGGGGATTTACAACTAAAAGAAATATACAGAAAATTTCTATTCTATAAAAACGAGCAATCCATCTAATAACTCATTCCGATTACCTCTCTGAAAGTGCACCTCTTTTCCAACGAAACAATATCTTACCGATTCAGAATATCATATCATTACAGACCTGTTTATTCATGTACCAATGCCACAACCATATGCTACCTAAGTCTCTTCAAGATTATTTTAAAATGATTAATTTGTATCACTCATATCAAACTAAAATTGTAACAGTTACCACCCTCCTTTGTCACGTATAGCTTTAACTAGACGATCTGTTTATTTTATTTTTTTTGGACCACTCTTTTGGAACTCATTACCTGATTCTGTTCAATTATCAAAATATTTAAATCAATTTAAACGTGCATGTCTCCAAAACAAAACACTTCTAAACACGGCTTTCCATTAGACTTTTTTGTAATTATGTTATGATTATGATTATATTGTTATTGATCATTTTACATGTATTAATATAATCTATTCTTACATTGGGGCCAACTTATACAAGCAGTTGTGATTTCTTTGACCCCTCCACGTGTAATATATCTCTTAATCATGTTAATGTCAATGATTTGTATATATATGTATATTTTTAACTGTGGAAATAAAATTTGAATTGAATTTGAATTGATTTTATATCGATAAACACAAATTTTTAATATTACAATACAAGCTAGCATTTATCTACTTTTTGTTATTGATAATTCGTAGAGGTATTTCTACATTAATTTTATAGCAATTCAATGCTAATTTCTGGTCGTCGGTGTCTAGTTTACTGTTATAGCATTGTCATACATTTAGGTACAACCATTGTATTTATTGTACGTAGTTCATTCTTTGGTTTTTCTGTTCTTTCTTTCTTTTCCGAATCCGAATTTCAAGGAAATTTCAATTAATATTACACGTGTAAATTAGGCCTATCAGGTGTCATTATTCAAATTAATGATAGGGGTCATGCATAAATATGTCACAGAGGAACCCCCACCAAATATAACTTCATTATCATTTTTTATCTTTGTTATCATATTTCGGAATGTATGCAGTTACCATTTAAAAAAATATTGTATTTTGTTATTGCCATGCATTTTCTTCTCAAAAGGAAAGTGTCATGGGCGAATTGTATCATTTCCTTCAATGTGCAGATTTTCAAATAAGTGATGAAAAAAAATAATGTAGGCCTATATATTTGTTCAATATGGAATGCATTTTATAATCGGAATAAATAAAACCAAATCACATATATAAGAATTATTGAAATCCCCTATGACGTAATAATTTTGGACTATTTTGTAGTATTGGCATTTATATGAAGAAAAGTAAAATGTAAAATTACAGTACAACTAACATGTCTAATAAGCTATATGCAAA
Source organism: Lytechinus pictus (assembly GCF_037042905.1). Taxonomy (NCBI): domain Eukaryota; kingdom Metazoa; phylum Echinodermata; class Echinoidea; order Temnopleuroida; family Toxopneustidae; genus Lytechinus; species Lytechinus pictus. The sequence goes on from NC_087260.1 coordinate 9,290,627, forward strand.
TGATCTGAACCATTGGGCTTATATTCACTGTGCTAATATGTTTCGGAAACCATCGAACTATACTATTGTCTAGTGTTTTTTTTTTCTTCATGTTTTTACTAATTCGACCAAATTATTATTTCCAACACACTTACTGGTTCTTAATTGCATGAATTGTGCCCTACTCTTAATCAGAACCATCGTGTATATGACTGGTTTTATTGCTTGATCTGAACATTCTAACACTCGACAGGACGGACTGCTCTATTCAACCATAATACCTATTTGGTCGTATGTAGTGGTTTCTTCTATGTTGACAAAGGGTTTTTAAATCGATTCCCAGCCATTAAAACGTAACTCACTTACTGTTATGTATGCAATGAATCATTTATAATAATCGGACCAATACTGCAAGAAAAAAAAAGGGAAAAGGGATGAGTAAAAGAATGATAGGAAAGGGAAAAGGGTTAAAATTACAATTAATTTTCATTATTATGTCGAAATCTAATGCAACAGTAGTTTTTCGTTAAAAAAATACCAATTTTTTGCTGGCTCACAATTTTTTCTACTCTCAATTTTTATATTAATTATTGATCACTATTATTACGCCACTCATAGGCTTTATCTTTTTGCATTCGAGATAAATTGCTTTTTTTCTAGTTGAGGGTGTCACGGTATGTAGAAAAAAAAATCTGGCCTTATTCAAGGTATATGCAAACAAAGAGGGTTATAATGGAATTACGTATTTCAAAATCTTGTGTCCTGTTTCATTGGCATTAGCAGTTGTGTGGTGGGGGTCCAGTTTTTTTCTTCCTGTTTTGTCCCTTTATTGTATTTTGCCGCAGTGTTTGCAATTCAATTTTGCTTGAAAAGGCTCTCCTCAGACATGTCAGTCGGCTACTCGGCTTTGAACTTAGGTTTTTCCTTTGCATTATTAAATGATATTGTCACAATTGTTCTGGAAAGAAATCAATATATATATCATTCATGTTTTGTTTGTTTACATAGATTTCAATAAAATTATATATTCATTTTTTTATGAGATGGTAATCCCTGACTGTTGATATTTATATCACTATGAAATATTTGCATTTGAATTTTAATTTGTCTCTCATCCTGAAATGGCGATCATGTTGATGGTGGTGATAATCGTGTTGATTTTTTTTATGATGATGATGATGATAATGATAATTATATTAATAATAATGAAAATAATAATAATAATGACAATAATAATAATAACAATAATGATAATAATAACAATAATAGTGATGATGATGATGATAATAATAACAATAATGATGATGATGACGATAATAATGGTTGTAATAATAATAGTAATAATAATGATAATGATAGTAATATGTTGTTATGATGATGATGAACATAATGATGATGATCGTGGTAATGATGAGGGTGATGTTGATCATGGAGATGATGATGGTCATGTTGATCATGGAGATGGAGATGATGATGATGAGGAAGATTATGATGATAATGGTGGTGGTAATGATAATTGACGTCGATGATGATGGTGATAAATGATAAAAATGGTGATGGAAATAAAATTAATGATAAGGATGATGGTATGTATTATGGTGGTGATGATTATGATGATGGCCATGATGAGAATAATGATTATGAAGATTATGAAATAATAATGGCCAATAATGATGTCGATAGATGGGGTGATGGATGATGACGATGATGGTGATGCCGGTGGTGATAGAAAATGTGTTTCAGTTTCATTTTTATTGCATCTACTTAAAAATAATCACATTATATACAACAAACAAAACTATATTTGATTTTTAAGTCAATTGAAATCAAACTCGATTAAATATACTGTGGAAATGAATAAAACTTTTCAGCAACCCGACCACAAGATTATGATCCAGACAATATCGTGCATTTTCAAAACTTAGAAAATGGTAGAATAGTGCCTATAGAAATAATAAAAAAGTCAAAATAGCATATACCCACTGTCATCTTTTTTAATCGTAATCGGAATTCAAATTATAAAGTGCTGACATCGTCAAAAATCCGGGAGTTTCACAAAATACTCTTTATTTGACTTGTAAAATCCCTTTTGAATGTGTGAGGGAGTGTACTTAAACTAATGGGATAATGCATTTTGACAGTAATTGTACACTGTTTCAATTAACCTTACGAGTTACGAGAAAGCGGAACGAGTGATTACAGTCACTGATCTACTTGAAAACAAATAATATCAAAAGATTATGTAGGTGTATATTTTTGTCAATCACAACTCTATTCGTGGAAAAGATTCTTGAAAAAATTATGATAAAAAAATCATCGAAGCCGTGAGGTGTAGGCCTACAGGTAAAGTGAAAAATAATGAATTTTAACGATCGTCGTCGTTCGCGGAGCGGGGAAGGAGTGGGGGTGGCCGCAATCTTTTGAGAAAACCGGGGGAGCTTTTCTCAAAAGGATGTGTTGAGGAAGGGAAGCAAATTAACGCATCCTTTTGGGGCAACCAGGGGAGCTTTTCACGAAAGGCTATGTTTAGTTTTTCTATTTTTTTAATCAGTCATTGCCCCCCACAGTGGCGTAACTACGGGGGGGGGGGGGCATGGGGGGCACGTGCCCCCCAAATCGGAAAGGAAAGGAGAAAGGAAGAGAAACGTAGTGGAAAGAAGACATTACTGTTCACTATAATGTTATATCATATCATAATTATGTTTTGCTATATTACATAAGAAACATTTTTTTTCATAACTTTATGAAAAATAATTTGCTCAGGGCCTATGTCTTCATTGTTCCTGGTGTTCGCATTGTCTGTTTACCGAGATATATAATCCTGTAATCTTAATATAAAACATTTCCTGTCCGTGCTTACGTTTGCAGTAGTGGATTGGTGAAATATAGCTGCTCTCCATGAATTCCTAGAATCAGTCCTTAAAATGTTCCTTTTTCTAATCTGAATATCAAAGATTTTCAGCTCGCGCTTCGCGCTCGCATCATTTGGTTAGTGAACTACGTATGGTCTTCGTGAATTCCTACAAACAAGCCTTAAAATGCCCCTCTTCAGGTCTGAATTTCCTAAATTTTCAGCTCGCGCTTCGCGCTCGCATCATTTGGTTAGTGAACTACGTATGGTCTTCGTAAATTCGTACAAACAAGCCTTAAAATGCCCCTCTTCAGGTCTGAATTCCCTAAATTTTCAGCTCGCGCTCGCAAGATTTGATTGGTGAGATGGGTATGTTAATCATGATTACAAGTGCTTTATGTGCATGTTTAGATGTGATTCTAACAAAATCAGCAAGCGCTTATTGGCACTCGCATTAGATGACTATGGTGACATGTGTATAGTCTTAATGGATTCCTAAAATATAGTCCTTAAAATCTTCCTGTTTGGGGGTCAATATTTACAAAAAATTTAGCTCGCACTTCGCGCTCGCGCTCGCGTTATTTGTTTAGCGAGACAGGTACGTATCATGATTTGATTACAAAAGATTGATTATAATGTCCCCTTTAGGTTTGAATATCAATAATTTTAAGATCGCGCTTCGCGCTCGCATTATTTGACCAGTGAGAGACATATCCGTTTAATGGCACTGTCCTTAAAATGTCTCTATCAGGTCAGTATACCTGGCAAATGGGCGCGCTTCGCGCGCTCACTTAGTGACTCAAAATTGTTGCTGGTGCCCCCCCCCCCCATGCCGTGACCCCCGGTACGCCACTGGCCCCCCACACCCTAAAAAATCATGACCAAGACAGAAAGAGAAAAGGAAAGTAAAAGAAAGAGAGAAGGATGAAAATGATATATTATTTGATGACCATTATGTCAAAATTTGATACAAAGTGAGATTTTACAATAAAATGTCGAAATTATCACTCGCTCGCTTTGTTCAGTCAATACTTTCTATAATTTTGCCCTTACACCATATTTGGCCCGCTCAAAAATATAACTTATTCACGCCACTGATTATTAGGAGAATTAGAAAAGAGCTTTATTTTTTTCTTGATTTTGAATAGAATTGCATAATTATTGAAGTTCATAAATATTCTAGAGCTCACCACTCACGGGGAAAATAAAAACAACGGGAGAAAGAGACAAGGGAGAAAGAAAGAAAGAAAGAAAGGGAACGGGAAAAGTGCCAAAAGAAAACTATAAAAACCTAAAACGAAAGAAAACGAGAAAACTAAGGAAAGAAGAACATGTGAGAAAGAACAAAATCATTACGAAATACTAATACATAAGAATGATTAGTAAGAAATGAAACTAAATCAAAAGGTGACAAAAAGGCAAACAAAAGCGAGAAATGAATGTAAATTCAAATTCAAATTCAAATTTATTTCAAATTCAAATTCAAATTTATTTATTTCACTTCCATCAAACAAAAACAAATTGTATACCATATATAAACATAAATATTTGTATCCGTTGCAAAACAAAAAATAATGATACATATGTTGTGAAAAAACACTTAGACAATTTGGGCAACACATTGCATCGGACCCCACCGGTCCTGCATAGCACTGTCGTGTGGAAGGGTTCGGACCATGGCCCCCAAAAGTTCTACAACCAAACAAAAAGAAAGGAGGAAAAAAGAAAAGCAAATGAAAAGTGTAAGACATTTGCTCTGAATATCATGCCAAAATATATCTCAAAGTTAGATTCTCATGAAAATGTGATTTTTTTATGTTAATTTTTGCCACACGCGCCTTACTATGCCTCCCCCTTTTTTAGGCGAATCATAGGGCTTCGCCCTAATGCTCGCGCACAATCATAAAAAAATCCTGTTCACAGTGGCGTAAAGATCAAGAAAAAAAAAAGTGAAGAGAGAAGGGTGAAATATGATATTATTTTCTAAATATTATCTGTCACAAAATTGGAATTCTATAATCAAAATGTCAAAAAATTTGCTCGCTCTCTTTGCTCGCAATTAAAAAAATTGTTTTTTGCCCCATACGCCATATCTAGCCGCCTCAATTTTGTTTGCCTCATTACGCCATTGCCTGTTCATACCATGATATGACCGGAAAAAGTTTTGGCTCTTGACCCCCCCCCCCCCCCCCGGCCGCGCACCGACCCCTGTTACGCCCCTGTATAGAACAATTGAATAGAGAAATAGCGTGTTTTCTATCGAAATAAACAAATATGCATTACAAATTTACTTATGTATGATGAAGCAAATCACCTTAAAACTGGCTTCACATTGCAAGCTGATGCAATCTGGGAAATACCCGATCTGGGAATCCCCGAGTCCGTGACCTGCGTGACCTTTTGTCATGTTTGTGTTTTGACGAGCGCAACAGCATCCGCGTGTATGATATATGGACGGAATTCACCACATAATTCGCAAGTAACTTTAATACTCAAGCTCACTGAACTATCGCACGCCTGGATTTCTTTGCACGAGGGAGATCGAGCTTACCTATGCGTGTGGATGTGATTATTGTTATGAAAATCTCCTTAATGTCATATTGATAAAAGTTAGACTTGCATACATACATACATACATACATACATATAGACATAAAATGTATCTCTTTCAGGGGATTCCATATTTTCATCTCCTAAACGCTGGAAGTGGCTTATATATATCATCACCATCAGTAATTGACAATTGTTTAATAATCGGCCGGGTTTTGTCTTCATTACTATGCTGTGTCTTTGCCCTATATTTAAGAAAATGGTGTGCGTTGATTGATCACAATTTTGAATATGTAGACACAAGTTTATATAAAGCCGGGGGACTGGCCTCGAGTAAAATCATAGCGGTCTTGGCCTTGGCCTCGTTATTTGAGTGCACTCTAAGAAATGGAGAGCTAATTTACCGTGTATAGTGACTGCACTCCGGAGTGCTGATTCGTCTCGCGTGACTGGAACTCTCTGCCTGGCCACAACTTCAGCCATAAGTCTCTCGATAGCATTGTGAAATTCATTCATAAGTTTTCGAGTCATTTATGTTGAGAGCAGCCTTCCATACACATGGATGGGATTTTTCCCGCATACGTTTGCAGTAGGCCTACGTACGTACGTCTATTAGTCTGCAAGATTTTTTTACTTTTTAATACTAATGTTATACGTGAACAATCTTTAACTCATTCTCCATTAAAATCTAGTCGACTGGTTAATTCATCCTCATTGTGAATATTCATGTGTGCCTGTGTTTGGGAAACTTGTTGAGACAAATTAAATTAAAATCGAACAGCGTGGCCCTGATTCCGCCTGGTCATGTCTATCCTCGTACACAGTGATGCTACCGGAGTTGTTGTGGAGTTTAAACAAAAAGGCAATTTTGGGTTCATACGCCCATCAGACATGTCAGACCCTTGCCTTGATGACGTTGATGACGTGTTTTTTCATATCTCAGACGTTCCGAATAGATCCATAGAACCGGCGGGCGAGGTATGGTTTGATTTGCATTTGGGACCAAAAGGATATTTTGCAAAAGATATTACGTTTCAAACTTCCGATGATGAGGATTCCGAATCAGAATCTGAGGAGCATATTTTAGAGGAAGGTGTACATGGGGTTGTTACGCAGTACAGAGAAAGAAGTCGATATGGTTTCATATACGTGAATGACACTTACAACAAAGTATTCTTTCATATCTCAAAAGTTGAAGCGGAAGACATTGAAGTTGGAGATAAAGTGGAGTTAGATTTGTATTTGGGACCTAAGGGATACTTTGCAGAAGATATTACGTTTCCAACTTCAGATGATGAGGATTCCGAATCAGAAGATGAGGATTCCGAATCAGAATCTGAGGCGCTTTTAGAGGAAGGTGTACATGGGGTTGTTACGCAGTACAGAGAAAGAAGTCGATATGGTTTCATATACGTGAATGACACTTACAACAAAGTATTCTTTCATATCTCAAAAGTTGAAGCGGAAGACATTGAAGTTGGAGATAAAGTGGAGTTAGATTTGTATTCGGGACCTAAGGGATACTTTGCAGAAGATATTACGTTTCAAACTTCAGATGATGAGGATTCCGAATCAGAAGATGAGGATTCCGAATCAGAATCTGAGGCGCTTTTAGAGGAAGGTGTACATGGGGTTGTTACGCAGTACAGAGAAAGAAGTCGATATGGTTTCATATACGTGAATGACACTTACAACAAAGTATTCTTTCATATCTCAAAAGTTGAAGCGGAAGACATTGAAGTTGGAGATAAAGTGGAGTTAGATTTGTATTCGGGACCTAAGGGATACTTTGCAGAAGATATTACGTTTCAAACTTCAGATGATGATGATTTCGAATCAGAATCCGATTCTGAGGAACTTATTCAGGATGGTGTTCAAGGGGCCGTAACGCGCTATGGAGCAAAAAGTCGTTATGGATTCATCCACGTCAATGACACTTACAACAAAGTGTTTTTTCATATCTCGGAAGTGTCGGGGGACTACATTGAAGTCGGAGACGAGGTAGAGTTTTATCTGTGTGTTGGTCCAAAAGGATACTTCGCACAGACGATCGAGGTAATAAATTTGGAATCGGGTGACGATTCTGACTCTGAGTCTGACGCTGATGACGAAACTGCTAATGAGGAGACACTTCTAGCTAGTAACGCAACTGGCGTGGTGAAGCGGTACTTAAACAGACGCCGCTTTGGATTCATTAGGGGTGATCATGGTGATACGACATATAACAAGATCTTCTTCCATATTTCTGCAGTCTCGTACCAACCCGTGGCAATCCACGATACAGTGCAATTCGATTTGCACGTTGGGCCCAAAGGATACTTCGCGAAATCAGTCACATTTTACACTCCAACAAGGGTAGACACTGACTGCACTGAAATAGGTTTGGGTCAAAACGTGGGGTCTCATGGCGGCTACAATCCTCCTCAAGAAACAGAGAAGAAAAACAATCATAAAGAACGTACAGCAAATGACCCATCGTGTGCTGGTGAGTAAGACAAATAGGGGAATTTTATTTTGCATTTGGTATTCTCCCGACAAATGAAATGTCTTAGGTACATTTCAGGTGTTTTCGCTCCACGTCGCACGACGTATCCAAGAAGCATAAATCATAAATACCCCACGAGACACTGACGAACTTCATATAACACTTAACAAAACTTTACTGGCCAAAAATACATTCATATTCAACGGTCCTAAATTCTGGAACTCCCTATATAATAATTTTAAAGACAGTGTCTCTTTAAATGCATTCAAATGTAAACTCAAACCTGCTTCATTCCTATAATTCTTGGCAACTGAACTAACACTTCATTATCTTGATTCAGCATTCTTCCATTTTTCATTTTTATTTTTTTATCTTTTTTATCTTATATTGTCCAGTAATATCATCTTTTGTTATTTCACCAGATCAAGCTAGGTTGTGGTCAGCCCTTCCCCATCTTGACTTTTCCTCCCTTTTTTTTTTTAATTTACTTATGTTCTTGTCTTGTCCTGTATCTTGTTTTGTCCTGTCTTCTATGTCTTGTCATTCACTCTCTCTGCTTTTTCTTCTGTCTAGTGCGCAATATATTCTTCATAGCGGAGACCTCTTTGTGTGACTAGCTTTGCTTTCGGTCAGTAATTATATTTACATCAATCTGATTTAGACCTTTTTTTCTTCCTTCTCTTTTTTTCTTTCCTGTATATATACGCATATATGAATAAGTTGACAACATTTTTTTTTTCATTTCCAAGGGGGATCCACACTTTACAAGCTTTGCATTTAGTGGACCCCCTCATTTCCATTTATGCTCAATTTATACTGTTTTTTTACGAATTAATAATGCTCGTCTGTAAAATTGTATCGGATTTACATTCCTTTGTACTATGTTTTGAATGGAAAAAGGAATAAAGAATTGAAATTGAAATAATTAGCAATAATCAAAGAACACTTTTTTACAATTGAAAGTATTAACCACAATGTATAAGTAATCGTGGAAATCAAGTGTACGATTGAACGCTAACTTTTGTGCCACGGGACCCAGGACGAAATTTCGACAAAGACTTTTTTGTTGTTCATTGTCATGAAGGGTATTTGACAATGCATTGTCTATGTTCTTGAAGCCGACGTGCGGCCTGGAGCGAAAACTCCTTAATAGGTACAAATCCCGGCCCAAACTTTTGTCTGCAAGCAAGAATTGAATTTCTCCACCTACTATCATGATCATCTGATCACCAAACAGGAATAAATTGAAGAGACTTTTTATTAACTTATTTCTTTCATTTGTTTTAATGTTAATTCGGTCCAATGTGTTTGGCAATCATGTAAACTAGTCGCCGTCAACGCCCCCATCCGGATGATTGTGTTTATAAGGGTAGAGGGTTCTAGAAATATGATCAAGATGGGTATGGTTTTTTTTTCCAAATGCTAGCAAGTTTGTCTTTTTATGATGCCATTCTCGTTCAGAAAAAAAACCCCGCACGTTTCATCGCGATGATTTACCGCCCCTATTATAACCATGTTATTCTCTCTGAATATGCTGAATGATATGTTCATGTGTTTATGTATGAAGGTTCGACCGGTACAACAAACTTTGAAACCTCTCGGATATCAAGAGAAAGGGGGAACACTTTCTTTAAGCAAGCACGTGAGCAGGACAGTGACAAGAGCAAAATGGCTTACTACCTTGTGAGTAAAAAAAAAAAAAAAAAAAAAAAGATACTTCACAAATCCCCAACTGAAGGAAGAAATAAGTCATAAAACACATAATTATTATATATGGCCTGAAAGAGTATATTCTACCAAATAATTTGATACCATATATATGTGGCATGTGTTAGAAGATGGACGATCAGGAGGTATTCTTTGCAGTGAGGTAAATTTTCAATTTGTGCCAAAGTAAGGCATGACTGTAGTGGTCCACCTGCACTCCCCCAATCAGTTATATCATGTATATCGTGAGGAGAGACCTGCGGGTCATAGCGATTCAGTTCGCTTTTAGCCTCCCAGGCACAGGTGACGCCAAACAAATAATAATAGTAATAATAATAATAATAATAATAACAATGATGACTGCAATATACATGATAAATGAATCCAGATGTCAATGATGTCGTAATCTTACAAGGGTTGCATCAAAATCCACTTTAAACCACTTTTTCAATAATTTACCTTATATTTTTGTGTAGTAATAAATTCTTCTTGATATAAATAAATATAAATATTTATCTTTGCATACTAAGAGAAATGAACAAATGAAGGAACGAAAGAAGGAAGAAAAGGGGGAAAGAACGATTTAGGGTATTTGTTATTTTACACTGTATATTATCCTTTGTTATTCAATTAAAAAACCGCGTCACCATTATGTTGTCCCCGCCCCCCCCCCCCCATATCAATCGATCCTATTTATTTTCAAGACTTTGACATATCTTTTAACCATATCCATCGTTCTTATTGGAGTAATGGTTCAAAATTCAAAACATCTTGGTCGTACCTGGTGTTGTAATAACAATGATTTGCACTTATCTGATAATTTTTCATAATGATAAGAATAAAGACGAAGGGTTTTACTGACTTTGGACTCATATTATGCTGCATATAATGCTTGTCGAGTCATTTTCACCAATCAAGGCCACTGCTTTCTAGATTTTTGAAATATTTTTTTAGGTGTGGCATTTTTCATTCGTCTATTTCATGCTGCATCGTATATGTATATGTAAAAACCATTATTTATATATTATTTTGCCAAAATAGAATAATATATCAATAATTAATGATAACGATGATGATAAATTGGTCATAGGAAGAAGTCGTAGTTAGAGAAGTATAGTACCAGTCGTAGTCATGGGGATAGACATTTTTTTAAGGACCAAGCGCAGGACTAAGGATAAATAATATTTTTTAATATAGAATGCTTTGGAGTGTTACAAGAAGGCCTACACAAGTTCCTTAAAGGATGAGGATTTGGTTTCAGCAGCGAAGAATACTGGTACTACCTGTTGGAAGCTCGCTAAACTCAAGATAGATGGGAATTCTTCTGAGCTGAAGGTTTGTAAATGATCTACCCCGGATATATAACCAATTCAGATATAAAAGTACTCTACCATGCAGCAGACCTTGTGTAGCATGTTATTAACACCCTTCGCCAATCTATATAGATGCTTAGCGCCTATATAGCTAGAAGGCAGATGTTTTGTGACTGATTTGTTCACATCTATTTTAGTTGGAGTGGAGTTGCATTATTTTGCATATTATTATTACTACAATTCTCACCAGCAGCGTAGTGAGCAAGGGGCCAAACTCGGCGTAGCGAAAAAAAATCTAAAGAGTTACAAGCGAGCGAGTAAACCTGTTTAGCAGAGCGAGACTATAGGCGCCACTTTTCCGACGGCGACGGCGGCGGCGGCGTCAACATCAAATCTTAACCTAAGGTTAAGTTTTTGAAATGACATCATAACTTAGAAAGTATATGGACCTAGTTTATGAAACTTGGACATAAGGTTAAACAAGTATTACTAAACATCCTGCCTAAGTTTCAGGTCACACGATCAAGGTCAAAGGTCATTTAGGGTCAATGAACTTAGACCATGTTGAAAGAATTATTTTCAAAATCTTAACCGAAGGTTAAGTTTTTGAAATGACGTCATAACTTAGAAAGTATATGGACCTAGTTCATGAAACTTAGGCATAAAGTTAATCAAGTATTAGTAAATATTCTGCTCGAGTTTCAGGTCACGTGACCAAGGTCAAAGGTCATTTAGGGTCAATGAACTTTGGTCAGGTTGGGGGTATTTGAATACTATCATAACTTTGAAAATTTATGGATCTAGTTCATGAAACTTGGACATAAGGTTAATCAAGTATTACTAAACATCCTGCCTGAGTTTCAGGTCACATGACCAAGGTCAAAGGTCATTTAGGGTCAATGAACTTAGACCATGTTGAAAGAATTATTTTCAAAATCTTAACCGAAGGTTAAGTTTTTGAAATGACGTCATAACTTAGAAAGTATATGGACCTAGTTCATGAAACTTAGGCATAAAGTTAATCAAGTATTAGTAAATATTCTGCTCGAGTTTCAGGTCACGTGACCAAGGTCAAAGGTCATTTAGGGTCAATGAACTTTGGTCAGGTTGGGGGTATTTGAATACTATCATAACTTTGAAAATTTATGGATCTAGTTCATGAAACTTGGACATAAGGTTAATCAAGTATTAGTGAACATCCTGCCTGAGTTTCAGGTCACATGACCAAGGTCAAAGGTCATTTAGGGTCAATGAACTTTGGCCAAGTTGGGGGTATTTGTTGAATTACCATCATAATTTTGAAAATTGTTGGATCTAGTTCATGAAACTTGGACATTAGGTTAATCAAGTACCACTGAATATCCTGTGCAAGTTTCAGGTCACATGACCATGGTCAATGGTCATTTCAGGTCAATGAACTTTGGCCGTGTTGGGGGTATTTGTTAAATTACAATCCTAACTCTGAAAGTTTATGGATCTAGTTCAGACAACTTGGGATATAAGAGTAATCAAGTATCACTGAACATCCCCTGTGAGTTTCCAGGTCACAAAACCAAGGTCAAAGGTCAGTTAAGGTCAATAAACTTAGGCCATGTTGGGGTAATTGTTGAATTGCCATCATAACTTTGAAAGTTTATGGATAGAGTGAATTAAATGTGGACATGAGTGTAGTTGACAAGTCTTAAGTCACCGTTCAAATGTCATTTATGGTCAATGAACGTGGTATTATGTCATTATATGAATGGTGTTTTTGTGAATGATTATTTTATAGTAGTTTTAAAAGTTGGCACTGTTGCGTTTAGAATCTTTATTACATTCCCCCTTTCAATTTTTTTTTGCCCCCCCCCCTTTTTTTTGGTCGCCCATGGCCCTGGGAAGTTTAGGTGCTGAAGCACCCACAAGATTATCCTAGGGGTAATGCGTGTATTATTTTCCATAGGCAGCACCCCATGTGTTCTGGTAGATGTGGAAATATTGAAAAAATATCACCAAAATTACGGTTTTTTTGGGGGGGGGGCTTGTCGTCAAATTTCTCTGGACCCAAATGGGTCTTCATTTTTTAGTGAAACTTTTTTTTTCTTTCGAAATTTACATCAGCACCCCCCGGCCCTAGTAAAAAAAAAAAACGTTCCCAGGGCCCTGTGATCGAACGCCCCCCCCCCCCCTCTGCTAGCTCCCATCTGTACGCCATTTATTCTCAATATGTAAACCACTGATATTAGTTGTCACCATTTTGTTTTGTACCTAGGTGGTTCATGCCTATTTCAAAGATACACTGCAGTATTTCAAGATCGCTCACGAGAAAAGGAGCTGCATGGTGGACGAATGGTCTAATCATCTGGAGAAATCCATCAAGGAATGTCTGAACGACATCAAAGCATGGGTTGCACCAAGAAACGACCAAGGTATTTCCTTGGTCTTTAAAGGGGAATCCAGCCTTGGCCATGAAATGTTGTGTTGGGAAGGAGAAAAATAAATTGAACAGAATGGTGAAAGTTTGAAAGAAATCGGACAAGCAATAAGAAAGTTATAGCTGCTTTAAAATTGAGATCACTAATACTATGTAGATTTCAAATTGGCAACTGCGTAAGTAAATTATGACAAGGGGCAAGGACAACTTTCCCATAGGCCATGTACTTTATTATCAGGGATTTGTGGTTTTCTCCTAAGTACCCATTCCCCTGGGGCAGTAATCTAAATATAATCCAGGTAGTATATTGTTGTATGTCCTCATGAAAGAAAAATATAATTTGAAATAAAACTTTGGGGAAAAATGACATTTTAGCCATAATATGCATTGGAGTACATGGAAGAGTAGTCCTTGCCTTACATCACTATGGCATCCCATATGCGGTCAATTTGAAGTCTCCATGGGTATAGTGATTACCAATATTTACAACTTTTAAAAATTCATAACTTTCTTGTTGTTTGTCCAATATTGTTCAAACTTTCACCTATCAACTTGTCTGATTTTTCTTTTCCTTATAAAAACAAGTTTTTATTTGGGTTGGATTCCCCTTTAATGAGGACTTGGGCTGACTTTTGCCAAGACTTACTTCATTCATCGTACCTATACGTAGCTTGAAATATCCTGATGTTGGCGTAATGAGCCAACATGTTTGAGGAAGTTTGACATGGCATATGAGGCAAAAAAATCTTTAAAAAATAACACTGACCTTTTTGAAACACAAATCTAATGTTGTTATATATTTCGACATGATACTCAGAGATCATATGTAAGTAATTTTCCAATCATTTGTTTCTCTTTCTACCCTTTTTCTTGGTCGTGAAAATGTGTGGTGGTCCATGGCTCAAGCCCGCATTCTTTACGCCAGCGATTAGGGTGATGATAACCTGGGTAAATCTATCCCTTTCGTTCAATGCCTTATTAGAATTTTTATTATTATTTATCTGATGATTATGATTCAATGTTAGTCGAGATTTAAATTCCCGAGATCAATTCGTGTTTGCATATTATGGGACCAGCCATCCCCCAAAACCAACAATAAGTCGCCCACGATGAATTTTGAGATTTTTTTACTGAGTTTGAACAAGCACATCCTAAGCTGTAAAGTGATGTATGATTTGTCAAACTTGATCAACAATAACTCACTCAATTACTGGATTAAATGCAGAGAAAACAAAGCGAGAGCTTCCGAAAATGAGGAAAAAACAACATTTGAAGTTTGTGTTCACCAGAGCATGAGATGTGAACACTAAGCAATTTCAATAAAAACTTCCAAGCAATTCGCAAAAACTTTTGTCAAAGAAACTCTTGTAACTTGTTTTCTATTAAAATTTAAACTAAATTTTTTTTTGGCATTATTAAGATGAAGAAATATTCCTTCAGACAAGCTAAGTTTTAAATTTTCGCTTTATGAAGACCAATTTACTATTATGGCTTTTAACAGAGATCTTCTCTGGCGACTTATTGGTGGTTTTGGGGTGGTTGTTCACACACACACACACACCCTTCCACGCACCCACACACACACACACCCTCCCTCACACACGCACACACATATATATATATATATATTGTAAAGAAATAGATGAAGAGAACAATGGTAGGCGTAGCTTAAATCAAGGTTCCCCAGAGCTATCTGCCCTTTGGAAAAATTAGTGTTGCCGAAAAAAATGTCTCTGCCGGGAATCAAACCCGGGCCCCCAGCTTTGAACGCCAGTGCCTTAACCACTAGACCAAAGAGACGGGTTAGTGGCTATAGGGCGACCCCGATCCGATTGACCGTCAGATATACAGATTTTCGACACCATACCAATTAAAATTTCTTTTGTCGAGTGTAGGTGGGTTTTGAACAATGACAAGCCGCCAAGCCTCAGCAGGATCAAAGCTATTGCTTTGATACAGTACACGTATGGGATAAAGCATACAAATGTGTGAAATTATACATGTACAACGGCTTTGGCAACTCTTTTAATTAAATATTTTGTGAAGAAATGAATAAAGAGAACAATGGTAGGCGTAGCTTAAATCAAGGTTCCCCAGAGCTATCTGCCGTTTGGAAAAATTGGTGGTGCCGAAAAAATGTCTCTGCCGGGAATCGAACCCGGGCCCCCACTGTATCAAAGCAATAGCTTTGATCTTTTGATCCGGCTGAGGCACGGCGGCTTGTCATTGTTCAAAACCCACCTACACCCGACAGAGGAAATTATAGTTGGTATAGTGTCGAAAATCTGTCTATCTGACGGTCAATCGGATCGGGGTCGCCCTAGCCACTAACCCGTCTCTGTGGTCTAGTGGTTAAGGCACCGGCGATCAAAGCTGGGGGCCCGGGTTCGATTCCCGGCGGAGACATTTTTTCCGGCATCACTAATTTTTCCAAAAGGGTAGATAGCTCTGGGGAACCTTGATTTAAGCTACGCCTACCATTGTTCTCTTCATCAATTACTTTACAATATTTAAATAAAAGAGTTGCCAAAGCTGTTGTACATGTATAACTTTACACATTTGTATACTTTCTCCCATACCTGTATCAAAGCAATAGCTTTGATCCAGCTGAAGCATTACATGGCGGCTTGTCACTGTTCGAAACCCACCTTCACCCGACAAAGGAAATTATAATTGGTATAGTGTCGAAAATCTGTCTATCTGACGGTCAATCGGATTGGGGTCGCCCTAGCCACTAACCCGTCTCTGTGGTCTAGTGGTTAAGGCACCGGCGATCAAAGCTGGGGGCCCGGGTTCGATTCCAGGCGGAGACATTTTTTCGGCATCACCAATTTTTCCAAAAGGGTAGATAGCTCTGGGGAACCTTGATTTAAGCTACGCCTACCATTGTTCTCTTCATCCATTTCTTCACAAAATATTTAAATAAAAGAGTTGTCAAAGCCGTTGTACATGTATAATCTCACACACACACACACATATATATATATATATATATATATATATATATATATATACATAATGTTTGTCTGTTTTACGGTATGTTTTCTATCTAGATCGAATTTGTGTCCTCAAAGAGTTTGTAGACTACTTGCCAGAAAGTGGAGCTAAAGTAAGCTGTTATCTTCACATTGCTAATATCTACTTCAGAAATGGAAAGGATGCTATCAAGGAAAGGGAATACAATGGCTGTCTGAGGTATGCATAAAATGCAAGATGTTTCCATATACTAAGATATTTGCTCGACTCGTTTCCTTTAATTGTGTTGGTTGTGTATGCATCGATAAGTTTAATAATATAATAAATATATTTTATTAAACTAAATTTGATTTGCCCCTGAACATAAGGAATGAACATTTCAATGGCCTATCGTTATTTGATGAAGAGTCTCCGGATTATTAAATCTTTGAAAATGAAATATTGTATAATCCATACAATAAAATAAATTTTAAAAAAGTGAGTAAGAGACATCACCGACTCTCTCTCTCTCGTATTTCACCGAGTTATGCAAGTTGGGCATATCACTTTTTTTTAAATTTCAAAATGTCGTTTCTTTCTCAATTCACATCCGATATGTCTGATTTCGATGAAATTTTTAGTGTTTAGCTTGTTTGATTTTGATATTTTTATTCCTAACAATTTTTTTATGGGGGGATAGTCTTTCGCTTTGAAAATAAATAAAAGAAGTTGCAATAAACATTGATTTCATGAGAAAGTCTGCAAAACCGAGGTTAATTGTCGCCACATCATCCAAAATCTACATCTGGTACAGTTACTTAAACTTTGTGAAATCTTGATATCTAAGCTGAAAAAAACGATCACACTGAAAATTGCCAACACAAATAAGCACATGTGAGACATTGTATAATCATTGCTCGGAAAAAGACCCGACAGACTGATGAAACGCTATGCTTATTTTGCTTATGTCATGTATGTGTGGGCACGTCTTGGTCTAGTGGTTTTGACTCTCGCCTTTCAAACAGAGGGTCGTGGGTTCGAATCCTAGCCGTGGCGTGTTTTCCTTCCGCAAGAAATTTATCCACACTTTGCTGCACTCAACCCAGGTGAGATAAATGGGTACCAGCAGGAAATAACTCTTCAAAAAAGCTGTGCGCACCTGAATCGGTAGCCTAGCTTAGCCGGGTAATAATGATAGCAGGGCCCGCTGGGAGAACAGTTTTCGGAACTGAAGTGGCTACCCTGTGTAAATATACCGTTATTATTATTTCTCAGCATTACTCAGTGTCTTCCAGAATCCTTTGGCGCAATTTTGTTATTCATTACTGTACGTAGTGACACTTGGTTGGTCATTTTATTGGATTTTGTATGAACTCATTTTTTAATCGTTACCACAACTGGTATTTAGTTTATCTTCGATCGTTTATTATCATTACTGTCAACATCTCTATCATTATCATCGTAATATCTTAGGTATATGGATGACTGCGCCGCGACTCTTAAAGAAGCAAGGAAAAGTTGTTCAGACCTTGAATCGGGCTGCGAAGTAAATATAACTGATCTGGAGAAAGATATCCACCACCAGAAAGATGTCGTTCAGAAATGTCTTGCAAAGGTCAAAGGTATGCCTTCCATCTCAAAATAACGATAAACTACCCCCATTTTTATTCGAAGTAACATATAACGTATTTTTAGCTCATCCGGCCCGAATGGACAAATGAGCTTATGCCGTGACATGGCGTCCGTCGTCTGTCGTCCGTCCACAATTTCAAAATGCTTCTTCTTCGCCATTTCAAGTCCGATTTCAATTCTGTTTGCTTTATAATTATGATAACTAGGTGGGGGATTCAAAACTTCTACACAAAATTTTGAAAATTCATTAAATATGCTAATTTATGCGCATTTTTTAAAATTCACAAAAAATGCTTCTTCTTTATATGTTGACCGATTTTGATTTTTTTCTTCCATCTGGTAGAACTTCATGATGTTCATCAAACTTCTACACAGAATTTAAAAATTTTGACTAGAACAATTTTTATGCTAATTTATGCGAAATTAATTTATTCATATATAAAAAAAATTAACATAAAATGCTTTTTCTTCTTTAATTGTTGACCGATTTTTTTTTTTCTTCCATCTGGTAGAACTTCATGAGGTTCACCAAACTTCTACACAGAATTTTGAAATTTTCAGTAGAAAATTATTAATGCTAATTTATGCAAAATTTATTCATAAATCACAGAAAATGCCTCTTCTTTATTTGTTGACAGATTTTGATTTTTTTCCTTCCATCTGGTAGAGCTGCATGGGGTTCACCAAACTTGGACACAAAATTTTGAAATTTTGTCTGGAAAATTATTTATGCTAATTTATGCAAAATTTATTCATAAATCACAAAAAAAATGTTTTTTCTTCTTCATTTGTTGATCAATTTCAATTTTGTTTGCTTTATATGATAGCTCGAGGTGGTGATACAAAATTTCAACACAGAATTTTAAAACTCATTAAATATGCTAATTTATTCATATATTTTCAAAACTCACAAAAATTACTTGTTTATTTGTTGATTGATTTTGACTATTTTTGTTCCATCTGAGAGCTACATGAGGTTCACCAAGGTTCTATACAGAGTTAAAAAATTTTGACTAGAAAATTATTTATGGTTAATTTATATGAAATTTATTCACAGATCACAAACAAATGTAATTTCTTCATCAATTTCAATTCTATATCCTCAATTTATGTCACCAATATAATTCCCTACAGTGTCAACTGGGCTGGAATTAAAATTGTGTTAAATTTCGTTGCGAGATGCCGGAAGAGCTCCACATCATTGATGTGCTAGTTAAGAAGTTCTTGCGGTTCGGGTTTTGTTGTTGTTGTTGTTGTTGTTGTTGTTGTTGTTGTCTCGCCTGCACGAGACCATGTGCGCCGCTTTTCCGACTGCAGCGAATACGACGGCGGTGTTGTCAACATTGAATTTTAACCAAGGTTAACTGTTTGAAATGTCATCATATAACTTAGAAAGTATATGGACCTATAGTCCATGAAACTTGGACATAAGGTCGAGCAAGTATTACTTAATTCTGCCCGAGTTTCAGGTCACATGGCCAAGGTCAAAGGCCATTTAGAGTCAATGAACTTAGACCATGTTCCACATGGAAATCTTAACCAAAGTTAAGTCTTTGAAATGTCATTACTTTAAAAGTTTATAGATTTGGATCTAGTTCATGAAACTTGGACAAAGGTCAATAGATCAATATATTTTGACCACCGTGGTATTTGTTGAAATACTTTGAAGTTTATGGATCTACATGTAATTCATGATACTTGGACAGAACGGTAATCAAGTATCACTGATCGTCTTGCCCAAGTCTTAGGTCATTATGGTTAAGGTCTAAGGTCATTTGATTTCAATGAATCTGGTACTTTATTCATGTGAATGGTGTATTATATTGCTATATTGTATTGTGTAATGCAAGCAACACTACCAAAGGTGTTATACTTGTTTTCAAAGCTTTTGGAGTATCATCATAATCATCATCATCATCATCATCATCACTATGGTTATTATGATTATCATTATTACTATTATTACCACTATGGTGATGATTATTATCATTAGTATCATATTACTACTACTATTACTACTACTACTACTATTATTATTATTATTATTATTATTATTATTATTATTCAATTGTTTAAAAAGAACCTTTGTCCATTCTTTATCATATGCAGAGGCACAGGAGCGTCAAACACAAGGGAAGGAGGAAGCGAAGGAGAGGGAAAATGCAAAGATTCAGCTAAAATCCGATCTAAAGAAATTGGAAGGTTTCAAAAAGCTGACCCTTGACAAATTCATCGAACGGGTGTACAAGCAGTGGCCTCCCAAGGGGGTTGATAAGTCCAAGTTGCGCAGCCCATCTTCCGCATCATCGAAGAGTTCGACAAGACGGCTCCTCATCCATGCAATTGCATTCTACCATCCAGATAAGGTGGATAAGAAAAAGCACGGCGTAAAATGGCATGTATTGTGTGACGAGATTACAAAATGTCTGAATGCTCTACTTTCGGATGTTAATATATAAATATGTGGGAAAAGAAACAGCTCCTTACAGCAGAGGCGTCGGTCCCGCGGGAAGGCAGGGGGCCATCTTCCCCCCAAAGAAAAAAAAAGATAACTTGGAAAGTGTATAATACACAATGAAAATATCATGAAAAAGCATTGAAAAGCTCAATAAGACCAACTTGGCATAAACATACTATCCACCTTAGAAGATTGTCATTTTTTCGGTAACCCGAAATTTGTTGACATAATTTTTCACTCCCGAAAACATCCGAAACATAGATTACGGCCCCTGCCTCAGAATATGTTGGAAGGAGAAAAGGGATGGGTGTGCTGCTACGCGTGGGGAGGTAACCGCCCCTATACATTTTCAAGAAGTTAGATAAAAGTTTTTAAACAGAACATAAGAAAGAGAAATGAAGGAGAAAGAGGAAAGAGGAATATAAGCAGAGTGGTTTTGGTCGCGTAACCCTATATACCTATGTTATTCAATTAATAAGCCCCCCCCTCTCGCATTATTCTATGTATGTAGTTAATATATTATTAGACGTATTATTTTATATACACCGTTAACCATCAGAAATTTCAAATATATTGTGCGCTATAATATTACAGTATTACATACTGGAGAGAATACGGCATTGCTGTTTATTTCAGTTTTAATACCAATATGTTTCTTTTACTTTTATCAAATCCAACTTAACACTAATGTGAATTCCACTCAAAGAGAAAATGGACTAGCAAATTGTTTCTATTGCAGACAAATGGGATCGGTTTGACGAAATTGAATAGAATGACTCGAGTTTGACAAGTTGTATTTCAGTGTATGACTCTAAATCTGCCCTACCATTACGTCATCACATCAACACAGAAGAGCTTAATTCCAAAAGGGGCTTAATCCACTTTTGACCAAAATTGATTTATTGATAGCAATATATGTATCTTAGACGTGGGAATCAAATACAACCATATCGCATTTGAACAAAAAATCTTTGGAGAAGGTTGGTAAAAATTGATTGAAAATTTGAATTTTATTCCAACAGATGCTTAATCTAAACAGTTTTATTCAAAAAGGAGCTAAATCCACCATGTAAAAGGGTGATGAATATCTTATTCAAGCCGATTTTTTTTTCTTGTTTTCTTTTTTTAGTTATGATTTCGGAATAATCTAAGCAATAGCCAGTTGGTTGTGTAAGTTCATGGTGTAAAAGGAAAGAACCATCTGGATGTTAGTATCCGGCTATTTCTTTTTTGTTAAATTGAATATTTCCCGATGTCTTGTGTTTCGGCACTAGCAGTGGTGTGGTGGGGTTCCAGTTCTTATTTTTTCCCCATTTCATATATAGTGCTAGCTGTTTTGCTTGAAAAGAAAATATACTAAGATTTCATATAAAAAATTGACATGTCTTGCTTTTGCTTTGGGAATATTATCAGTCTTGTTCTAGAAAGTAGCCAATATGTTTTTAAACAATGTCTTGTTTGTGTTACATGTTTAATAAACGTTAACTTCTTATTTTATTTTGCTTCTTAATTTAATCCTGTTAGTTTGATAATTGCTGGTTTGCAGTATTCGTATCAATAAAATTTGCACATGATTTTGTATGATGCCTCTGATGATGATGACGACGGTGATGCTGATGGTGATAGTGATCATTACGGTAGTGATGATGATAACGATGATTATGATTATGATTATAATGATGATGATAATGATAACGATTATGATGATGATGATGACGGCGATGATAATGATGATGTAGATGATAAGAATGACACGACATTGATAATAGAAGTAATAAATAATCGATGCATCCATGCTTCACATATCGAGTTTCAAATTTATTTTCAACGCTTACCCTTAAATAAATACATACAAGTCATAAACAAAGCTTACATTTCAGCCACTTTTACTCTACGGATTACAAAAAAACATTCAATATTGTGCATCCTAAAGACGAGAAAAACCTAAAGATGAAATAACAACGTTAGATCAAAATAATTCATCCACCATTATCCAGTGAAAATTGAAAATACTCTCGACCCCTAAAAATCAAGCGATTGTTGTTTTCGTCTCACCTGCATAGCAGAGTGAGACTATAGGCGCCGCTTTTCCGACGGCGGCGGCGTCAACACCAAATCTTAACCTGAGGTTAAGTTTTTGAAATGACAGCATAACTTAGAAAGTATATAGACCTATGATGTGGAAGAGATCTAGTTCATGAAACTTGGCCATAAGGTTAATAAAGTATTACTGAATATCCTGCCTGAGTTTCATGTTACATGACCAAGGTCAAAGGTCATTTAGGGTCAATGAACTTAGACCATGTTGGGGGAATCAACATCAAAATCTTAACCTAAGGTTAAGTTTTTGAAATGTCATCATAACTTAGAAAGTATATGAACCTAGTTCATGAAACTTGGCCATAAGGTTAATCAAGTATCACTAAACATCCTGCATGAGTTTCACGTCACATGACCAAGGTCAAAGATCAGTTAGGGTCAATGAACTGAATTGGGGGTATTTGTTGAATTACCATCATAACTTTGAAAGTATGTCGTTCTAGTTCATAAAACTTGGACAGAAGAGTAATCAAGTATCACTGAACATCCTGTATGCATTTTAGGTCACATGACCAAGGTCAAAGGTCAATGAACTTTGGCCATAATGGGGGTATCTGTAGAATTACCATCATAACTTTGAAAGTTTATGGATCTGACTCGTGAACTTGGACATAAGAGTTATCAAGTATCACTGAACATCCTGTGTAGGTTTAAGGTCACATGATCAAGGTCAAAGGTCATGTAAGGTCAATGAACTTTTGCCACGTTGGGGGTATTTGTTGAATTACCATCATATCTCTGTAAGTGTATTGGTCTAGTTCATAAAACGTGGAAATAAGAGTAACCAAGTATCACTGAACATCTTGTGCGAGTTATAGTAGTTTTCAAAGTCAGCACTGCTGCTATATTGAATCGTGTGATGCAGGTGAGACCGCCAGAGGCATTCCACTTGTATTTTAAATCTATATCTGTATTTAAAAAAAGGAAGGAAGAAAGAAAATGGATAGAAGTCGTGTTTGCTCGCCAGTAGCGTACCTAGGATTTTGCACTGGGGGGGGGGGGCAAAACCGTCCGCCAATAAATTTGACAAACAAAAAAAAGGTCTTCAATGAAAAAGATTTTCAATGGTACCAGAAAAAAAATTGACCAGCAAAAAATAAAAATAAAACAGTCTTCAAGCTCGTCGGGGGGGGGGACAAAAAAGGTCTTCAAGCTCGTCAGGGGGGAAAGGTTTTCAAGCTCGTCAGGGGGCAGACTGCCCGGCTCGGTGTAAAAATGGCAGAGGTAATAATGGCAGAGGTAAAAATGGCAGAGGTAATAATGGCAGAGGTAAAAATGGCAGAGGTAATAATGGCAGAGGTAAAAATGGCAGAGGTAAAATTGGCAAAGGTAAAAATGGCAGAGGTAAAAATGGCAGAGGTAAAAATGGCAGAGGTAAAAATGGCAGAGGTAAAAATGGCAGAGGTAAAAATGGCAGAGGTAATAATGGCAGAGGTAAAAATGGCACAGGTAATAATGGCAGAGGTAATAATGGCAGAGGTCATAATGGTATAGGTAAAAAGGGTCTTAAACCCCCATGCAAAAAAAAAAAAAAAAAGCCCCCGCATGTAAGCCCTACATAGATTAACTAAGAAAGGTTCTAAGAAAATAAAAATAATGGAAAGGGTGACATTTTAAAAATCATATATAGATCGTCTGCACCAAATTGATAATCTTTTGGTTGGAATATCTTATTTTTCTGGACTCTCATGGACGGCCTTCTCATGTCAAATCGCTGTATTAATATTCAAATTTAAAGCACACTCTTGATCGCAATTTTACTTAATTCATTTAATGGGAAGTTCAATTTCAGTTAAAAGTCATTGTAGAATAGCAAAAAATAAACAATAAAATGATATTGGTGAGGGTTTTATGAAATCAATCAAAGATTAAAAAAGCTATACTTCTATACTTTAATGATGACGTCATTTGCGAGCAGTTTTCCCATATTTGGTGTATAGAAAATATTAATGAAATGTAATTTTCTAGAAAAAAATCAAAATGTTTTTTTTTGTATCTTCAGTATATATCAAGAGACAAATCATTTCTCTTACGCTCCTGAAATATCTATTTAAAACAATTATGAACCATTTTGTAGTGCATAAGGGGCAGCTTCCCATATATGACGTCAAACCCTTCGGGAACCTGACATCCACTTGGACTAGCTGCATTGAGGTATTGCTCTAAAGACTGAACAATAATTGTATCATTTACATTTAACGTATCACATTAAATTCGGGCAGACCCAGGATTTTCCGGGGGGGGGGCACATTTTCCTGAAAAATGACACGCAAAAAAGTTTTCCACCTACTAACTCGTCCACAAAAATAAGTAGCCAGCAGAAAAGGGTCTCGCTTTAAAAAGGGGGCACGCTTCAGTTAGAACCGCATATTTGCTAAGATTTTAATTGTACCTCTCAAGGGGGGGGGGGGGCACGGGCCGGCTGTGCCCCATGGATCCGCCAGTGACATCAATATCTATTCATCATGATCCATCATGATGTGGAAATAAAGAAAATTACTTTTATTACAGAATGTTCAGTTATTTTTTGTTATCCAGGTTAAATTAATAATAATAATAATTTTTGATCGCCCACAAATGTAATAATGACTTTACCCACAAATGTAATAAATTTGAAGGGATTTTTGGCGAATCCGTTCTAAACTAAAATATAATGCGTTCATATAGCGATGGACCTATTGTTATAGGTCCATGATATAGCACAAAAGTGCAATCTTTTTTCCAGACCCGGTTAATTAAAAAATTATAATGTAAGTCCAAAGTCTTTTTTCCAGACCCGGTTGATTCAAAAATTATAATATAAGTCCAAAGTCTTTTTT
This sequence comes from Lytechinus pictus, assembly GCF_037042905.1. NCBI lineage: Eukaryota > Metazoa > Echinodermata > Echinoidea > Temnopleuroida > Toxopneustidae > Lytechinus > Lytechinus pictus. Next base: position 9,315,886 of record NC_087260.1, read on the forward strand.
CCAGACCCGGTTGTTTAAAAAATTATAATATAAGTCCAAAGTCTTTTTTCCAGACCCGGCTGTTTCCAAAATTATGGTATAATTCCAAAGTCTTTTTTCCAGACCCGGTTGTTTCAAAAATTATAATATAAGTCCAAAGTCTTTTTTCCAGACCCAGTTATTTTAAAAATTATAATATAAGTCCAAAGTCTTTTTTCCAGACCCGGTTGTTGCAAAAATTATAATATAAGTCCAAAGTCTTTTTTCCAGACTCGCTTTGGTTCGGAAATTATGGATGATTGTTTAAGGGGGAATTTATATTTTTGTTGTGTATATTCTAAGCGCCTTGTTTCATTGGCTTTTCTTATCTTTTTTCAAAAAGTATATTTTCTCCTGTCTGTCTCCTTCTCTTTGGCTGTTGTCAAGCGGCGGGATTCCGCGGAACCCTGGGACCCCCCCCCCCCCGACTGGCTAAGGCCCTGGTATATGAATGCAATTGACATATGAAATTATTGATTATACTTAGTATAACCTAAACTTTGAAGTATGGAATAAATCCATGCAGGGGCCCTCTCATGCCCTTATAAATTTCGAGTACATTTTACTCATTGTGTTTCTTTTCGACAATTTCAGCAGATTTCTGATCAAATACTATATATTATAATAATGATGATGATAATGGTGATAACAATGATAGTAATAATGATAGCGAAGATAACAGCAATAATAATAATGATGATAGTGATATTAAATAACCCGGTAGAACACGCGGCCACGATGATGACCAAAGAGAAAAAGAACAACGCCATCTTCCTCTGATGAGTATCTATCTTGTAACAATCCCAAAGATTCTACAGCTCTTTGGAAAACACAGGGCTTAGCTGGATCAGTAGAACTTCTGAAATTAATAATTTTGTTTACCAAAACACCGTGGTGTTGATTTTCTTTTATTTTTATTATCTCTCTGTTTGTCATGGAAGAGCTTCGGAAGTATCAAGTAAGATCCGGTTTATATCACATATCCGTTTTGGCCATGTTGTAAACCGGGGAGGATTTCTGCCAAGCTCTTGCTCCCCAAATATAAATAACCAAATTAAATAAATGAACGAATAAATTAGTAAATATATCAGAAGAAGAAGGGGAAGAAGAAGAAGAAGAAGCAGAAGAAGAAGAAGAATCAGAAGAAGAAGAAGAAGGGAAGCAGGCGACCCCCATTTGTATACCTTTACCTACCTCTATTATTTTTCTACTTTTTTTCAATAAACTTTTTGTCAGGGGGAACTTCCCCTTTGAAGCGGAAATTCGACGTAAACAGGATTATGCTTGCTACTTCCGAAACTCTTACACGCAAAAGAAAACCTACACCACAGCGTTTTACTATAAAACAAAATAATTTGCAGAAGTTGTATTAATCTAAGCCTTGTGTTTGCCAAAGAGCTGGAGAATATCTAAGACAAGATGAATGCTCAGGGGAAGATGCCGTTGTTCTTTTTCTCTTTGGTCATCATCGTGGCTGCGTGTTCTACCGGGGCACTAGCGGGATGCTGTTGTCCTACATACTGGACTGCTTTCGGACAATATACTGCTACAGGTAAAACAAAATAATCAACAAGCTTATTCTTTTTAATTTGTTAAGTGGCTGTGGCATTGTGAATTTGAAGTATCGGACAACTATAGATCAGGTTTGCAGTGATCTAAAGCAACATGGACAAACATGGACATAAAATTTATGGCTCTCGATTTAATATCAGTCATGTTAGTTAAATCAATGAGAATTAGATAAACATTATTATCAGTGCCAAAGCCTGGTTACCGCATCTTATAAAAGGATGTCAATCAGCAAGTTAACTTTGCTCGCTTACTTTTATGTCGTCATTAACATTTTGCCTTTGTGTATGACTATCTCATATCTCACCCAGTAAACTCTGACGTCATTATTTGCAATTTCTCATCATTTAACTCTTTTTGCAGCCGTGCATGGTAATGTAATTTTCTTTTGTGTTTTAATATGATCGAATGACCATGATCCCCTAATAGCAGATAGATTCTCTATTAAAAATTATAATATCATTTGTCCCTGGGTCTCTGCCCTCTTTCCGATCCGTTTTAGGTTTTTTGCCTACAACAAAACATGGGAGGACGCAGAGAACTACTGCCAGTCGTATAGTGTGCCCTCTCTCGGCAGTGGAGGGACAGTTATCGACAGCCTTGGGCACCTTGTTTCTATCCATTCTGAGAAAGAGCAAAACTTCATCTCAACAATTTTCAGAACTTCCCGGAAAAAAGAGGTCAGTTAAGGCATACAAATCAAGATGCAGGAGGAAGGGGGGGGGGGGAATGAGAGAGAGAAGGGTGGACTATATTTTCATAAAACAATTATGTCGAATCTATCACAAAATTGGATTTTCGAACTTAAAATGTCAAATTCTTTGCCAAATACTATTTATCTGACCCCCTGAATTTTTGTTTTGGCTCATCATGCCACTGGGCAGACATAAACATGTTTGAAACAAAAAGCAACAACATAATATTCACACAGACCCAGCATGATAAGAATAATATTTATAATAAAGTTGCTTACAATTTAGATCACGTGTTTACTGAGTTTAAGCATACGTCCATGGTTTAATTAAGCAATTATTGATAAATCAAAACTCGTGAAAAAGATGCATGAGTATTCCACTTTCTTTTTGGGAGCGTTTTTTTTTTTTTTTTTTTTTGGGGGGGGGGGGGGCGACCGCCCCCACCGCACCGCCCCCCCCCTGGCTACGCGCCTGCGTCTACGTCCTGGCTTACACTCATCTGGTACGGTGTCACTCTTCATATACCCATCACACACCTAAAGGGATTATGAGACCGTGCCTTTTCATCCATTGCTCCGTGCCTCTGGAACTCCCTCCTCCCTTCTTCACTCCGTCATGTCCGTGAAATTGACCTCTTCAAATCGTCTCTCAAAACTCACTTATTTCAGCAGATGTGTAGTAATTAGCTTATAATTGGATGAGCCTGCACTTTTGAATGTTTTTGAACAGAAATATGGCGCAATGTAAATGCTGTGGATCATCATCATCAAGATAGTTTAAATGGGTGTGCTTGCGTCTAATTTCCTAGTCTTTTCCCGTGCACAGGGCCCCTTTCACAGAAATGCTCTCAATTTTATCCATGGACTTCTATATAATCTTTTATATATCTCTTTATACCCGGATGTATATGCACGTTTAATTTTTTTAATTATACTTATTTTGTTTGTATGTTTATATTTTCATATATCTATTTATACTTTTTCTCTAAAGCGCTAAATGATAGATTTATGTTTATATATGCGCTCTATAATTATATCGTATCATCGTCATCAATTATCATCATCATCACTAATATCGTAATTATTATCATCATTTATAATTATAATAACATTTATTTATCATCATCATTTTTATTATTATTACTATTACTATTGTTATTATCATCAATATAATTATTATTTGCATATCTCAGACTGCACCGGCGGCCATGTGGCTCGGACTTCACGATATATCAACTGAAGGTGAATTTGAATGGACAGACGGGACTCCGATGGACTTCACCAAGTGGTCACCAGGACAACCAGACGACTATCGGACGCGGGAGGATTGTGGGCTGATGAGAAGCGATTATGGAAACAACTTGTGGAATGATGGAGGATGCCAAAGTGGCAACGTGCCCTATTTCATCTGCAAACTTCCAGCTAATTAGCTAGGCCTATTGAGATGAAATCTACCATACACAATGATAACGACAACGACGTCAGCGGCGGTGGTGATAAGAAAAACTTAAAACTGAATTCAAAAGATCTTTCTCTTATAAAGCAACTACCAATTCTATCCATTATTTGAAATGAGGATGCCAATTTACTGGCCAAACTGCAGTGGCGTAGAGATAAGGGGTTTGGGGCGCTTACTCCCCCCCCCAAAAAAAAAAAGGGGGAAAAGAAAAGAAAAGCGAAGAATAGGCAAGAGGGAAGGTTGAAATATGATTATTTCTGAATAAAAATTATGTGAAAATTCTATCTCAAGATTTTTTTTTTCTAAATAAAACTAAATGTCAAAAAAATTTCTTGTTCGCAACTTTTTATAAAATTTGCTCAAAACGCCATGTCAGTCAACCTCAAATTTTTGGGCTCTTTACGCCAGTGATTACAACATAAGCTTTGTTCTGGTATTCCTTCGTTAAGTTTTGTATATCATTTTATGCTTACTATATAATTTTGTGTTATATGGATTAACTATTTAATGTTAATTTTCACAAAATTTGTTTTTAGTACAATTTAATCATATCATGTTTATGTATTATATCTATGCTTGTTCAGGTGCACTGCAAAAACTCCGGTGTTGATTTAACACCAGCCCGGAATCTATATTATGTCCACACCAGAGAAGTATTGAAACAACACCAGTTTGGAATCAAAACGATGTTGTTTTAATACTGATTGGTGGTATATAAACACCTTTCTGGTGTTAGACCAATCTCTGGTGTGGATTATATAGATTCCGGGCTGGTGTTAAATCAACACCGGAGTTTTTGCAGTGTGGCGGGCTCCGCTGCTACGCATTTTTTTATTCATCGAACCGGACGACCCTTCATCTTATTTTAATATACTTTGTAATGAAACAAAAACAAATATGTGAATGAGTAAATAAATACATATATGATACCAGTTTATTTAAGTTAGAGAGTCAAAAGGGGCCTAAGCTTTCGATCCTAGCAGAATCTTCGTCGGAGGCAAAATGACCAGTTTATTTAAGTGATAATTACAAAATAATAAATGTATACAGGGCAGTAGCCAGGATTTTCTATGAGGGGGCTCCGAATTATAAAGAGTGAACCTTTCTATTTTCTTCCGCAAATACTTTTCACAGATCGGCCGCTTAAATGAGAACTGCATGGACAAGCTCTACCTTAAATAATTTACAAGGTCTTATCTGAACAAGTGCCAGTGGAGCGCCTCTGTCAGTCTCAACTGCATCACGCGATTCAATCTAGCAGCAGTGCTGACTTACAAAACTACTATAAAATAATTATTCACAAAAACACAATTCATATAATGATACAATACTATGTTCATTGACAATAAATGACATTTGACCTTGATCATGCGACCTAAGACTTGTCAGTGACACTTGATATCCACATTTTATAAACTATATCTATAATCTTTGAAAGTTCATTAACCCTAAATATATAGCTTTGACTTTGGTCATGTGGCCTGGCACTCGCATGAGATATTTCGGTGATAGTTGATTACTCTTATATCCAAGTTTTATGAACTAGATTCATGCACTTTCGGAGTTATGATGGTTATTCAACAATTACACCCGACATGGCCAAAATTAATTGACCTTCGACCTTGGTCGTGTGACCTGAAACTCGCACAGGATGTTTAGTGATACTTAATTACTCTTATGTCCAAGTTTTATGAACTAGACCAATACACTTACAGAGTTATGATGGTAATTCAACAAACTTACCCCCAACATGGCCAAGGTTCATTGACCTTAATGACCTTTCACCTTGATCATGTCACCTGAAACTTGCACAGGATGTTCAGTGATACTTGATTACACTTATGTCCAAGTTTCATGAATCAGATCCATAAACTTTCAAAGTTATGATGGTATAATTCAACAAATACACCCAACTTGGTAAAAGTTCATTGACCCTAAATGACCTTTGACGGTCATGTGACTTGAAACTCAGGCAGGATATTCATTGATTACCCTCATGGCCAAGTTTCATGAACTAGGTCCATATTTTCTAAGTTATGATGACATTTCAAAACCTTTACTTTAATTAGTTTAAGTTGCAACAAAGCGCAATCTGAGATTTGTAGTATACAGAGTCCTGAAAACATGGAAACGGACCCGTTTAGGACCGTTTCCAGTGACTCATGAACTAGGTCCATATACTTTCTAAGATATGCTATCATTTTAAAAACTTAACCTTCCGTTAAGATTTGATGTTGACGCCGCTGTTGGCAAGCGGCGGGGTTCCGTGGAACCCAGGGAAGCCCAAAAAAAAAAATGGGAAGCCCCCCCCCCAAAAAAAAAAAAAAAAAAAAAAAAAAAACTGGCTAAGGCACGCTCTTGTATATGAATATAATTGACAGAAATTATGGATTATACTTATCAAAACCTAAACTTTGAAGTATGGTATGACGGCAATGAAAAATCCATGCAGGGCCCTCACGTGCCCTTATATATTTAGAGTACATTTTACTTGTGTTTCTTTTCAGCAAATCAGCATATTTATGCTCAAATAATAAATATGATAATAATAGTAATGATGATAATGATAATAATAATGGTGATAACAATGATAGTAATGATAGCAATAATAATGATGATAATGATATTAAATAACCCGGTAGAACACGCGGCCACGATGATGACCAAAGAGAAAAAGAACGGCATCTTCCCCCGATGAGCCAGTATGATCTATCTTGTATCAATCCCAAATATTCTACAGCTATTTGGAAAACACACAGGGCTAAGCTGGATCAGTGGAACCTCTGAAATTAATAATTTTGTTTACTAAACACCGTGGTGTTGATTTTCTTTTACTGATATTATCTCTCTGTTTGTCATGGAAGAGCTTCTGAAGTATCAAGTAGAATCCGGTTTATATGACATATCCGTTTTGGTCATGTTGTAACAGGGGTGGACCCAGAATTGATCGGGGAGGATTTCTGCCAAGCTCTCGCTCCCCAAATATAAATAAATAAAATGAATGAATAAGTAAATATATCAATCAATAAAAAGAAGAGAAGGAGGAAGAGGAGGAGGGGGTTCATCATTATGATCATCGTTATTGCTATTATTATTATTGCTATTCTCATTATTACTGTTATCATTTTTATTATTTGCATATGATGTAAATAAACACATAGGCCTGTTTTCTGAAGTCAGGTTTAACTTAGACCATGGTCTAACTCTGTGCTAAAATTATGGGAAGCCAAAAGTGTCACAATTTTTATTAACTTGTATGTTTCTTATGTTTACTGCATGTGCTCTTTCCCGATTCATCGATGGTGAAGACAATCATCCGTTTATACTTCCTACACAATTATGAAAGATTTGAGAGCCAAATGAGGTGAAAAAAATATTATACATCTACTGCTAGTGATTTATGTAACAATTGGCTATCCATACTTAAACCACAACTTTAAACCTGAGTTTAAGTTAAAGCTGACTCCAGAATACGGGCCATAGGAAACAATTTATATATGTGATAACAAAATAATGGATTATGATTGATATAATGAAATTATTGACTAAACTAATACATGTATAACCTAAACTTTGAAGTATTGTATGACCGCCTTGTATAAATCCAGGGGCCCTTGCATACCCTTGTCAATTTCGACCACATTAATTTTTTACCGGTGTTTTTCCCCCAGCAAATACGCACATTTCTGCTCAAATAAACAAGTTGGGGATAGGAAATAGTAAAGCAATCTATGCCGAAAATGCAGTTTGGACGGTTAAAAGCTTTTAGGGGCCAGGGCACTGGCGTAAATCCCGGGGGGGGGATATACCCCCCCACTTTTCGAGGAGGGGGGGGGGGTGACCTGTACGAACATCCCCCCAGTTTTTACGAAATAAATGAAAAAAAATCACAAGAGATAATTGTTTTATTGGTGAAAATTCTTCCTAATATACCGCTTAACAAATAAAACAATATTATTGAATCATAAAATGCAAATAAAGAGCCCGTTCACCATTTCCAAACGAAATACTTATGTCCTTATTATAACATTGAAGAGAAACCCCCGTTTCTTCCAATTCATAAATGTTTGGGTCTTTGGGAAGGGATTAAGATGGAATGTCAAAACATTTTTAATGTAATCTCTAATAAAACCATTAAACCATCATGGGGTAAAAAAGATAATAATATTGGAGGGGTATTTGCCATATGGACATACAGTGGCGTAACTACGGGGGACATGGGGGGCACATCCCCCCCCCCCCATCGGCTGACCCCAAAAAACGGGGAAAGGGGGAAAGAAGAAAAGAGGGAGAAAGGAAGAGAAACGTAGTGGGAAAGAAGAAAATATTCATTATAATGTTATATTATAATTATGTTATGTTACATAATACATAAGAAACAGTTTTATTATAATTTTGTGAAAAATAATTTGCCCAGGGCCTAAGTCTTCATTGTTCCTGGTGCTCGCATTGTCTGTTTAACGAGATATATAATCCTGTTGTACTAAAACATCCCGTTTTCAAGTCGATATAAAACAAATATATTTCCTAGCACTCGAGTTATCATTGTTTCATGTAGTGACATATGACATATGCTTCTTTTTCATGACTCAAAAAGTGATTGCCCCATGTTAAGGTCTTCGTATACATGTATATGAAACATTTCCTGTCCGTTATTACGTTCGCATTAATGGATTGGTGAGATATGTCTGCTCTTCATGAATTCCTAAAATCAGTCCTTAAAATGTCCCTTCTTCTGATCTGAATATCAAAAATTTTCAGCTCGCGCTTCGCATCATTTGGTTAATGAAATATGTATGGTCCTAGTTAATTCCTACAAAGAAACCTTAGAATGCCCCACTTCAGGTCTGAATTATATAAAGTTTTCAGCTCGCGCTTCGCGCTCGCATTGTTTAGCGAGACAGGTACCTATCATGATTACACAAATTTGATTATTATGTCCCTTTTATGTGTGAATATAACAAAATTTCAGCTCGCGCTTCGCGCTCGCATTATTCGATCAGCGAGATACATATCCGTTTAATGACAATGTCCTTAAAATGTCTCTATTAGGTCAGTATAACTGGCAACTGAGCGCGCTTCGCGCGCTCCCTAGCGCACTCACTCAGTGATTAAAATTTTTTGCTGGTGCCCCCCCCCCCAATGCCGTGACCCATAGTACGCCACTGTGGACATATCAATGACAATTCCTTGCATATCTAAAAACATGATTGCAAAAAAAATGCAAAAATATTTCAGTCATCCCCCCCACCCATCAACACGGATTTACGCCAGTGGGCCAGGGGTTCGGTTTCTCCCCCTTTCGTACTTGTCAGCTGACATACTGTTTTAAAGAACATTTTAACTGCTCCCTTGACCACAATGTCATTTTTCCTACTGGTCGCAATTCATCCGATTACATATAAGATGGCGTCGGTTTTGATGAGAATGACAGGAAGTGATGGGGATGATGATGATAATGATAATGAGGGTGATGGAGACAATAGCTGGATTTATAAAGCGTTTTTGCCCGAGGATACAAAGCGCTGCTATCATTACCCGGCTTCAGCTCAAGCTACCATCACCTCAATTCACCTGGGACGGGTGCAGCACAGTGTAAATTTCTTGCTGAAGGAAATCACGCAATGGCTAGCATTCGAACCCACGACTCTCTGTTTGAAAGGCGAGAATCAGAGATGGTGGTATATAGTGATGATGATGATGGTGGTGATGGAGATGGCGGTAGTGATGATGAGGATGACGATGGAGATGGTGGTAGTGATGATGGAGATGGTGGTAGTGATGATGATGAGGATGATGGTGGTGATGATGATGATTATGATGATGGAGATGGTTATGGGGGTAGTGATGATTATAATGGTGATGATAGAGATGATGAAGATGATTAGGTATTAATGCTGCTGATGGTGATGAAGATGAAGAGGATGACAGGGAGCAATGGGATGAAGATGTTGCCAATGAAGGTGATGATGACGGTGGTTATGAGATCAATGATGATTGTGATAACTGTGATGATGATGGTGATGATGATGGTGATGATGTTGATGTTGATGATGATGATGTTGATGGTGATGATGGTGATGATGATGGTGATGGTGATGGTGATGATGGTGATGATGATGATGATGATGTTGGTGGTGATGATGATGGTAATGATGATGATGGTGATGATGATGGTGTAAGTAATAATAATGAAATTAAAACAAAAATAATACAGCAATACATATATATATATACAAAATAATAACAAAATATAATTGATGATAATAAATATAAAGGTGAGAAATACCAGAGACATGTAGGGAAAAAAAGTATATTCACATTGATATTTTATTTAAAAAAGAACATCCGTAATCCATTCAATCAAATATCAAAGATCTCATTGTAGATATGCATTGTTCTGGAAATACTATTACTAGTATTTTGTGAGTACGTTCGACCACATGACTCTTTTAAATAACACTGTGTTAACAACATCACAATAAATTGTGTTCTGTGCATTAATGACACTGTAAGATGAACTGAGCTGGAAATCACATTTTACCTGCCTCTCAGGAGTATAGCCTTAGTTTGTTTACCATCGACATATAATTGCATATTTCAATCATTCAAACATGGATGATTAGGAATCATTAAATGCGATGAAGCATATTTTCAGTCTTTTGTGATCATTGAAACATAATTCACTATTACAAAATATGATGTTGATCATGGCTTTTATTTTCCTCAAGGGGTATATCCTTTCAATTGATATACAATTCTTGGTATTTCGTTCGGTATTCACTGCACAAACGTTTTTCAAAGAATGCATGTCAGACTACCGTGTGAGTAAAAAAAAACACTTTGCACCTCACAAATCTCCAATTTTACCCTAATAGTAATACTTGGAAGACGAGGGGATGGGCTGATTAAACCCCCCCCCCCCCGACATTATTCGCAATAAATCGGGCGCACAAAAGTTTCTCACTGTGCTGCTCACTGACTTTTTACTTTCATGTCTTGCACAACTTTTGAGACCAAATTTGTGATCCCGGATACGGCTCTGAAATAAGGCAACATATTTTAAGTGCATGATGCAGACCCAAAATTGCTCCAAAACTTGAGTTTGTGTACAAATCCAACACAAACTGTGTATTAAGCAAAAATTCATAAATGTTGAATCGATCACAGACTTTTGCATAAGGGTTAGTGAGATTCATATTCCGTTTTTCATTTCTTTTATTCGATTCAAAATGAATAAAACCAACAAAAACTTTCAATACTGTCGAATTGATCACTGACTTTTGTATAAGTTTTACAGTGAAATCCATATTCCATTTTTCATTCCTTTATTTTATTCGAATTGAATAAAACCAACTAAAACTTTCAATACTGTTACATTGATCACTGACTTTTGCATAAGAGTTACAGTGAGATTCATATTCCATTTTTCATTCCTTCACTTTCTTGGCATTCTTTAAGACTGGTAACAAGTGAGGCATGGAAATAATAAACTGCATGATATCAAACCATAGCCAAAACTACAAAATATCATTAATCCTCTGAAAAAATTGATATTTCATTGATAATGTACATGTAAAATAGATTTAAAAATTCCACTATAAATTAAAAGACGAAGGTCCAAATGTGATAATTTCTGGTCTAGACAATCTTTGTGGCCTTCTAAGAAAATTGACCCCCCCCCCCTTTTGCCTAGTTAGGATTTATAGTGATACTCTTCAATTGAACAAAATATCTTTGACATTTATTATTTAACCATAAAAGGAATTACTTTACCCACCACTTTTCTGGAACAAAGAAAGATAACACTGCAAAATTTAATGACATAATTCTTAAGTTTTGCGTATAAAAAAAAAAAAAAAAAATTGCGACACACTGGTGACGCATCACAACGCCACATTACCTTTTCCAAGAAAACGTCATGCCAATGTCATTGTGTGCTTTGGCTAAAGATGGAATTTATATAAGGCGATAATTTTTCATTTTAATTGGAAAAAAGATATACATTTAACTTTTTCTATTTATCTTGATGAAACTTCCAAATACGATTTTAGGTTAACATGTGCTTTTTGAAGCTCAAAAAAAAAATCAAAATTCACTTTGAAAAGACTTATTGTTGGTTTTGGGGTGACAGAAAAAAAGGGGCAAAAACAATTGTGTGTAGTCCCATACATTCTTACTGTGGACAGTACATGTGACCTCACCATTTTTGTGACTTATTGCTTGTCAGCAAACATCAATTCTTATGTACATCACTTTGAGACAGGTTAATCCAGTATTCAAATTCACAATAAGAACCCTGTTTTCATTGAGACTTGTTATTAATAACAAATGTGTAATTTCTATAACAAGATTACTGTCAGTCAATCATATTGAGTGATCTCAGTAGCTTTTATCTTTAACTACACACTTGATACTATAAAAAAATTTCTATTAACGGGCTACGGTACTAAATCCATGTTTTTAACAGCGTTCTTCAAGTTACCAGGACTTATATCATATATAACAAGAATGTTTATGAAATCTCAATGAGTGCGGGGTGCCTAGATTAAAGGTCACGTGCAGTGGCGTACCTAGGATTTTCAACGTCTTCAAGACTCGTCAGGGGGGGCAGGGATATGTCAAATGCGTGGGTTGTGACTCATCAGGGGGGGGGGCAGTCTGCCCCCTCTGCCCCCCCCCCCCCGTAGGTACGCTAGTGGTCACGTGTTTAATGACCTATGTCCCATTGTTCTCATAGCTGCAAGCCTCAAGGCTTCATCATCATCTGACTCATTACCCTGATCTCCTTTGGTCACAAGTTCACCAGATTTAACGTTCACCACTGCAAGGTGTCTCTTCTCCATCCTCTCTCTCATTTCCCTTTCCTTCATTTTCAAATCTTCTTTCTCCTGTTCTTCAGAAGAGCTGGGACACGTAGTTTCACTTTCCCGACGCCTCCTCCTTTTTTTCTTGGGCTCCGAGGAGGGGCGCCGTTTGTGCTTCGCTTTGTGCTTTGTTTTGCTTTTCTTTTTCCTGCGGGCAGCCGCTGTCACAGTATGGTCATCAGCGGGAGGCTTTTCCTCGTCTTTGTAAGATGAACTCACAGGGAATTTGTCGTTCGATTCCTGGTGAGGGATACTGTCCTTTCTTGAGCCATTCACTTTCAGAGGAAGGTTTGCTTTGCTTTGCTCGTGATCACTATCTGAATTACTTTCTGCTCTATCTCTCTTCCGCACCCTAATTGGGCTTTTTCTTCCCTTGACCTTGTCTTTGCTACCACACATAACCCTTCCATAAATCTTGTCTGTACTATCACTTCGAATCATCTTGTGTTCTCTAACATCAGATCCGACATCACTATGATCTGAGCTTGATCTACTCCTCTTTCGGAACCTTTCCTTACTTGTACTTCTGCTTCTATTGTGATCAAATTGACTATCTTCCACTTTTCTTGAACTACTAGAATGCAACTGCCTCTCTCTACTTGCACTTCTACTTCCTCTATCACTGCTATTTTCACTGCTGCTCCTTCTAAAATGTCTTTTGTCCCTTGTTCTTCTACCCAATCTCTCTCTGCTTCTACTCCTATCTCTACTTCTACTTCTTCTGGAATCCCTGTCTCTGCTTCTGCTACGATTTCTTCTAGGATCTCTCTCTCTGCTTCTGCTACGACTTCTTCTAGAACCTCTGTCTCTGCTTCTACTACGACTTCTTCTAGGATCTCTCTCTCTGCTTCTGCTACGACTTTTTCTGGGATGAATATCTCTGCTTCTGCTACGACTTCTTCTAGAACCTCTGTCTCTGCTTCTACTACGACTTCTTCTAGAACCTCTCTCTCTGCTTCTGCTACGACTTCTTCTAGGATCTCTCTCTCTGCTTCTACTACGACTTCGTCTAGAACCTCTTTCTCTGCTTCTGCTACGACTTTTTCTGGGATCCCTGTCTCTGCTCCTGCTTCTTCTCACATACCGCTCTCTGCTTCTGCTTCGTCTATGTGAGTACCGCCTCCTGTTTCTTTCCCTACTCCTACTCCTCGAGTGTTTTCTTGAACGTCCATAATCCATTCTACTTCTACTTCTACTCCTTGAGCGTCTCCTGGACTCCCTGGCCTGCCAATCTCGTCTCCTCTGGTCGTCCCGGCGATGACTTGGTGTTCTAGGAGGACGGTCTTGATCAGCGTCAGAAAATTCACCTCTAGGATTGTGGAACACGTGAAGGAAGTTACAGTGCTTCCCCCTTGGACATCTGTCACGATGGAAAAGCCCTACGAAAACAAAAATAAGTCATTTTAAGTCATAGCTGGTCACAATGAAAAGCATTCCTGATGGAATTACATTCAATATCAAATACTTCAAAAATATTTTTTTAAGTCCAAAAATATGGAGAATGTATGGGTTTCATACTGTTGAAGAAGCTAATAGATATGCTTCTAAGGAGGTCAAAACCAATGGCTTTAACATCCATATGAAAAGTAATGAGAAAATAGATAGAGGCATACAATCATTACTTAGCCGATACCCATACAGTTTGCAGAATTCCACGGATTCCCATGAACACCCCCCCCCCCATGCAATTTCAAAAATACTTGAAGCCCGGGCTACATAGGGTTAAGTCAAATTTTCTCCAAAATGGAACAGATCCATACATTTCCAAGAGATTTATTCATAATAATGATAATAAAAGTGGTGGATTCATCTAGAGCACACACACCTGTCAGGTTACTTGTAGTTATCAAATAAAATGTAATACCATGATCTCTGATTGTTCTTACCACATATCGCTGGTTTCCATCTGTTGACCGGACAGTATCGTGGATCCAGCTGCTTTCCACCGTAGAAACGGCCTGTGAAGACTTCAAGAGCCTTGGCTGCTTCCTCTTCATTACTGTACTGGACATAGACATTACCTCGCAGATGGGGCTCCCAATTACGACATACCTGCCATCAAGGACACAATAATAATAGTGGGGCCATTCCATAAAATATGTACGTCCGACCCCATGTACATTATATGTGACCTTCATGAAATGTTCTGTCTCTGATTTCTGGTAGTTATGGCAGTCTGTAATGTTCTCAAAGGACCATAACTTGGTCGATTTATGAAGTGAAGTAAGAATTTAGAAAAATGGGGGTGGGATGTTTCAAAATGGTTGAAAATTTCAAGGAATTGCCCAGTGATACAGCGCAGAATATATGCTGACAGAGAGCTCTGCCAACCTTTAAAAGTAAAACATATTTTATCCAGAAGCTCAAAAGTCATAATTTTGACATGAAAGTAATTATTTCATACGCACCACGCGGTATTATAAATTTCTTTAAATAGGTAATATAAAGAACAGATTCCTTAAAACGAATCAAATCTAATAAGGTTCAGATTCAGATTAATCTCTGGTACACTTTCTTTTGCGTAAATCCATGATAAATCCAAGAGGAAAACCCAAAAGATCGAGTCAATATTTAAGCATGCAATGATAACACTCAGAACGAAGGTACACGATCACGTGAATAATGAGCACCATTGGCCACCTTTTTTTAGTTCACAAATGCTTGATGTATTACTTTATAGTATTAAATGTTAACATACTTATTTGCCCTCAAAATTTTATAATGAAGGTCAAAAGCACAGTGGCATAATTGGACCTGAAAAAACGGAATAATCATGACTTTTTCTTAATAGTTGGCAGCAAATAGTTTCTGCGCTATATAAAAAAAAAAAACCTATATATTATTATTATATTACAATAGTGCTAAGAAGTTAGTGAGCTCCAACAGAAAATGGAACATATTTAAAGTGTTCCAGTTCTGCCATGTTTAGATATTTAACTGTGAAGTCATGTAATAAAATATTAGATCCGATAAAGTTTGTTTCTCTGAGCTCGCCAAACATTGTCTTCGTCCAACTTTCAGCATGAAGGAGTGTGTTTCGTGGTGGGGTTCACTAACGTTTTTAGCACCACTGAAAATACATTTACAGAGTGCAGAAACTTTTCAACAAAAGCTTATATTTTACTGAAAAGTCTCCAGAACCCTTGATATGTTTAGTATTGTTTTGCCAAGCAAAGATAGTCAGCTGGAAAATGAGGCTATTGGTAAATGAAATCAGTAACCTGGCTGTGTAAATCTCAAACTGACAACTTGAGGAGTCTGTACATGGTAACAAAGGGATATGGATAACTCTATTTATGCTTGATTTAACAGAAATTAATAATAATATTCCACCACTGGCGTACCTAGGATTTTCCAGAAGGGGGGCAAATTTTTAGAAGGAAATTTCGTCCGCGAAAAAATTTGACAAGCCAAAAAAAAAAAAAAGGTCCCTTATCCGCATACAATGTATGCACCTTCTCCACTCCCTGGGGAGCATTCCAACAATAGCTCCAAGACTCACTTGCTAGGCATACTACATAGGCTTTCGCATCCTATCGGGTACCCATTTAACACCTGGGTGGAGCGTGGCAACTTGTGGATTGACGCCTTGCAAAAGGACGATAGGCTATAGTGGGATTCGAACACACGACCCTCTGATTACAAGTCGAGAGTCAGAACCGCTACACCACGGCGCTTCCACATTGTGGTTTTGTCCACTAAGCACCTTATCTTTACAGAAATACTAAATTTAACATCAACACCATATTGATAATGTCCTAATTTTTTCAAAAAAATATATAAATCTGAGCAATAGTTTGGAAAAAGTTTACATTTTTTTGTTTTTTGTGTTGGCATAAATGGAGAAGTAGTCCTTACCGAACACCACAAAATTATTACCTTTGCAGCCAATTTGAAATTGTCATACGAATAGTGATTACAACTTGATATAACTTTTGGAAATTCATAACATTCTTATGCTTATCCAATTCTTATGTTTTTCTTTTTCTTGGGGGTAAAAATAAATTTCGGCTGGCTTCCCAATTCAGGTACCTCATCAAAATCTCACCTTCAACTGTAAAACCTTTCCATATTCACGGAACTCGGGTAAGACATCTTCGTAAAACTCGTGGAAGTTCACGTAAGCGGACTCCTCGTCGCACTCCAAACCGATGTCGGCGTCGTATTCATCCTTGAAGTCTGGACCGAGACCAAAGTTTGTATACATCCCCGGGATCATGAGGGTGGTGCCACATTCCGTTGGTGGTGGGTGTGTCCTGGAGCACCTACGAGAACGGACAGAACAGGGGAGCATTTCTTGAAAGGACTTGTCAGACATTTTATCCGACAACTCCCGTTTCATCTGATAATTACCACAGGACCAGTGCTCCTCAGCCAATCAAAATCAAGGAAAGTTGTCAGATCTGCTGACAACATGTCAGACATAAATGTTGATGAAAAGCTCCCCAGATTGTACACGTAAACTGGAGGTAGAGTGGCCGAGTAGTCTAAAGGCTGTTTGGAATCATCCTACATGGTCTAATCTTAGTTTGTATACAACTTGTTCTTTTCCCGGGGGGGGGGGGGGGGGGGGGGCACTCAGTATATAATGCATAGTGGGTATGTGCCGCGGAGGGGACCCCCATTTTTACACTCAAATTTCCGTTCCAAGGCATAGCATTTTTGTCTTATTGAGAAAAAGAACAAAGAAAGCCGCTCCAAAGCATAGCATTTTCTTCTTATCGAGAAAAAAGAAGAAATCCGCTCCAAAGCTTCGCATATTTTTCGTTACGCCGTTCCGGTCGCATTGATCTGCTACAATGAGCTGCGATTTAGGTGAAAAGCGGCCGCAGAGCGCTGTCCGACCATCGCCTCTGCGCGAGCGCACCCGGGCTAGCTGCATCATGCACGTTCCATAGGCATGCATACGCACACACACGCTGGCGATCCGTTTTCACAAACATTTGTAGTTCCAAAGCCCATTCCGAGGACCCTCCTTTTTACAATAAGCCCGCTCCAAGGCCCCCGTTTTTTGTCTCGCCCGCGGCACACCCCTACCACTTTTTTGGTCGAGTGCCTACCCCCGGGGTTCTTTTACTTATACCATTTTGTCTCACCGATAGCCCACTTGGTCATACTCTACATGATTCTGTTTATCAGTCATATTTTTATTTGAAAAAATGCAAAATAAGTTTGACCAAGTGTGTTTCACACCAAATGGTAACACTTGTAAAATCGATAGTAGACCAAATGAAATTTGGCAATCTGAGGAAGGGGAAGGGGGGAGGGGAGGTGTGATTCAGCCTAAAACGCAGGAAAAAGTTAAGGCCTCAGTATAGCCAAACCAGTATAAACCCTGCTCTAACAATGTCAATACATCTGATCCAGGGTTGGCCAGAGAGGGAAGTATTTGTGGTAAATACCGCTGAAAAGAAGCATCAATAATTTTTGAGGAAATGGAGAAATAGTTGGAAATGCAGGAAAACACTACAAAATATACTTCTTGAACATTTTCCAGGTTTTACCCTGGTGTTTCTCAAGCATCTCTAGCATTTCCCTGTACCTCCTTGTAAATCTTAACAGCATTGATAAGTTTTTCCCATAGTCCGGGTTATAATTGAGCAAGGTGCCACACGGAAAAGGAGAAATTTTCATATAGTTGTTCTAGACCAGTTTTTTATGCTGAGTATGAATATATGAGGTAACCAGGCTGTATCCTGAAAATTAACCAGTGAGGGCGCTTTTTTCAAAATGGCCGCCAAATTTTCAAAACATTTGAATTTTCGTACAAAGATTTTGACATAAACATTCCATTGCCACAAAATTAGTGTCATATGAAAGACAAATAAATTCCCTACAATTTGGTACTATGTATAGGGGATAAGTAGGTCATTTGGCTGAGATTTTACGTAGAAAACTGCATTTTTTTGTCATTTTTTCCCAAAAATTGAAAATTGTGCAAATACATGATTTTACATAATTCTGAGAAAAATTAATCAATTACCTTGAAATGTTCCAGAAAACTTTATTGATATACTATTATCATGTGTATGAAATTCCAACTCTGTATCATTCTTCTTAACAAATTTATAAGGTATCAAACTTGAATACTTCAATTTCAGAAATGTCGCTTTTTGTATGCATTTCCATAGACTAATACGTATAACATGTACATGTACAATATATATAATGTATAGTTTGATACATAGTACCAAATTGTAGGGAATATTCAGCGTAAAAAACTGGTCTAGAAGCAATATATGAAAATTTCTCCTTTTCTTTGTGGCACCTTGCTCAATTATAACCCGGACTACCAGTATTTTCCACCTGGGCGGGAAATACCGAATTATCCCCAGAAATTGCCAACCATGATTTGATCTAAATCTAGTTTCATACCTCTCTCTGAAACGGCAAGCACCAGTCTTCATGAAAAAGGAACACAGCTCTTCTTTCTTCACAGCCCGTACGGGTTGGTTCCCGGGTGGTTGACTCGATGCGGGTGCCTCTGGGTTACGCCATTCCTTAGAAGGCTCCTAGAGTAACAAAAAGCATAAATTAGAAAACAAGTTTTCATCATCGAGTCTAAATCTTGTATTCGACCTTTGATCCGAGACGCCCTGAGCTTCCAGTGTCCAGACATGATTGAGATACATGTAGTTGGCCCCACTTTCATGTGCTAATCAGGTTCCACGTTAAGCCAAACATAAAACTTAACCTCGAAAACTATAAAATAAACCCTAAGGCTAATCCTTATCATTACATTATTCTGAACCAAAAACTCTATTACAATCCTAACTCCAACCCAATGCTCTCTGAGATATTAAGATCAGAGCAAATGTTGCAGGAGCATAATATTGTGTCACTGTTAATCGATGGGTAAATTGCCAATTTCTTCTTTGGCCATTTCGTCCACTCATCACATGGTCTAACCTTAATTTAGTCTAATGCTATTGTGTCCATCAACTTTTCGTCTAACAACCATTTGGTCCGATCATCGCTTCATCTAATCACCACTTCAGCTATGACCATTTCGTCCCATAACCAGTCGGTCTAAATACCCATTTTCTTCTTATTCATTTCGCCCAATTGACACTTTTTAGACCATATGGTATATGAACTAAATGGCTACTGGACCAACTGGTTAATGGACAAAATGGTGAGTGTACGAAATGGCAATTAGACCATTAGATAGTGGACAAACTGATGGTAGACCAAAAGATAATAGAAGAGTTGGTAATTGGCATTAGACCAATTGGAAATAAAGTAAATAAACCAATCACTCCACATTTCATTTTCCACATCTTAAAATTGACTAAAGTAGCACTGACAAACATAACATTGGAGGGATGTCCCCCTTAGTATCAAATAATGCACTTCCGTATATCGCATTTAAAGGTAAATGCTAGTTTTGGTAACGATATCAAAATGAGTTCGTACAGAATCCAATGAAATTACCACCAAAGTGTCTGTTTGTATAAATAAAACGCATGTGCCAAAGGATTCTGGAAGAAATTGTGTAATTGCTGAGAAATCAGCAAATAAGCACAGGATTCGGGTAGAGCGTCGGGCCCGACGCTCAAAGCAATAATTATACACAGTCCCACGTGCGCTTATCTGTGTTGGGGAAGTTCAGTCTGAACATTTTTCAGCGTAGATTTCAAGATTTCACAAAGTTCAGTTTATGTAACTGTACCAGATCTAGATCTTCGATGATATACTGACAATTAAGCCTGGTTTTACAGACTTTCTCATGAAATCAGTGTTTACTGCAACTACTGGAATTTCTCTTTAAATGTTATTGAAGACATGCCTATTTGCTGTTTCCTATTCTTAATAGTCAATTACTCAGCCTGTAATTCATTATTCCATATGTATACTTTTTTTTTACATCTTTGCAGAGTGGATTGGGTGCATTGTAAATCATTTTGTCTATCATTATTGTTATCATCACTATCATCACTATGAAGTCAATTATTATGAGGTCATGAGCCATTTTGGTGGCATGAGTTTACCCAAAGGCCAAGGCAAAAATACAAACAAGTGAATAAAATAAAAGCATGATTTGAAATATAATCCAGAAAGGAAGCACCTCACCTTCTCGTTGCCCAGTTCTTGGTCCAGCTGCAGAAGTACACTCTGGGTTCAAAGAGGACATATGAGTTGGTCACATGATCAGTCACATGTCATGAATGATCACATGACTCTGGATCTTTGAGCTATGTTAATTCTGAAAGAATCTGAGTTAAGTCTGAGAAGCACCAAGAATTGCATGGAAAAAAACATTCTTTGTTGGGCGGAATAAGAGTAAAATGTGCATGTAGTGAAATTATATCAAATCACTTCATGACAATTCTTATAGGATAAAGATTTTGAAAGTCACATGACTACATGTAGTCACATGATACTGGTCGTAAAATCCTCAAATTTCGAAACAGAAAAATCTCAAGAGACCATTCTTGACTTGACATTCTTATAGGATGAAATCTTTGAAAGTCACATGACTCCATGTAGTCATATCACACAGAACGTCATCAAATCGTGTTATATGGAGGGGAAATAATCTTTAGAGGAACCCGTAAAAGAGATTTTTTTCATAAAGCAAATGTTCTGCCATAGTCAGAACATGTAGATCTAAGTGGATTCAATTATAGTGTGTCTCAGGAGATTCTCATTTAATTTTGTTCAACTTGGGAAAATTCTACAAAATCATCATCAATTTTTTCATCTTTGTTTTGATATCTAATATGATATGAGAGGCTCATGCATGAAAGAGAAAGAAGAGTTTCAAACTCCAATGTCAAAATCAAGCAGAAAACCTGGTTGAGATTTGTCAGAGATACGATGAACTTGCTCAAGAAAGAGATTGTTCTTTAGCATTTCTTTTGTGTTTTTTATTATGCTTTTTTTTGTACCACATGTAAATCTCTGAATGAGAGAGAAGACACATTTCTGTGCAACTGATTTCCGCCTGGGCTCATTCTTCATTATTTGTAATCTGCCACTGTGAACAATTCATCAAGTATTTGGGTTGAAATCAAAGAAGAGATATTACTTTTAATGTCAGATTAAAATGTATAATCAAACATAATTTTGATGATTACGATATCTATCTCTAAAACAATTTTTTTTTGGGACAGACTGTGTATCATCAACAAATTTGGGCCTACTACTAGGGCCTCATAGCACAGAGCTTACAGACCTATTGTAGTTTTATGATTGACCATACACAATAATCAATGCATATCAATCTTAAAAATAAGAACCCCAAAATCAATCGCTAAGCCGTTTGTTACAATTGCCCGGTTTTGTATTCCACTCTTAATAAACTCAGTATATTTGGGATGAATCAAGTTTGTAGCGATAGTGGTTTATTCCTGAGAAATCAGATCTCTTTTCCAAAGTTGAAATATCTCTTCAGCAAAGACAGAAGCCTGGCTAGCAAGTGGATAATATTGAATGACTTAATGTATATCGTGAGCATAAAAGATGGAAATGTCGGTGTACATAATGCTATCTGATGTTATCATTGCAAAAGATACAGTTGAAACGGTGGAGTTAGAATGGTTGACACAATCTCATCCTGCAGAGGCCATGTGTTATCTTGGTTAAGGAAGTATACAGGATTGCTTATATGGTATTATCAACAAACTTTCAAATTCAATGTATGACAAGTATACCGAAAAATCCCCCCCAACTATTTGACTGGAATAGAGAAAATTAAGAGATCCTCCTACTGGCAATGCAAACAAGATCTGAGATGTCACACCTATACAACGCTCCCTTTAAAAACTGAAAATATACCTCCAACGCATCTCTTTTTTGATCATTCTAATGATATGGTGAATCATTCATTCACAATATAATGTGACACTTCTATTACATATCTCAACATTAAAAATAATACGTCCCATAGGAAGGGCTTATAAACACACTTGATCTTGCAAGAGACTACACAGAAGACAAAAAAATGAAGTGAAATGTGTACTGATGTAACATACAAGTGTGGATGTGTGACATCACAGATCTTGGTCGCATTGCCAATTAAGAAAAGCATTAGTGACCTAACCACTCAAATGCTCATAACTTCATTGGACCCGTTGCATAAAACTTTTTACCTGAGAAAACTCAGGTTGTTTTTACCAGAGTTTTTGCCCTGTGCTAAAGTAACTGGCAGAAATCAGACTAACCTTAGTTTTCTCAGGTAAAAAGTTGTATGCAACAGGCCCCTTATCATTCATTCACTCAGTCTTCCTCAAACTTTCTCTGACTTGTTTCTTTGATTTTTTTTTCTTTTAGAAATAATTCAACTGGTTCTGCTTTCAAGGGTTTCAAGTATCAATTTTGTTTGGTAGGAACAAATTTACACAAGCAAAAAAGTACTAATTTCATAATGCCATGAAAGCAGAGAAGATAGAAACAAGAAAAATCTGTCGAAAAAAAGAGCCTTCACTCAATTTCCATCTTCACATCAATGGGGGGGGGCACAAGAGGGGTCCCATTTATCACAAAACTAATTGTGTAAAGTTTGGGACAAGGAGGGGTGGGGGGGGGACGAAATTCTGATCTGGCCAGCAAACATGCACAAGAAACAAATTTCTTATCAAATGAACAGGATATTATGCAAACTTGGAGGTCGATACTCAGAGTTTGGTAGCCTATCACCTCAAGTTCCTGATCTTTCTTCTCCTTCTCTTCTTCCTCCATCTTCTGTTGTTCCTCCCATTCCGCTTGGATGCGTTTCTAAAAGGAAAATCATGGGGGAATTTAAGAAGAGAAAAGTTTGCAAATTAAAGTTAAAGGCATTGGCTAACATTGATTTAAATTTTTTAAAATCTGCGCTGGGAGGTCCCACTTGTCACCTGTGTCTGTGATATAAAAAAGTGAAAGATTGAGTGATCGGAAACACCATCTTAATTTCATCACATACACTTATGTGTTCTATTATTATTAGCGTGATAAGGAATTACACAGTCTTTGATAATAATGTATCAAAAGCATTTCTTTTGATTTCTTTTTTGTTGGTTTTAGAGATTTTAGGTTGATTAGGTTGATAGAAAGACATCTACGTACATATTTTATCTCTCCTTATTTTTTTTTAAATACATGTCTCTAAGGCTAACTTATTCCTTTAATTTCTAACGGAGACATGTTTGAGGACTTTATCACAACCATTTACAAAAGTATTAGGGTTAGATTCAAATTTATTTGCAAAAATAGACAAATCTCTTTTATGGATAAAGTATAATTAAACAACACAAACGAAACCGTCTTAAATCAGAAAAATAAACAATTACACTATTGTTAACAGATTCTGCAATCTATTTTCAGTATAGAATCTTCCAATTTATACCATTCATTCTCTAGATTCATTTTACATTGAATATGGCATTAAAAAATAATTGAATCTTTATGCTGTGTGCAAATACATTTGTAAATATTTAGTAAGAGCATCCAAACCAGTATGTTCAGAAAAAAGAACAAGCTTTTTGAAATAATTTATTCCTGATCCATTACTATATCACACTTTATCATAATATTGAAATATCATCAACATTTCTTTGAAGCATATTTGTGTGTAAAAGCAACGATTAATTGCAATGTAGATGGAAAGAAATAGTGAGGGACATCATCAGTCTGCTCATTCGCATACCGACCAGGAAGTGTTTTGTGAAATAATGCAAATTTTTAAATGTCATAACTTTCTTATTTTACATCCGATTTTGATGAAATTTTCAGTGTTATGCTTGTTGGATTTTTCTCGTTTTATTCAAGTGAACTTTCTGTTGGGGTGGACTTGTCCTTTAAGTATACATGTATAACTTCACTTACATCACTTACACTGAGAGAATCCATTCATAAATGCATACTTTTGGCAAGGGCACTTAATTCATGCTTGAATGAAGTGCAATTTTCGTGCCATAGTACACGTACAACTGAAACCTCTTTTGAGAATGTGTGATGCAAGGATACCTTTTCATGAAGTGTCTTGTCACTGATTAATAGTTATAAGCTACTGAAATCCTTGCATCTCATTGGTTGAGAGCATTTTTCTGTGTGTGTGCTCTTACCCTTTCTTCCATCTCCTTCTCTTTCAAGGCCTCTGCAATCTTCCGCCGTTTCTCAAACTCCGCTTGCGCAATTTGCTCTCTCTCCAACCAAGCCGCCTCCTCTCCATTCCTCTCTGTGTTCCTAGGGTAGAAAAAAAATATAAACTTGGACAAAATATTTCCAATTATCATTGTGTATTCTAAAAGGACCAAGTCCACCCCAACAAAAAGTTGATTTGAATAAAAAGAGAAAAATCCCACAAGCATAACACTGAAAATTTCATCAAAATCGGATGTCAAATAAGAAAGTTATGACATTTTGAAGTTTCGCTTAATTTCACAAAATAGTTATATGCACATCCAGGTCGGTAGGCAAATGAGGGAACTGGTGACATCACTCACTCACTATTTCTTTTGTATTTTAGTATGTGAAATATGAAATATTCTTATTTTCTCCTCATTGTCCTGTGAAACAAAGTTGTATTTCTCCCTGAACATGTGGTATAACCATTGTTTAACATTTTATGGTTCAGTCAACTTGGTCCTTAATGTCAAATCTGTAAAAAATTAAATATTGTATAATTCAAACATTAAAATACAAAAGAAATAGTGAGTGAGGGACATCATCGATTCTCTCTTTTGCATGTGACTAAATTGTGCATATAACTATTTTGTGAAAAATAAGCTAAACTTTAAAATGTCATAACTTTCTTATTTTACATCCGACTTTGATGAAATTTTCAGTATTATGCTTGTCTGATTTTTCTCTATTGATTAAAATCAACATTTTTCTGAGGTAGAATGGTCCTTTAACCCTATCTAGGCCGGGGGGGGGGGGGCCTCCGAGGCCCCCCCTCAACGAGTCGCGCAATATTTTTGCAGCGCAAAATTTTTTAACCGCGCTGCTCGCTGACTTTTTACTTTTAAGTCTTGCGCAACTTTTGAGACCAATTTTGCGTCACCCGGGTATGCGGTTCCGAAATTACGCAACCTTATGTAAGTGCATGTCAGACCAAAAATTACTCAAAAACGTGATTTCATGTACAAAGTCAATGTAAATTGTGTTTTCAACCAAAAATCATAAATGTATGATTATTTTAGTTTTGCTGGTCTAAATGTATGTATTTTATGCTGTTTATGATCTTAGAAGAGTCCCCAATGAATTTCATTGAAAAAACAATGAAAAACAAAGGGTCCAAAAAACAAAGAAATAAATAAGAAATTGCAAAAAACAATATAATACATAAGATATTGATCTGATATCACAATTTTTTTCATGTAAACTTGCTAAGAACACCACAAAGAGTTTCTATGCCAAAAATTAGAACATTTGGAGCTTTATTTATGGAGTTAGAGGAAAAAGTATGATTTTGCATACTAATTACGCATAAATTAGCATAATTACTTAATAACAATTCGCATGAAATAAATTACTATACAATTTTGTAGATTATATCCCAGACAACCTGCGTGCCAATCTTCGGCGCGATCGTGCGGCTGACGGCCGAGATCTCAAGGGGTGGCCTGGGAGGCCCCCCCCCCCCCCTGGCCATATGAACTCCCAAAATACCCCGGCCTAGATAGGGTTAAAGTAAAATTATTTCATGTAATAACATAAGAAAAAGGAAAGTGAGGATGACATCAGCACACTTAATAAATATTCATGACGATGTGCATATACCCCGTTTTCTCAAAATATTGATAAACTTTAAAGGTCAAGTCCACCCCAGAAAATCATTGATTTGAATCGACAGAGAAAAATCAAACAAACATAACGCTGAAAATTTCATCGAAATCGGATGTAAAATATGAAAGTTTTGACATTATGACATTTTAAAGTTTTGCTTATTTTTCACCAAACAGTTAAATGCACAACTCAGCGATATGCAAATGAAAGAGTCGATGATGTCCATCACTCACTATTTCTTTTGTTTTTTATTGTTTGAATAATACAATATTTCAATTTTTACAAATTTAACAATAAAGACCAACTTATCTTAACCATAAACTGTTAAAATAATGGTAATTCAACATGTTCAGGGAGAAATAAAACTTTGTTTCACTTGACAAGGAGGAGAAAATGAGAATATTTCATATGATAAAATACAAAAGAAATAGTGAGTGGGTGACGTCATCAGTCTGCCAATTTGCATACCGACCAGGATGTGCATATAACTGTTTTGTGAAATTAAGCGAAATTTTAAAATGTCATAACTTTCTTATTTTACGTCCGATTTTGATGAAATTTTCAGTGTTTTGCTTTTCGGATTTTTCTCCTTTCTTTCAAGTAAACTTTTTGTTGGGGTGGACTTGTCCTTTAAAATTCAATAACTTTGTTATTTGTTATCTGATTTTGATGAAATTTTCAGCATTTTGCTCTGTGAATTTTACTCTATTTTTTTTAGATGTAAATATTTTCAGCCCGGACCACCCCTTTAATTACATTGCATATGAACCCATAAGCAGCGATCCTCAAATATTACATTATGTACAGCTGCCTATGCATGATGTTCTTCTTTTACAGAAAAGCAAGCTAAAAAAAGTGGACATTGTTGATATCTCAAAGAAATTAATCAACCCATTTGTCAAATATCAAATCAACTCCCATTCATGAGTAAACTGTGTTTAACATTTCTATCGTAATAAACACCACGATGCAAGCTTTTGCATATCATTTCCATTTTGTGGTGGTTATCACTAATCCAACCTAGACATGACCAGACTCCTTACCTGGCTACACAATTATCTGTTTCCTTTTGCTCTGCTTCCATTGCGCTTCCTCCTGCATTTTGCATTTCATCATCTTCTTCCTCATCTGCTGGAAAATCTACATAACAGTCAGAATTTACAACTATTGTCAAGTATTACAAGGATATGATAGAACCTTCATCTTCATCAATTCATCTGTTGGAAAACTTTTAGAAGTCAGAATTTTGTTTTTTAAAATACAAAGGAATAAGACATCGCCCTTCACTGACCGAACGTTGATTCCTATATACCCACTTCAAACTTCATTTGGCAGGGGTATAATAAAATAATATGTGCCAAAAGACTGCAAGATATTGTGTGATTGCTGAGAAATTAGAAAAACGAATAGGGGTCTACACTGTCCCAATTGTGCTTATCTGTTTTGTAGATCTACAGGGTGATCGTTTTCAGCTTAGACTTCAGGATTTCACAAGGTTCAGTTTATGTAACTGAACCAGATCTTGATGATATTGTGACAATAAGTCTTGGTTTTACAGACCGTCACATGAAATCCGTGTTTACTGCAACTACTTTCATTCATCTTTTATAAAACCAGTAATATTCAGCTGCCATGCAAACCACTACATTACATTGCATTATGAAGGATTGTCTTCCCATTTGATGCAGAGTTACTCCTTTACACGCTTGGCTTATCATTATGACAGTGATGGCCCAGGTCTGGGTCCCAAATCTACCACTTGATGCAGAGCTGCCAACCGTTACGGAATATTAACCAGATACGAAATTACAATGTGAATAACCAAGTGGCTGAACCAAATGTTTTCTTACGAGACAAAAACATGTTAACAAAAAATGTTCGCTCAGTCATTCAATCGGGAAGTAAACACTGAATTTACATTAGAAAACATCTCATTAATATTCCGTAGGGGTTGGCAACTCTGTTGATGCAATGTACAGTAGCACTGCAGACCTAACCATGAATACATACAGGGATTTCATGCAAGCAACTATCTTCCTAACTTGGTATTAGGTAGTTAAATCCCTTTTAGTGGATAATTTACTTCTCCCATTTATATTAAGAAATGGAATTGGAAGAAACATGGTTGGACCCTTGATGTCGGAACGAGCGGGAATGAGATCGGAATAACAATTCTGGGCTTAAATTCATCCAATGCCATCATACAGCGTATTACTTCATGGCCGGGCAATGCCAGCATCTATAGAGAAAAAGGTTATCTAAATTTCCAAAAGTCAGATAGAGAGGGAATAATGTTGATAAGTATCTTTAAAACAGATACCAAATCAATACCTCTCCTCTGGGCATCTCGAAACTGTGCAGCTGCTTGTCTTTTCCTCTTCCGTTTCTCTTTCCTCACCTGGGCCCGGAAATATTTTCTCCTGGAAATAAGGGTAAAAATTGAATTCATAGAGCAAATACAAAATACTTTTCTCCCAGAATATTGGGGAAATTTCTCTTTCCTCACCTGGGCCCGGAAATATTTTCTCCTGGAAATAAGGGGGGAAAATAAATTCTTTGAGCAAATACAAAACACTTGTGCCTACATGTAAAGTAAAATATTTCTGTTTAAAAACCACGACTAGGCCAGGGTATATTATACCTTTTGAGATCATGTAACTGCCCCCCCCCCCATCAAAGTCATAGGCGCCGAAATTTGGCATGCGACCTTATCAACATGCAACCTAATCTACAAAATTGTAAATTATCTTTTTCATGAAAATTGGCTGCAGTTTATTATGCTAATTTATGCATAATTAATGTGCAAAATCATACTTGGTGGCCTTCCTTCCTAAATTAAAGCTCCAAATGTGCTAATCTTTGGTGTAGAAACCCTATAGGTGTTCTCAGAAACTGTACTTGGAAAAAAAAATTGATATCAGTTCAATTTCCTATGTATTATTGTATTTCTGTGTTTTTTTAACCTATTGTTTTTCTCTTTTTTTTTAATGAAATTTGTCGGTGACACATACATGTACATATGACCATTAAAAAGAACCAAATATATATATGTCGGCTGAAAACACAATCTGTATTAACTTTGTCACCTCCTGTATCCCTTGACCAGTGGGAAACTTACTCCACTTTTTTTACATTTTCCTGTACTCCTTGTACATCCCAGCATTTACAAGTTTGCACCCAGGCGGGAAATACGTAAATTTCCTGTGAAATTGGAAATCGTGGGGACTGATCAGTCGATGGAACATGAATAAACTAAGTAATCACTGCCGGCTACGGTCAAACATTGAAGAGGAAGTGACAAGAATGCATTGGAACTCACGGTAAGTGTCCGGTAACTGCAGCCATCTTGTTTGCCCGTCACCTCATCCGAGCTCAGAACTTGGAGCAATCAATATTGTCCTTTAAGAGAGAAAGAAAAAAGAAAGAGCAAATGTGACCAAGAAAAGAAAACGATATAAAAGTTAAGACTTGTAGTTGTACAAGTGATCAATTTAGGGTGTTGTATGTAGATCTAGACTATATCAGTTTTCAGTGTTATAGCTAGAGTGGAAGGTGGTGGTCGGGCCCAAAACTCAAAAGGCAGAAGATTTCTGACCACCACTAACCTACCTCAAGCGATGTTCGTACAGGCTCCGCTCCACTACCGCTACACTACGCTCCACCTACCCGAACATCGACAGTGGCGTAACGGACGGGGGGCAGGGGGGGCAAGCTGCCCCCCCTGGCGGATTTCACCGGGAAAATAACAAAAAACAGGAAAAAGAGAAAAGGGAGGGAGAAAGAAAGGGAAGGAAAGGGGAAAAGGAAAGGAGGAAAAGGAAAGGGAAAAGTGAAAATAAAACGAAGAAAATATATTGTTTTTTAAATAGAAAAGGAAGGAAAGCAGGAAAAGGGAACAAAAGAAGAACATTTGAGAAAGAACTAATCATTCCGATATAGGCCTATTTAATGCAATTTAGCATGATGGGAAATAAATTAAAAGATGACAAAATGGCAAACAATAGCGGGAAACGAAGGTAGAATGGAATTAGCTAAAAGCTACATTGGAAAACAAAGAAAAGGGACAAGAAAAAAAAACACTTAAAAACACGACCGGGCTGCCAAGGATTGAAAATAAAGAGCAGGAAGAAAGATGGACTGCATACAACATTGTGCTATAAGCTTGCTAAATTTTATGCAAATAAGCTCCTGGGGCTTTGTCCCAGACCCCACGCAGTAGGGGCTCTATAACGCCCCCCTGTAGGGACCCTTCCTACATTAAGCTTTACGTTCAATCGCTGGCGTACAGACGCGGGGGGGGGGGGGGGTCTTGGTTCCACACCCATGCAAGAGGAAATAAAAGAAATTTTAGGAGACAACGTATAATGAAATGAATGGAAACAATGAAATGTGTTATTTGCTGAATATAACGGAAAAATCTATCACATAATTAGAATTTAATTTCAATAGGCAATATTTTTTTCTCCAATTTTCCCACATTGCTATGTTTTGCCCCCTCAAAATATTTGGTTCATTACGCAACTGGGTTGGATGAATGTGTTGTGTAAAAGCTAATATACCCGCAATTAGATTAAAATAGCGGGAATCTAGTGGTCTAGTGGTTCTGACTCTTGCCTTTCAAACAGAGGGTCGTGGGTTTGAATCCTAGCCATAGCACGTTGTCCTTCAGCAAGACATTTATCCACACTGTGCTGCACTCGACCCAGGTGCAGTGAATGGGTACCCGGCAGGATTAATTCCTTGAATGCTTGAATGCTAGGCAGCCCAGTTAAAGCCGGGGTAATAATAGCGGATCGATTTAAAAATGGCAGAGGTAAAAATGGCAGAGGTAAAAATGGCAAAGGTAAAAATGGCAAAGGTAAAAATGGCAGAGGTAAAATGGCACAGGTAAAAATGGCAGAGGTATAAATTACAGTGTTAATAAATAAGGGTAGAGGTAATAATGGCATAGGTAAAAATGACAGTTATAAATGGTCAGTCATAAACCCGCCATGCCAAAAAAATCTAAAAGCCCCTCCATGTACACTAAATTAAATAAGAAAGGTTCTGAGAAGAAAATGGGAATTATAATGTTGGACTAATAGAAAGGGTAACATTTTTAAAGGATAATATAGATCTTCTGCACCAAATTGATAACACTTGACTTTGTATTTATTTTTTCCCGGACTTACATGCACCGCCTTCTCATGTCAAATCGCTCTTCTAATATTAAAATTTGAAGCACACTTTGGATTCCAAGTATTGTACTTAATTCATTACAGGGGAAATTCACACTGACATAAAGTTTATTGTAGAATGTAGAAATAGCAGAAAATAATTAAAATGATATTGATGGGGGTTTTAGGGAATCCATCAAAGATTTTAAAAGCTATTAGAATTTTACACTTTAACGGTGACGTCATTTGCGAGCAGTTTTCCCCATATATGGTGGAATAAAAAATATCAATGAAATGTAATTTTCTATAAAAAAAAGAAAATGGTTTTTATTGTACCTTAAAGGTAAATGCTAGTTTTGGTAACGATATCAAAATGAGTTCGTACAGAATCCAATGAAATGACCACCAAAGTGTCTGTTTGTATAAATAAAACGCATGTGCCAAAGGATTCTGGAAGAAATTGTGTAATTGCTGAGAAATCAGCAAATAAGCACAGGATTCGGGTAGAGCGTTGGGCCCGACGCACAAGGCAAAAATTATACACTGTCCCACGTGCGCTTATCTGTGTTGGGGAAGTTCAGTCTGAACATTTTTCAGCGTAGATTTCAAGATTTCACAAAGTTCAGTTTATGAAACTGTACCAGATCTAGATCCTCGATGATATACTGACAATTAAGCCTGGTTTTACAGACTTTCTCATGAAATCAGTGTTTACTGCAACTACTGGAATTTCTCTTTAAGTATATCAACATACAAATCATTTCACATCTGCTCCTGAAAGATTTTTTTAGCAATCATGAACCACTGATTAAAATGTGAAAAGTATACATTTTGGTGCATAAAATACGGGGCAGCTGCTATTATATGACGTCACAGATCAAAAACTCAGTTCTAATAACTATCTTAATCTTTGATGGGCTTACCGCAAACCTTCACCAGTATAATTATTTTTCTGCTAATTTTAAAGTAAACAATTTGTCAGAGTGAATTTCCCCTTCAAAACAGATCGATAGAATAGTACCTAAGAAACACCTACAAATTTAAATCCCTGATTCGCTACACATATCAAAAGCCATGCGGTAACCGTTACCATAGAAACTAGTTTAGGAACCTGACATCCACCTGGACTAGCTGCAATGAGGTATTGCTCTGAAAAACTGAACACTAGTTGCTATTATTATATCATTTACATGTACATTAAACTATACATATCATATCAATATCTATTCGGATGCATTATGATGTAGAAATATGAAAAATTACTTTTATTACAGAACGTCTTATTTTTCTGTTATAGAAGTTATGCAAGTGGTTCAAAGAAATCCCAAACTTTTCTATTTTAGTGTGTTAATGGTAGCGCACATTGGTGTTTACATTAACATTTGTTGGGTATGTATGGGATGAAGTGCTGTTTTACTATCATGACTATACGAACTGGCCAAGATAAATCCTTTTATCAATCACTAATTGAAATCATTTTGGCATGAAAATGTTTGAATTTAATATATCAACGATAAAGTATAGACCAACGAACGTAGAGGGCAGCAACACACAAGCGTGTTGCTATTAGGAAGGTCCACTCGATACGCGCATACAAATGAAGTGCGCGAACAATTTGGTAGTCATGCCAACGAAACCATGATCCGATACAATACACTCACGGAGTGACAGCAAAATAGAGGTAAACTAATAGATTATGACAATAGTAGATTAAAACAATGAAAACAAAAAATACATAAAAAATTGAATAATAATGTACCACATTCTTAAAATAATATATCACTAAATTATTGTCACAATTTTTCTGTACATCTCCAGTAAAACAGGATTAAATTCTGTCATAAATAAACCAGTCTGCTAATTTCACCCGGATTTAGCCAAGTCATTTTGTGACCACCGAAAACCTCTCAGAGCACTTTTTTAGTAGATTGTAGAGTTGATTTATTTTCATTTCCTCTTTATCATTATTTTTGCTTGAAATGTTTTTACATCAAATATCATGCTTAAAAATATGAAATACTTGTTCCTGTATTTTTCATAAAATATTACATGGTGGTGACAACAGTTTTATGACTTTGCATATCAATATGATAACAAGTATACGTGAGGTTGATACGTCTTCATCTAAATT
Source organism: Lytechinus pictus (assembly GCF_037042905.1). Classification (NCBI taxonomy): domain Eukaryota; kingdom Metazoa; phylum Echinodermata; class Echinoidea; order Temnopleuroida; family Toxopneustidae; genus Lytechinus; species Lytechinus pictus. Next base: position 9,349,493 of record NC_087260.1, read on the forward strand.
TCGCTGCACCATAATGCGCCTACACAATCCAGCACCGCCTCTTGAGTATACAAGCGCCATGGATGGCATGACCTCGCCGGCGCCCCGGGCCGGTCGGTGCTGAGGTAGGGTACAGTGGGCTGCATGCATATGCTAACACAAATTTTTGTAAAATTATAGAATTAAAATAGTAGATGTGACATAGACCTTCGCCCTTTGATAGTTCGTCTCAATTCAAGACCCGTCGGAATATACATAGCTCGATACTGAACCAGATAATTGTTGTCTAATATTATGTCTAACGTTAGACTGGGACTTGGCTTTGCTGTTTAGTGGTCGTATTCGATCTTGCCTGATGGATTGCAAAATGTGGGTTGGATTTGTGGATATAGCATAATTATTTTAGATTTTCAGACTACAATCTACACTGTAAGTGAAAATTTAAATTCTAACCTTGAATATTTATCGTTACTCATCCGCCATAGTGCCACATCAATGACAGACCAAGTCTATATCTTTCAAGTCCATATCTAGCTAAGTCGAGTCGCGTCGAGATTATTATGCCAGTGCAGTGAGCATTATCATTCACACAGCGCAGTACGCGCATCGAGGTACAGGTGACCGGGGAAGTTTCGGCGCGGCCAGACCGGTACATCACGGTCTTGGCTCTGGCGTTAGCTTGTGTAGATTTGGTAGGGGCAGCGAAATGAAGCAGAAGAACTGTAACACAAATGTCATCAGTCTTTGTATTTTTATTGCTATGTAAACTACAAGAATCATGATTACCTTTTGTCTTACAATTTTTAAAAAATACAAATATGCTAAAATAATATTATTTAACATAATTTCTTGGAGATTTTATTATCAATAAAAAATAGTAAAATTGAACAAACGAAAAAAAAATCAACTCTACAATCTTCAAAAAAAGTGCACTGGGAGAAAATGGTCACAAAATCTGAGCGGAGTGGACCTTCCTAAAAGCAATACTGCAAAGTGTTGCTGCCCTCTACGTTCGTTGGTATAGACCTTAAAAAATCCATAAAATATCTAATCAGTTCATAATACTCATTTCGTCGAGAGGAGTCCATTCAAGTTATAACTCCATGATTCAAGTTCAATAATTATGACTGATATTAACCGGAAATGCTCTGTCTTTTCCTTGTTGATGTAGCATGTCATGATCTTTACCTCTGCCATTTTAACCTCAGCTATTATAACCTGTGCTATTTTTACCTCTGCCATTTTTATCTCTGCCATTTTTACCTCTGCCATTTTTACCTCTGCCATTCTTACCTCTACCATTTTTACCTGTCATTATTACCTCTGCCATTTTTACCTCTGCCATTTTTACCTTTGCCATTTTTATCTCTGCCATTTTTACCTCTGCCATTTTTACCTCTGCCATTTTTACCTCTGCCATTCTTACCTCTACCATTTTTACCTGTCATTATTACCTCTGCCATTTTTACCTCTGCCATTTTTACCTTTGCCATTTTTACCTCTGCCATTTTTACCTCTGCCATTTTTACCTCTGCCATTTTTACCTCTGCCATTCTTACCTCTACCATTTTACCTGTCATTATTACCTCTGCCATTTTTACCTCTGCCATTTTTACCTTTGCCATTTTTATCTCTGCCATTTTTACCTCTGCCATTTTTACCTCTGCCATTTTTACCTCTGCCATTCTTACCTCTACCATTTTTACCTGTCATTATTACCTCTGCCATTTTTACCTCTGCCATTTTTACCTTTGCCATTTTTATCTCTGCCATTTTTACCTCTGCCATTTTTACCTCTGCCATTCTTACCTCTACCATTTTTACCTGTCATTATTACCTCTGCCATTTTTACCTCTGCCATTTTTACCTTTGCCATTTTTACCTCTGCCATTTTTACCTCTGCCATTTTTACCTCTGCCATTCTTACCTCTACCATTTTTACCTGTCATTATCACCTCTGCCATTTTTACCTCTGCCATTTTTACCTTTGCCATTTTTACCTCTGCCATTTTTACCCGGCACCATAATAGCAGGGCCTGCTGGGAGAAGTTTTAGGAAATAAAGTGGCTACTGTGTAAATATACCTCTATTAATTATTATTATTAATCTGCAAGGTTTAAATGGCTTTGATATCGAGAAGTTCAGGGGGCTCTGACCCAGACCCCAACGGCATAGCACTGCCGTATATGACTCTTTATGAGTATGGAAGGGTTGGGCCTTACTGCGGCAGCCCGAACACGTACTGTGTTCGGGCTGCATGGTGATTCACCCCGGCTCACCAGATCAAACCAGATGAGCATCGGGAATCACAAGAAAAGGAATAAACTTGGAAAAAATTGTAATAAAGGAAATCAATACATACTTACAACTTAAGCCGGGATATGGGCGGTCCTCAAAACGAAGAAATAATGCCCCAAAACTAGGCAAAAACGGAGGAAAAATTTGCCAGTGTGCATTAAAAGTCGTTCATACAGGAAACAATGGAGGATCGATATAGCCTTTTGACGAGGCAACGAGATAAATTGATTTTTATCACCAAACGGGAAAAAAAAAAAAAAAACGATAAAAGAGAGAAAAATACTTTAAAAAAAAAAAATAATTGAATATGCGATTTTAGTAAGTTCGTATTATCATCAGATCCTGCCAATACCACTAAAGTCCATATAGAAAATACAACAGAAGGCCCCGACAAAAGGCTATCATTTGATGCGTCGGAGAGATTGTTATGAATATTCATGAGTCTAGTTCCGTAAATTCTTGCTTCTCCCTTTTGCCTGGCGACTATTTTAGCTACGGCTTTGGTTTTTTCTATGAAAGAAATAACATTTTCGTTTGAATTATCTGTTTTTCTTTCTTTTTCCTCCATCCTTTTCTTTTGTTCTGTTTTATTTTCTTTTCCCCCTTTTTTATTCTTCTTATTTTGTTCCTCTACCTTCTTTTCATTTTTTGGGGGTCTGTTTTCTTTTTCTTTTTTCCCTTTTTTATTCTTCTCTTTTGCCTTTTGCTCTTTTCCTTTTTTTCTTCTTCGTCATTTTTCTTCATTACTTTTTTTTTGTCTCTAATTTTTTTCTTGTCTTTATCCTCTCTTTTTCTTCTTTGTTTCTTCATTGTTTTCGAGAGATTATGCACATGGTATCGTACTACAAGTTTTTTTTTATTATTATTATTATTGGAAACTGTATAGATATAATTTATGTAAATAAACAAGTGAAGAAATAAATGAACACTCATAGGAATATATTCGTTGATCAAAATTATTGAGTGATCAGCAAACCATCTCTTTAAGATATTAATGCCTATTTTCTGGAACCCAGCCTCTGACAGGCCTTTGCTGGCTTAGCCTAGAGGACTCCGTGATGTAAAATGATTTTAAAAATATCATCACGGAGTCCAATGCTGGCTCCCACATATTTTTTTTTTTTTTCTCCCACTTGTTATGTTTTCCATTTTGTTTATTTTGTATACTGTGCATGTATCCTTAGTTTCAATTTGAAATGTATGTTGTATGTTTTAATGAGAATTTAAAATAAATAAATGAAATGAAAATATATGCAAATCTCATTATCATCCAACAACCATTTTCATACAACATTGATGTATTAATTTGTATTATGTTTGAACGGAGATCGTAAGATAGAGTATAGAATCATGAAATGTGATTATAATTTATATGTTTGTTTATAGATTAATATGTTATCTTTCATCTTGAAGGCATTTTTTAAGCTTCAATCATTGAGTATATAAATCTCTGCGGGATAAGTATAGGCCTATAATTACTAAGAATTTAGTTGCTCATTATAGGACGCATAATCCTGCTTGTCTGATTGTTTTCCTGGCGTCCAAGAGGTTTTTTTTCTAAAGACATTCCATTCTTTATGTTGTTTTTGCTTAAGAATTAATGAATAATCATAGTGACACTAAATCAGCTTATCTATACTGCTACTACTATGCAATTGAAGAATTGACGCAGAAATCAAATTTTGTGATAGATTTTGTCATAACATCCCAATACAAGTTAGGCCTTTATCATGCACCTTTTCCTTTTTTTCTATAACAAGTATGTAGCAAGGAGGCGGTGGGATGATCTTCCCCACCCTAACGCCCCCCCCCCCAAAAAAAAAAGGAGAAACGGTGATAGCGAAGGGGGAAACAATGGCGAAAAAGATAGCTTTGCGGGATTTTTTTTCTCATTCTCTCTAAACATTTGCTTCCGCGCATGTTTGCGAGAAAAATCATTGTTTTTCTCATTTGTTTACCTTTCTATACTACTCTGTTTTTTCATCTCGGCTATATTGCTAGTGTGTTTCGTGGCGGCATCAAGTTTTAAAGAATATTTGGGAACGGAATTAGTATTAAGATTATAGGTCAAAGTATATGAAGTCATATTGTCTTCAAATTGATCACACAACATTTCCGATCCTTATAGGTCAGGGTGGTAAACTCTATAATAATAATGCCGTCAATTACCCACAAAGGCTACTTCTTCCGTTTTTCAGCTCTTTACTAGTCAGTCATAATTTATTTGGGGACCGCGGACGGCCTGTTCCTCATTTAAAAGGGGCAGTTATAAAAATTGTGCCGTACCTTATATATAAAAAAAGAAAGTACAATATTACTATAGAATTATATGGAAGTTCATGTCATCAATCTCCTGTCACCTATTTTTGCGCCATTAATTTGATATTTAGCATGTCACTTAAGTTCCTAATCATCCAAATACACTGTTAAAATAAATTTAAAAACGCTGTTTACGATGTGAATCACACAGTAATTGTTTAAACAGTTTAAAATCTTAAAAAACACAGTTCAAATTCAAATATTTAATTATCAATAATTAAATTCAAATATTAAATTATCAATAATTAAAACATGATTGTTTAAGATTTTGAACACTTGTTTAAAATGTTTAAACAACAACTGTGCAATTCTCACAGTAAACAGCGTTGTTTAAATTATTTTTGACAGTGTAGAACTAGAAGCGCTTCATATAAATGAGTTCAATCAGGGGCGGATCCATGATTTTCCAAAAGGGGGGCACATTTTTCCAATGAAAAATTTGACAAGCAAAAAAAAGTTTTTCAACCAAAAATTAAGGATTTTTCGTCCCCGAAAAAAAAATCGAGAATAAAAAAGAAAAGAAAAAGTCTTCACTGTCAAATGGAAGGGGGCACAGTTCGGTTTTAACACAATTTTTACATCACAAATTTTCATTTTGTTCTCAAAGGGGGGGGGGGGGAGCACGAGCCGGCTTTGCCCCCCCCCCCCCCCCCCCGCCCCTGGATCCGGCAGTGAGTTCAATGTTTTGAATTTGACAAGCAAAAACAAAGGTCTTTAACACAAAATTAGAGGTCGTTTCGTACCAATTTGGTTTAGGGGGGGGGGGCAGGTGAGGGGTTGATTATGCTACTGCCATGCAGTGAATTAAATAACAAATGGTGATTGGAGATTATCAAAGCGGCAGAATTTTTTTTTAATTACAATTATTTATTCTTAACATTATCTTGATATTTCTTTTGAAAGCAGGCAAAATTGTTTTTAAGTATTTCCTTTTGTTTTAAAATCATATTCATTCCTTCCTCATTGTTATAACATGTGAAAAAGATAAATAACATGAAATCATTTACATTATTGAATCAGAATTCATAATTAAGAAAATCGTAAATTGGTTATTCTAAATTTAAAATTAGAATCCATTTGTAAATATTTCTTTGATATTTCATAATCACAAAGGGAATAATAATACGGACTAAAAATTTCTGATCTAGAAATCTCTGAATATAATGCACAAGCACACTATTGATAAATATTTTGTTCATTTTTAGTATCATTACATCAAAATAATTTTAGGAAGTTATATAAAAAAACACACACCAAGCGAACATTCACGCTTTACCCCCCCCCCCCTCCCCTTTCCCATAAACAAAGCATAAAATTAAAAAGAACGAAAAGAAGGAGAAAGAAAGAATATAACAAAAGACAAAATAATCATAAAAAACACAAAATGTAACAAAATAAAAATATATATGAAATATATATTTTTTTCATAAATAAACAGTGCGTCCCAGAAAAAACGAAACCGAGATTAAGCGATGATTTATCATAACTTAATCACAAATACAATAGACAAATGACCTACCAATGTAAAGCTTAGAATCTCCTCTTTCATCTGATATTACTTAGATTTTTACCCATTCACGCATGAGTGAGCAAAAACAATTTGAAGAAAGGATACCAAAAACTCATTTGGCGAGGGGTATCGGAATTTCAAAAAGAAAATCACATGCCTAAAAAGTTCAATATCCGCTCTTTCATTTGATACCTTAATCATAAAAAATGGTCAAGAAGTAAAAAAGTTATGTTCCCTCAAAACAAAGCTTGTATTTCCATAATTTCATTAAATAAACGTGTTTTCAGCGGTTTCCCACAGAAGCTATCGCATGGTTAACAAAAGACTTAATGCATGGCTGATCGTCAACAAAACGGAGTGTCAAGCGAGTTTGAAAGCTAGCCTGCAGAACCTCTTAATTTTATGAAATAATGGAAATTCAAGCCTTATTTCAAATAACCAGAACTTTGTTATTTCTTGACCATTTTCTGTTATTGAGGTATCAAATTAAAGAGCAGATATTGAACTTTTTAGAAATGTGGTTTTCTTTTTGAAACCCAGATACAGCCCGCCAAATGACTTTTTGGTATCCCCTCTTCAAATTGTTTTTGCTCACTCATGCGTGAATGAGAAATAATCTAAGTAATTCAGATGAAAGAAGAGATTCTAAGCTTTACAATGGTAGGTCATTTGTCTATTTTATTTGTGATTAAGTTATAATAAATTATCGATAAATCTCGGTTTCGTTTTTTGTGGGACGCACTGTAGATCTATTTTTTTTTTCATTTTAATAATTATTTTTTCATGAATATAGATCTATTTTTTCCAAATTAAAATGAAAAAATGGTATTGAATTATAGGCCTAAATCACGATTTAATTGAATCGAGACGACTTGCCGAAAGTTTTCACTCTTCTGACATGCATATTCATCAACTGTGCAGTAAAGGCATGCAGTGACGACATCTTATAAATATTCATATGCGCATGCGCAGAATCTTCTTTCACGTTACCTCAAACATGGCGATCTCGTGATTGGGATAAAAGTCCGAAAATTGATGCTCTTTTGAAGAATTTAGTGGAATTATATACATTATATATATTTCCAAGATATCCTGGCTTAGGAACAGTTTGTTTAGGTAAGATTGATCCTAATCGTTTTTTATTGATTATGATCATCGGTTTTCTAATGCCAAACATCGCAAAGTTTTGTACCCTGGTGATAATGAGTCCTTGCATTCAGGACCTCGACACTGTCTAAAGACGTCGTGTCGAGGTCCCCGGGGCAAGGTTGGGCCATGCCCATGCCCATGGCCCCCAAAAGTTCTACAACCAAGAACAAAACAAAAAAAGAGGAAATAAAAGCAGATTATACAAAGTGCAGGATATGATTTCATTTACTGAATATAATGTTTAAAAAAATGTTAGATTCAGCCCCCTGTTGCCCATGGATTTGGTGGCGTTACATAGACCACATTTTCTTCATCTGGACCAGGGATGAAGATAGCCTCCATACATTCATTGACCACATCAATTCCTTCCACAGGACCATCAAATTCACTTCTGATTTCTCCCAACAGGAAACCCACTTCCTTGATGTCACAGTCCAGAAAAAGCCTAACGGTATCACCACTACCCTATACACTAAACCCACAGATACCCACCAGTACCTCCACTCATCCAGCTGCCACCCCCGTCACTGCAAAACCGGCATCGCTTACAGTCAAGCCCTCAGACTTCGCCGTATCTGCTCCGAGGACCCTGATTTTTCCTTCCATGCCAGGAATTTGCAGAAACATCTCTGTGCCAGGGGCCACGGGGCCAGGGCAGTCCAACTGGCAATTAACAAAGTTCGTTCTCTCCCCAGATCTGAAGTTCTCAAATCAAAAAGTGACGAGGAGACTACCGACAGAATACCGCTTGTGACCACCTTCCATCCCAATCTACCCCCTCTCCGCAAAATCCTGTGTGATAACCACCACATTTTACACACTTCTGATCGTCTCCAACAGGCCGTTCCCGATACTCCCCTTCTAGCATACCGACGCCCACCGAATCTCAGGGACCTCATCGTTCGTGCTGAAGTGCCCTCCCTCACTAACCATTATTCTCCCATACAGCATGGCACCTTCAAATGCACCAGCAACAGGTGCATCATATGTGAAATACACCTTCACGAGGGCGACACTTTCACCAGCAACTCTACCAGCCTGTCTCACCAAATCAAGGGCAACATCACATGCACTACCACTAATGTCATCACTTGCAGAGTTTGTAGGGTACAATACATAGGGGAAACCAAGACCACACTCAAGAAACGATTCTATGGGCACAGATCCACCGTCAACACAGCAAAGCTGGACACTCCAGTTGGCCGCCATTTTAACCTCCCCAACCACTCCATCACTGACATGATGCTACAGGGCATTGAATCTTTAGGTACCCGTCCTGACTCAGTCCGTACTAGCAGAGAGAAGTTCTGGATGAGACGACTTTGCACCACCCAACCTCATGGCCTGAACATCCAAGAGGGGAACAACTGATTATTCTTTCCTATCCACTTTCAATTTATATATACATATAATTTTTCCCCTCAGCTCTTTTGAATAGTTACATTATAGTTTCTTCCTCTACTTTCTCCCATATCTCATACAAGCTCAGCTCCAATTTTCCTTCCTTATTCAGGCGATATAATAATTATTATATATTTTTTTTTTATCCACTCACCTCTTAGATTTACCACATTTGCTTATTTACATGTATAATATGGTTTCTTCATAATACACCCCCTCTCTTCTATATTTGCTTTTACCTTTTTAGGCAATTTGCTTCCTCTTTTTCACATATACAGGTTTTTTTTTTTTTTTTTTTTTTTTCCTACTACATAGTCTTATGTTTTTTTTCTTTTTTTTTTTCCGGTCACACCTAGCGGATTACAATATCAGTTACACCATATGTGTATTTATATTTTTTCATATATATACATTTCTTTTTTGGATATATTTATATACATATCACTTATAGATACATATTTACACTTACCTTCTTCTCTTAGTTTGTTTTATGCTTTATCATACATACTTATATGTCATTTGCACATTATCAGTTGTTCCCCATTCTTTTCCTTTTTTCCCCCACTCTTATGCACCAGTTTATTATGCCTTTCTTTGTAACCCGTTTGACCCACCTCTCACTAATTCTCTCGTTATTCATCTCTTTTTCATACCCTCTATCACTGTTTTGTTTCAGATCCTGTTTGAGGTCTTTTGCTGGCCTTACTTACACTAACTTCCCTTTGTGTCTGCCTACTCCTTTTCTTTCATCCCCTTCACTAACCTGATTGGTCTTCTCTACTCACTAATGCCCCTTTTGTCTCCTTGTTTCTAGTGTTGCTGTAGCTTGTCTGTGGTCTATATTATGGTTGTTCCACTTTATATGTTTGTCATTTTGCCTCCGACGAAGATTCTGCTAGGATCGAAAGCTTAGGCCCCTATTGACTTTTAAAAAAAATATCTCAAAGTTAGATTCTCATGAAAAGGTGATTTTTTTCTCGCTCGATTCGCTCGCTTGGGACTTATATTAAGCAGCTTTTTAGCACATGTGCCATACTAAACCCCTCGTTTTTGTTTTTTTACTCTTCACGCTACTGCCGCAAAGAATCCTGTTCACAGCGTACAGACCACCAAAAAAAAGGAATGGAAAGAGAGAAAAGTGAAATATATTATTCTCCGGATATCATGTCAAAATCTATCACAAAATTGGATTTTTGTATTGAAAATGTCTAAATTTTTGCTCGCTCGCAACTTTTTTTTAAAGATAAATTCTGCCAGACTATCTTCACCTCATTACACCGTTACGCCTGTTCATACCATGATATGACCGGGTAATTTTTGGTTCTTGCCCCCCCGGCCACCGACCCCCGTTAAGCCGCTGAACATCGAGACCCAAAACTCGCTCTGAATCTGATAGTGATACTCCGAGTACTTACTTACTTACTGCCCATTATGCCAGGTGGGCACGTAGGGCAGCAACAAAAGTCCTCCACTCCACTCTGTCCAAAGCCCGGCGTCGTAGTGTCTCCCAGGTGCAGGTCAGGTCCCTCATTTCCCTCTCTACGGTCCTTCTCCAGGTGTTCTTGGGTCTCCCCCTCTTCCTCTTCCCTTCTGGAGTCCAATAGAGTGCCGTTTTGGTAATGCTACCATCCTCTTTCCTTAGCACGTGGCCAATCCAGCTCCAGCGTCTTCTTCGTATAATGCCTTCCATGCATCCCAATTGGCATCTATCATATAGTTCTTCGTTTGATATCATATTCGGCCAAAAAATGCGACATATTTTCCTTAGAGATTTGTTGTGGAAAACTGATACCTTATGAAGGTCTTTCATTGTAATTCTCCAGCATTCTGATCCATACAAGAGAGTTGAAAGGACGCAACTTTGATAAATCTTTAGTTTGGTTTTGATACTCAACTGTTGTGACTTCCAAATAGGATTCAGCATAGAGAATGCAGTCCTTGCTTTGTTCGAGTGGCAAAGTCTAATTTCTAAATCACCAATGACTTAAATGTCTTTGACTTTGCCAATGTCATGAATTTTGAGGCTAACCGATGGATAGACCAAAAGCTTCGGTCTCTGTTATGTTGGTTGTTCAGCTGAACTCCGTTGGCTTCGCTCACCAAATACAGAGACCGAAGTTCTAGCGCGATCTGTACAGGGAACTCAATGGCCATATGTTTATGTACTTAAGATCGGATAAAACGGGGACGTGAATTTGCGCGACAGCCGAGGTAAGTCACTGTTTTTGTTCCTTTTAACTTGATTTTTGCCCGTTTTATGGCATGCCAAGAGGGAATATTATTATTAATTTGCATTTTGGTCGCGTTAATTTTCAAAATTTTCATTCATTAAAGACAAAAATTGAAGAGCCCCGATGGGAGGATTTTGCATTGCGAGTCCCCTAATGGTGGCTGCACGTTAGCGAGCCGTCTGTGTACGAGGAGAAATTTAAAAAAAAAAAAAAAATGTTAAAAACTCCTTGAAACAGACGGCTGCCAGCTGTCTAACCGATGGAGTGAAATTAGGATTTAGGGTGTTAAGCTTTTCTTCTTTTTTAAGACGTTTCGACTTTAAAGCTTTACAATAGATATGCATTTTTCCCCCACCTTTGCCACCCGGAGTATCAGAGCGAGTTTTGGGTCTCTATGTTCGTGTAGCCTGGCTGTAGCCGGTGTAACCCAGAGAGCTCCGGCCCGCGTAGCGGGCCGGAGCCCAGACGCTCAGTGTGCAAACGGGCATTCAGGTGAGAGTACCGTGAAGTTTGGTCAAAATCATTTTGATAATAAATAATTAAAACAGAAATTAAGCACTTACCACGATTGTATGGATGATAGTCTAACGAGTGGCAGTTTCCTGACATCGAGGCACAGACTGGAACCTCAAAAAACGATCAGTTCTGTCGCGGTGGCTCTCCTTCTTTCAAAATTCATAGCAAAATGGCCGTTCGAGAGGGTGTAGGGCGCATGCGCGAATTTGACAAAGTCTATATGCGCTAGTGCTATACTAGCCTCGGTCTCGATCGGCCATTTTGTGTTGAATTCTGAAAGAGGAGAGCTACCGCGACAGAACTGATCGTTTTTTGAGGTTCCAGTCTGTGCCTCGATGTCAGGAAACTGCCACTCGTTAGACTATCATCCATACAATCGTGGTAAGTGCTTAATTTCTGTTTTAATTATTTATTATCAAAATGATTTTGACCAAACTTCACGGTACTCTCACCTGAATGCCCGTTTGCACACTGAGCGTCTGGGCTCCGGCCCGCTACGCGGGCCGGAGCTCTCTGGGTTATAGCCGGTGGAGTGTACCGCGGCCGGTAGTGAGGTGAAGTGGCATGAGCTAGTATGAGTGGACTGGAGCCTGCACGAACATGACGAACATCGCTTGAGAAGTTGAGGTACCGGTACCACTCACCATGAAAAATCTCCCGCATTAGGCATAACAGAGACTTGCTTTGCACATGGACAAAAGAAACACATTCATGTAACTTACTTTTAAAAATAAATTCGAAATTATAATCAAAAATGATTTTTTTTTTACGCTTAGCGGCTTACCTTTCTTCAATCAAAGCCAAGATTCCCTCTCCGAATATTTCTACAGCGGTGGAAATCGCGCAAACAACAATCGAAATGAGAATTTTTCCTATCTAACAGTCTCGATTCAAGATGTCGGCGCATATCAGGAAACTGTAAAAAAAAAAAAATCAACAAATTGCATCTCGTGTAAAAAACTTCTACGTAAGATCGTATCTCTACGCTTTATCCAACTCTATGTATCTCTGTGACTTATAACGCCAAATATACGCCAAATTTTGACAAGATGACGATGAAAGGGCATTATTGAACGAATTACAAGCTCTTGCGAGTTGCAAAGTGGGATGATGACTATCACAAAACAGTGATATGCACAACTCAGTGACATGCAAATGAGTCAGTCGATGATGTCCATCACTCACTATTTCTTTTGTTTTTTATTGTTTGAATTATACAATATATCATTTTTAACAGATATGACCATAGGGACCAACTTGACTGAATCATATAATATTAAGCAATGCTAATATCACATGTTCAGGGAAGAATTGATCACCGTTTCACATGACAATGAGGAGAAAATTAGAATATTTCATATAATAAACTACAAAAGAAATAGTGAGTGGATGACGTCATCAGTCTCCTCATATGCATACCAACCAGGATGTGCATATAACTGTTTTGTGAAATTAAGCGAAACTTTAAAATGTCATAACTTCCTTATTTTACATCCGATTTTGATGAAATTTTCAGTGTTATGCTTGTTGGATTTTTCTCTTTTTAATCAAATCAATTTTTTGTTGGGGTGGACTTGTCCTTTAACAATGAACAACCCCTCTACAGACACATGACTTTGTGTGTAAAAACAGCACTTTTAAAATATTCCCCAAAAATAAGGATGAAATTACAGGGACAAAATGATTACTACCAGTATCTGACTTTTCATGTCTCTGACCAGAAAAGCATTTATATAACGACCGACCGGCTCATGCTTTTCCAACATAAATCGACCTTTATGAAAACGATCATGAGAACATCTTATTCTTCACCTGAACTGAAAAATAGTGCCCTTATTCTTCTGCCAGTCAAATATAGTTCCTAAAGCTAAGATATATTTCTTCCTCATTTGGACAAAGGAAGGTCAGTGACTGCCCTTCCTAGAATCAGTGTAAGATGGTGAATCACATGAATACATTTCTTTCATTTTTACTAAATTTACTCATTTTTTTTTTTATACTAAATACAGAAAAAAACTATTGCATTGTCATATATACCTGAAAGACCATTAAGAAAAAAAAAACATACTGATAAAACATAAAAGAAACAGGACATCAATATTTTTCTTCAAAATTATCAGTTTAATAAGTGTAACGAAAAACATCACATTATTCAAGGCCAGATGGTAAAAAAATGTAATACAGCAATTGATGTAACTTTACATTCTAGATACACCAAGGCAGAGCAGGACATGACATAAATGATGATTTGCCTCAAAGATTCTGTTGATTGATAAGGGCAAAAAGTAGATAGAATACAGAAGCCCTGAATATTTCCTATGTAAGCTATCACTGCATGTGGTTTGGAAGGTTTTTTTTTTAACATGTCAAAGAATGCTTTGATCAGCAAAGTAAAAGGAATGCATAAAAACCAGAGCAAAGTTAAAGTGACCATGTCGGGTGACCTAGTGTTGCAACCTCTTAAATGTCTTGTAAGACATTATATAAGTTGACAATAAACCCAGAAGTTCAATGACCTCAAATAACATTTGACCTTCACTGGAAAAACACATTATTGATTTAATATCATTTGTGATATCCAATAACCATTTCACACATTTCACATTTCATTTAGTTTGATTAAACACCTTTAAGACAATGAACATACATTTTTATCAGAGTAGATTGATCTGACATCACCTTTGACCTTCACCCAGGAATACAATTTTTAATCATGCAATTGATGATGTAAAATGTACCTAAAACACTATATCCAAGTTTGAAAGAATAGCTCTTGTCCTTTGTTATAAACGAAAATACTTTAATGGCTGAAAATGTGGTCTTAGTTAACCCAAGTTTAAACCATGGCTATCAGAATATGACCCAAAGGCCCGTATTCTGAAGTCGGGTTTAACATAGACCATGGTCTAACTCTGTGCTAAAACTATGGGAAGCCAAACGTTTCAAAATTTTGTTTTAGAGTGAATGCTTCTCATGTTTACTGTGCTCTTTACTAATTCTTTAATGGTGAAGACAACTGTCATACTTATCCTTCCCAGGCAATTAATGTTTTGGGAGTCAAATGAGCTGATACATTGAACCTCTACTTGTTGTAGATTTATGTAACAACTGGCTTTCCATAGTTAAACCACAACTAAAAACCAGAGTTTAAATTTAACCCGACTTCAGAATACGGGCGAAAGGGTTTGGCTCAATGTGGTACTATATTGTACGAGAAAGGGACAAACTGCTCATGATAATGAACACTCTAAACTGCATGTCAGTGATTCTCACTGCAAAAGGTTCATAATTATACAATGGTACCTAGATGCCTTACTACTATACATTATACAAATAGCGAATAGGCATGGTGCAATGGTGCGAGATTTCGCATGAGGTGAAAGAAAGATGCTCTATTCAACGAGGCGTTAGCCGAGTTGAATAGAGCGTCTCTTTCTTTCACCGAATGCGAAATCTCGCATCATTGCACGAATAAGAATATTCGCTATTTGTGTTGTACAGCGCCTCGGAATATAGCGAAAATATGAAAAAAAAACAAGAGTTTACCCCTGTATAAAATCTATGAAAAGGGAGCAAAAATACTGAAAGCGAAAAGCAAAATCCCACAAGCGCACACTGAGCGCACATGACCCTGGGCAGCATTGTGCATTTAGCCAGCAGGCTTATACGCGTACTGCACCTTCATTTTTACTGAGCGCAATGAATTAAATCGTATTGTGACGTCACCTCCTAAAGCCGTGCAATGGTACATTTTGGATGGTACGTATTTTGTGCAACGGTACGAATGTTTGACATTGAGCCTCGCATTTGCTCGCGTACAACAAGCTAAGTAGGCGTTGTACAATAGCATCTAAAACATTCATTATCTTGGTAGAAGTATTCCTGAGTGACAGGTACATAGATCAAACTTATGATGAACTTACTTGCACATTACAGCTGTTACTGATAATGATACTTGTCTTACAATTTTTTTAATGAATAACCTTGCTTTAGAATGAATACTTTGAATCATATATATTCCTTTACTGACTACCTAATTTGTATCATCTGCACACGTTAGATGGTTAACAGAGGCATTATGTTTTTCAGGTTGTCCATTCATTCAACCATCCATCCATTATGATTAATATATTTATAGGATGAAGCCTTTTTTTACAGATCTGAATAAGTTTTGGGGAAATCAGGATTCAAATTTTTAGATCAGAGAGGTAATTAGCACATTTCAGTAAAAAAGCTTATTGGCAGATGAACTTCAAATCTGACTTGTGTATGACTTGAAAGTTGAAAAGATCTCATCAGTTTTGTAGATCATAAATTTTGTCACATTTCAAGACTTGCCTGGAATATTGAGGTCGGTGTAAATAGATTACAACAGCCAACGTAGAATCACGGAAGTGTTTGCCAAGCCTAGCAGTAAACTTAGGTGTGTGGTTTCCACCGTGGCATTTGGCATGGACAACAATATAAACGATGTGGAGTATGTAATACACTTTGGTGTCCCATGGCATATTGTCAGGAGGTTGGAAGGGCAGGCAGAGATAAGAGGAGGGCGCAGGCAAAAATATTATTACACAATTTTTTCCTCAAAATTGTATAGAGTTCCAGACAGCCTATTTCAACAAGCGCAAAGCCAATTAGCTATCAGGGGGAAGGCAAGAAATAAACAAAAATATCGACTTTGTGCAAAGATTTTTGAAATTTGTCACTGAAAAATAATCTGAACTGTCAGCAAAGAACTCTCCCAGTTCTCTGCAGGGGACAATGAAAATAGCACATAATGTATCTAAATTAAAGTTAGGAATGTTTTTTCCAGTCATTTTAACATATTCACTTTTTTGAATCACCTAAATAGTCATTTTCACATGCATTTTTTTTCAATGCTTGACTTTCAAAAGATATCACAAACACAGGCAACAATCATGCCCTTACAGCTAAAGCTTTTTCAATTTAACTTATCAAAAGTCGCAGGAATCTCAGTATTAAGGCACCATGAGTCTTTCCATAGCAACATTCCAGCATTCCCAAGCATTTCGACTAGGAGAATGATGAATGTGAGAGTGGGTAATGAAGAGCCACTTGTGGGATTCCTCCAGGAAAGACACAGCTCTGAAATTTTGACAAGGTATCTGACTAAACCCTTGGCTTTTTTACTAAATCATCCCATGGCTCACATCTTGGCGAAATTCACGTTTCCCTGCACGATGTAGTAACACTTTTCCACATGTCCAATTCAGCTGAAAGACTCTGCAACTTTCGTCCTAACCGCTTGGGATTCTCCACTTGACAACTGCTTTCAAAGACACCAAAGGCAGAGTGCTCCCTTCCTGGAATGTAGTCAAAGAGGGCATCGGACTGGTAGTCTTTGGTGAAACGCTGGATGCCCTGGTTATACCAGTCAGTCCTAGCATTGTTAACTCTTTTCTCCACAGGGCCTGACGCTGCAAAGAGGGTACCAAGATCTCTTCCAAAAGGCCCTTTTAGTTGAGCATATCTCGCAAGCAGGTCAGTGGTAATACTTCCTGCAGGAGGTTTGATTCCTGAGAGGATTAAACAAAATCATATAAAGTTATGAGCCAAGTGCATTAGACAGGGACTTAACATTCCTGACTAGAACCATTTTCCATATTCCTAACTTTATTAAGCACCAGATTTACAAAGAATAATTTGAATGATACTTGCAAAGAATGACATTGTTGAACATCCACATGTATCGACTTTTAGATGTTGATACCACAATATGGTCAAAGTTCAAAGTTTATTGACCCTAATTGACCTCTGACCTTGATTACACAATCTGAAACTCATGCCAATTGATCAGTGACACTTGATTACCCTTATGTCCAAGTTTTATAAAAATAAGTCCATATACTTCCTATGTTATGATGACATTTCACCCCTGCCACAGCTACCGCCGCCATTAGAAAACGTGGCACAAAAAGGCTTACTTTCCATACATGCATGCAGGCAAGACTACAATTATTTTCAACCATGCAAATGATATTTACCTGTATTGTCCAAATTCACACATTCATGCACAACGTCCAATCCAACGTTTTCTCCCGGCGTGCCTTTGGGGTTCGCAACTCGGTTCCAAAGGAAGCTGAACTGAAGTTCTGGATCAGCAAACCCTCCAATACCTGACCCAATGAACAAGATAAAATATTGTTGCATCACAAAACACAATTTCAAAGGCAACTTTTTCAACCTGGGCCACGTCTTACAAAGAGTTACGATGAATCTGACCAACCTAAACTGTATGGAAATCCATCAGTGTCGTAATTTACTCTACAGGAAGTTTGCACAATGTCCTTTGTAAAACAAAGAGAAGCCACAGAATTTTCAAGAAAACAATGAATGAATGAACATATGGCATATCTAGAAAATATTTCAAACATGAAGTTGCTGGCTTTCCATAGGTGTGGTTGATCGTATCAATTGCAACTCTTTTTAAGTCAGGGTCCTGATGTAAGACATGTATTCGGAGTTGTCACAGATTTCTCTGGTCCCAAAAGAGTTAACTTAGAAAAAAAACTCTGTCTACAGGTTGACATTCCAGGAGTCCTATATTCACACTAGTCAAAGACGATTTTTTTTTGGACCAGATTATGTTGCGTTGATCTCAAAGAAAATTGGCATGCACCTCAGCCACGACATAATCTCTGAATCTGTGTTATTAATTGTTCCAGAATTTCCTAAATCTATTTCTAATAAATAAATCATGCTAATCAATGAATGAATGTGATAAGAATTTGGGTGTAAATCATTGAATAAATCTCCCGAACATATAAATTTGGACCTGGATTCTTTTCTAGTATTTTCTTAAACATACATTAGAAAAAATTTGTTATACAATTTTTTCTTATATATTTTATTGTTTAAGAATTTCTTTATTTTCTGTTTTCTGATTTTCTTTATTATTGCTTTTCTATGAAGGTAATCATCAGAAGAAAAAAAATCAACAAATGGTTTTTGATGAGTACAAAAAGAAATGATACACTTACTGATTTCATCTAGATAAAGAAATTGCTTTGGATTTGTACATAGAATCACGTCTATGAGCAATTTTGGATCATAAATGCACATAGAAACTGTTGCATAATTTTGCGACCATATACCTAGGCATCACAAATTTGGCCTCAAAAGAGATGCGAGATAAGCGAATTAGAAGTCAGTGAGCGATGTGGTCACAAAATATTGCAGGGGGGGGGGCTTATTTAGTCACCCCCCTTACGGGCTAGATAGGCTAGGGCCCCCCCATCAACAATTCGTGCAATATTTTCGGCGCGCAATTTTTTTTTACCGCGCCGCTCGCTGACTTTTTACTTTTAAGTCTTGCACAACTTTTGAGACTAGTTTTGCGTCACCCGGGTGTACGCGGTTCCGAAATTACGCAACATTATGTAAGTGCACGTCAGACCAAAAATTGCTCAAAAGCATGATTTTGTGTACAAAGTCAATGCAAATTGTGTTTTCAACCAAATATCATAAATGTATGATTATTCTTAGTTTTGCTGGTCTAAATGTATTTGTTTTATGCTGTTTATGATCTCAGAAAAGTCCGAAACAAATTTCATTGAAAAAATAATGAAAAACAAAAGGTAAAAAAACAATGAAATACATAAGAAATCGCAAAAACAATATTACATAAGAAATTGATCTGATATCGCAATTTTTTTCATTTACACTTGCTGAGAACACCACAAAGAGTTTTTATACCAAAAATTAGAACATTTGGAGCTTTATTTAGGGAGATAGAGGGAAAAGTATGATTTTGCATACTAATTATGCATAAATTGGCATAATCACTTACATGTAATAGCAATTTGCATGAAATAAATCACTATACAATTTTGTAGATTATGTCCCAGACGACCTGCGTGCCAATTTTCGGCGCGGTTGCACGGTCGAGATCTCAAGGGGGCCTGGGAGGCCCCCCGGCCATATGAACTCCCAAAATACCCCGGCCTAGATAGGGTATACTTACATGCAAGAAAATAATGCCCGGTAACGAGATACTCCTGATGACCCCACTCATGAAAGTTGAGCATATCAGTCTTCCAGTCATCCACCATGGCAGGTCCGTTACCTTCACTAACGGCGTGACGTCTGATAAGATGACATAGACCTTCATACATCAGAGCCTTGGAGTGGTTCAGCACATGGTCATCATTTTCAGCTCCAAGCGCACATTCCTCAGAACAGTACCATGTTTCTGGAAATAGAAGAGAGAGACGAGAATTGAGAATCTGATATTATTGATATCATTTGAGTAGACTCCTTCATACTTAAGAGACTTAGTGTGGTTCAGCACATTGAAGTGCGTAGCTAAAAGCCAGGGTAATAATATCCAAGTCCTTGGAAGCGCCCAAAGATGTTAAACGGTCCATGATAATATACACTGTATGCACAAGATACATGATATGTTATAAGAACTAGATTAGTACAGCATGTCCCACAAAAATGCTAAGGCACTCTGAGTATAATTTGAAAATAACATAATGCATATAATTGTAAGTAAGCATTTATTTCATGTAACTGGCTTAAATTTTATGCGATATGGTCCATTAAACATAGAGACACCTGCCTTCTTTTTGCACCCATAAGAGAACCTCTCAATCCAAGCTTTGTATTACGGACATTCTACAGCTAAATGAAATCCATGTCATTTTCACAAAATTTTGCAGAGTTATTTTACCACCTAAATATTCCAAATATGCAAAAAGTAACATGGGTTCATCTGCTTGATTTTTTGCTATCAAGCTTGGAAGTTTACCCATTTGAAAGGTCTCGAGAAATGCAGAAGATAATTTTGCATTTTTAGACCCAACAAAATCACAACGTTGAGTTTAATCTTCTAATACTTAGTAAAAATCCACCCAAATTTCACCAAATTTTACACTATAGTTAAGAATTATATACTGAAGATAAATAATCCACTCATATTGCTATCCGTTTGATCTTTAAAGAGAACAATACCTTCAATTTTGAAGATGAGGTGTGAAAGACGACAAACACATATTAAAAAAATTGAAATTTCTAGAACAGTATGTAAAGCCAGGTCAGCTACCCCAAATTAAGTTATCTAGTCAAGTAGTAAAAATTATATCTTTTCATCAGAGGTGGGTAAATGAATAGGTCATCCCAAAGTCACGAACAAAAGAAAATCTTTGCAGATTTATGCCTGTGGCTGAACATGAATAGATATAATTTGCACCACTTATATAGATAACAAAGCTTGCTAGTTGAACCTGGAATGATGAGTTTTCCTGATGTGTATTGATAAAATGGTCATATCTTTTTTATTATATCCTACATAAATCAATCATGTACGCTGATTGGTTTAAATAGTATCATGTGACCAAACATATTCTTAGGCTCACTATTTTGCGATGATGTCGAAAATGAAACGCCCACCGAAGAAAATGTGCTATTCCGTGACGTCAAGGATGGAATAGTCGACTATTCCATCATGGACGTCACAGATCATGATGGCGCAAGCACTAATACGCGTTCCGCGCACTGAGCGCGTAGCTAAGCACTTCAGGAAAAGTAGGTCAGTCAGCGCCGCCGCGGCTGGTTTGGTTAAGATTTTTTTTAAAAGATGAACTAAGACTACAAGAACAAGATTATCAAGATTTATTGCTTATTAAAGTAGGATATAAAACAAATATACCAGGCCTTTATTTCGAAAGTATAGAGATAAATTATTCATCCTCGGTTGTACTGGCAAAGTCACTATTTTTCCCTTGGGGCTTTGCCCCTCGGGAAAAAATAGTAATGCCAGTCCAACCTCGAATAAATAATTCCCGCTATACTTACTCAAAGCCTGGTATATTTGTATACTATTCGAACGTATTACATAAGATTTCATCCAGTTGTAGAAAATGACTTGTAGTTTAAAGGAATAAAGAGTATAAACAATGATGATTTGTAATTTTAGTATTGTACCCATCTAGAATGCCATTAGCATTTTTGTGGGACACGCTGTGTAATTATTATTATAATCATATTACCTGGTAATGGAACATCCGTGCTAGTAGACACACAATCTTGCTGGTACCACACATACTTCTTACACTGCTCCGCTAGGTGACACTGGACCATATAAGAACTACAGTATATTATGACTATTACCTGGTAAGGGAGCATCTGTGCTCGTAGACACACAATCTTGGTGGTACCACACATACTTCTTACACTGCTCCGCTAGGTGACACTGGACCATATAAGAACTACAGTATATTATGACTATTACCTCGTAACGGAGCATCTGTGCTAGTAGACACGCAATATTGGTGATACCACACATACTTCTTACACCGCTCTGCTAGGTGACACTGGACCATATAAGAACTACAGTATATTATGACTATTACCTGGTAAGGGAGCATCCGTGCTAGTAGACACACAATCTTGGTGGTACCACACATACTTCTTACACTGCTCCGCTAGGTGACACTGGACCATATTCACCCCAACCGGTTGCTTCGTGTGACAGAAACAGTAGATGTAGGATGCGCTGTTTTCACATTTCTTGGAGCAGTACCAGTCATCTTCCGAGTCCGGAGCCTTGTCCAGTCCCAAACAGTCTAAGTGGAACCAGCCATGCTTGCACGTTCTGGCACAGCACAAGACCATGTCATCCGACTTCTCTGTTAACATAAGCATGTACAGAAAGAAAGGAGTTAAAGCCAATACCAACGAGTAGCCTCGCAAAGCATCGCCTCAAGTCCTCAGCTACTTAAAGGGATGATCCGGGCTGAAAATATTTACATCTTAATACATAGAGTAGAATTCACTGAGCAAAATGCTGAAAATTTCATCAAAATTGGAAAACAGATAATAAAGTTATTGAAGCTTAAAGTTTAGCCATATTTTGTGAAAACAGTCGTCATGAATATTCATTAGGTGGACTGATGTCAAATCTCCACTTTCCGTTTTCTTATGTTATTACATAAAATCATAATTTTTTCATTATTTCATACTTGTGTGAATAATATGTCTCCCTTATAATGAAATAAGTTGCAGCAATAAATATCTAATGCACTAAATCAGCTGTCAATCCAATTTTTCTAGTTCTTGGAGGAAAAAATTTGAACAAACCTAATTTCATATAATAAAATACAAAAGAACAAGTGGGGATGTGACATCATCGGCCAACCTAATGAATATTCATGACGACTCTTTTCACAAAATATTATGCTAAACTTTAAAATTAAATATTTGTTATTTGTTATCCGTTTTCGATGAAATTTTCGGCATTTTGCCCAGTAAATTCTACTCTATTCATTAAGCTATAAATACTTTCAGCCGGACCATCCCTTTAAAGCTGGCAAAGGTTTCCTACCCATCATGCAACATTCTAAGCATTGTAGAGTTGTATAGACCCACTTGAATGATAACACTACATTCATACCATAATACTTATTATGTTACCAAGTATCCAAAAAAGTACCTTTCCAATAAAACAAAAACAGTTTCTCTATACATATTTATTCAGAGGCTAACATCATTTTAAGTATTATCATTATGGCAAAAAGTATATTTTCAGACCATTTATTTTGAACACACAAGGAATGAGAGACCACACCATTTTGATCAGTTTTCTAACTCTTTAGGGTAGATCTAATTGTATCATATTCCATTGGCTCAAATCCAGGGACATACACCATTATCCCTCCAAGATTTTGAATACAGACCAGCACCACCCCACCCCCCCCCCTCCACAATGTTGTATGGAAATAACTCATGTAGTAATTTGGCCTATAAAAAATAGATAAGCTTAATATAAACAATAATGATTCTTCTTCGTCATACTGTCAAAGCTTGTAGTTATTAAATTTATTAAGACAAAATAGAAGACTTTCTTTGACACCACTGTTATATGAACTGGTCAGAAGTTTCACTAAGATTGCACAGTGTGCACTTCTAATGCTTGAGTGAACCTCAAACTTCAAAATTATTGATTTTTCTCCTTTTTCTTTGAAGCTCTCGCTGACTCTCCTCTACATTTAATTAAGTACTTGTATGGACCATCATTGATGGAGCGGAGTGGAGCGTTGTGGCCCAGTGGCCTTCAAACTTTGAAACAGAGGGTCGTGGGTTCCAATCCCAGCCATGGCGTAATTTCCTTCGGCAAGAAATTTATCCACATTGTGCTGCACTCGACCCAGGTGAGGTAAATGAGCACCTGGCAGTAATTTATTCCTTGAAATGCCACTGTGCTGTAAAGGGCTACAGGGCTAATGCCAGGGTAATGACATCCAATTAAGCGCATAGGGACGCAATTGGCAGTGATATGCGCTATATATGCATGTCGGTATTATTATCATTATTATTATTATTGATCAATTTTATAGATTTTCATTATATCCTATCTTATATCTCAGGATGTGCTTTCTAGCTCAATAGAATCTCACACAATTCATTTTGGGCAACTCATTTGTATTTTTTGGTTTTTTTTGGGGGGGGGGCTGGCAGGTCACATATTTAAACATGTGAAAACTTGAATTACCACGAGCGTTGCAACGACAGTATCGAAGGGCTTTTTCCGCAATGTCTTTCGTTTTTTTGTCATATGACGCGGCAGCCACGTGTACATCTTCTCTTTCTGGAGGAGACCAGCAGAAGTCCACCACTTGATGTGCAAGGTTAGTCAACCACTGGAGTTGCTTTGCGTCATTCTCATTGCTTGGTAGTCCTTCCGGTTCATCTTCAAGTGATGTCACTCCACACAATTTCATTGCACACAATAGGATGTGTGATTCTGTCACAAACTGTAGAGCAAAAGAAAATATGAGAAACATAATGGAGCTCACTTGAATACCCAACTGAATACTCAACAGTATTTCATTGCACACAATAGGATGTGTGATTCTGTAACTTCTTGAAGCAATAGAAAATTTGATTAATTTAAAGGAGCTGCTGTGCTGCATTCCCCTCCCTTGAAAATCCTAGTTAATCTTCATATTTTGTCACTCCACAGAATTTCATTGCACACAATAGGACATGATGTTCAGTCAAAAACTGTAAAAAGGAAATTTTTAGGAGCATAACAGCACAGTATTCTTTTTTCTATGCTTTTATAAAACCAAAAATCATAAGGGTGAACTTCCCCCTTCAAGAGCCTCATTACAAGTTGAACTCAAGGATACATCGTTAATGTACAGATATTTGTCAATATTGTTGAATTCTCAATTGAAAAAAAAGGAGCAATGATTGTAATACACATCTTTTCATCTTATCATGATGAAAATATACCAATCTTTAATCATTTTGTATAAAAAATTACCATGGAATATTATTAGCTTATTAGAATGAGTGTTGTGGACAATTCAGGATACATACGTGACTTGCCACCCTAAATCCAATTAGAAACCACCCAAATCGATGTTGAGATTTTTCCCGAGCTTGAAAAAGCACATCAAAAGCTTTAAAATGATGTGTAACATGGTTTAAATTGCTCAACAATAATCCTCAGTGGGAGCTTCAAAGAATAAGGAGAAAAAACAAGGTTTAGAAGTTTGGGGTTCACTCAAGCATGAGGTGTGCATGTAGTGCGATCACTGTGAAACTTCCAAGCAGTCTGGAAAAGAAGTGGTGTGAAAGAAAATTTGATGTGGCATCTGACCGTAGCGTTTCATGAAAGGATTTGTCGGACGTTTTATCCGACAAGTACCATTTTATCCGACAGTTACCATAGTAACAAGGCCTCTCAGCAAATCAGAATCAAGGAAAGATGTCAGATCTGACTACATGTCGGACAAAAATGTTGATGAAACGCTCCCCACATCTCATTTTCTTTT